>NC_135668.1:28924133-29229462 GCF_964188315.1 Podarcis muralis
AAAGCTTTTTTTTTTTTTTTTACACTGGGTAGCCCTGACACAAAAATAGCTTTTAAGCTTTCTGCCTCGCTTGCATTTAACTTGCAGAATTTCAGCCAGCCTTCCACCACATATGGTTGAATGTGCACAAGTTAAATGCATGTTAGAGGCAATCATACTGTACTCTCTGTTTCTGGCAAAGCAGTCTCAGTTCAGTCTTAGATCTATGGTTCCGTTTGCCAACCTTCTGCCCTCCAGATGTTTAGGACTACAACTCCTAGCAGCGCCAGCATCAACGAAGTGTGCTGGCTGGGGCGGGGGAGCTGATAAGAGTTGCAGTCCAAAACATCTGGAGGGCACCAGGTTGGGAAACTGGCATGTTCCAGTTCAGTTTTCTGAGGTTAGTCCTTCCACACTGAGTGCCAGGTACAGCAGCCCTGGTCACATTTCTCTTCCTGCAGCCCCTTCTGTGCCCATCAGTCCGTCCCCACAGCTTGCGAAAAGAGACCAGATGAGTTGCTCTTCTTGGGTTTCCTAGCCTTTAGCAGAGGCAGCCATGAGGTTTGGAGAAAGCAAAGATTTTTCTGACAGATCACCATATGACTTTAGGAAGCTGTGTGTATGGCTAGGTCACCAACAACTAAGTCTGGGTACATAGCAAAAAAACAACAACACAACCCCACACGCACACCAAAGGAAGAAGCCTGAATAAATGTCTCGCCTGCTGCTTGTTGATAACTTGTGATGTAGGGACTCAGTATTGAAATTCACAATGATTTCTATTAAGGGGAAAAATTCAATATTTGGTAGAGATCTGCTGATGTTTCACTTTTAAATTAGGTGCTCGAAGGGACCTCTTGCTAACGACTGAGTTGGATTGCCATCACAAAATTGCAGAACCATTCCTGGGCACTCTGTCATTCTGCTAAACAACTTATGGGTGTTTCTTTCAAATGCTACACAGATGGAATATGGCTAACAGCCGTAATTAAATAGTAAATCTGTTCTAAAGAGTCAGCCAGCACAGAAAGCCCCTACGTAGATTCAATTATCGTAACACTGTTCATTTGTATTTGTATGGTATTATAACTTTTTTTCTTCCTCCACTGCACAAAGAAAATCAGTGCATTGTTTAAAATTCTGCTCTGGGTCTTTATCAAGTCAAGATGCATTTAAAATGCTAGCTGCAGAAAGATTAAAAGGCAGATTAATTGTAAATAAGCCATTAATTAGGCATTTGCATTCAAATCAGCGTTTTTTCCTTTCCAGAGAGAAACAGCTGAACACTATTTGGATATTTTAATGCCCCAGGAGTTCATGTGAAATCATTGCATAATCTTGCCTCCTGTCTCAAGCTCTGGGCAAAGCTGCCCCAAGACACTTTGGTACCTGAGGAGGACCCCAAAATAGTGCCCCCCCTACCGGGAAGAAGGAGGCAGGGAAGAGCTACATCAGGAACAAGGGGACAGAAAAATCTGCTGCTGGGGACGTTGGTCTCACCTTGCCTCATGGGTGGGATGGTCTCTGCCCTGGGGCACTGTTTCCAGTTAGTGTGAACCAGGTGCGGGGAATGCTTGGCCTCCCTGATGCTGCTGAATTACAATTCCTATCAGCCACACCAAATGTGGCCAGGGATGATGTGTTTTGTACTACAGCAACCCCCGGGAAGCCAAAGATTTCCCATCCCTGGTGTAGATAGTTCTACCGAGCTAGCATTTCTTTATTGCATTTCTATCCCACCATTTCCTCCAAGGAGGGACGCGGGTGGCGCTGTGGGTAAAACCTCAGCGCCTAGGACTTGCCAATCGCATGGTCGACGGTTCGAATCCCTGCGGCGGGGTGCACTCCCATCGTTCGGTCCCAACCTAGCAGTTCGAAAGCACCCCCGGGTGCAAGTAGATAAATAGGGACTGCTTTCTAGCGGGAAGGTAAACGGCGTTCCGTGTGCTGCGCTGGCTCGCCAGATGCAGCTTGTCACGCTGGCCACGTGACCCGGAAGTGTCTGCGGACAGCGCTGGCCCCCGGCCTATAGAGTGAGATGAGCGCACAACCCTAGAGTCTGGCAAGACTGGCCCGTACGGGCAGGGGTACCTTTACCTTTACCTTTATTTCCTCCAAGGAGCTCAAGGGTGGTGTACAAGGTTCCCCCACTTCTCATTTAATCCCCACAACAACCCTGTGAGGTAGGTTGAGATAGCAGTGACCAACCCGAGATCACCCATTGAGTTTCGTTGCCAAGTGGGGATTTGAACCCTGATCTCCCAAGTCCTGGTACAACACTCTTAATTATGATGTTGCATTGGCTCTCTATGTGTGAAAACACGCACACACACACACACACGCACACACGGGAAAAGGACAGGGAGGGAAGAGGAAAAATGCAAACTTGGACACCAATTCTTAAACAGTTATTCTTACAATGACCAGCTGGCACAGTTCAGGGGTAGGAGGTGCCTGATGGAGCTGGGCTTTCGGCAGAGCTGATGGAAGGAGCCCTGCATTGTGGTGCTTCCACAATAACTTGGGAGCATTTCTGTGTGCTGGGGTAAAATGAGTCCCTTTCTGTACTTGGTTGTGTTGTTTTTTTTTTTTAAAAAAAGCATCCATGCATGTGCGAGTTGCTTGGTGAATCCCTTAATACTCAGGCTTGCTGAGAGCAGTGCAGATAGTGGGAGGATGAGGAAGGAAATGCTGCTTTGGACGGACCCTCCAAGTGCCAATCTCCTGTTCCTGGGGCTTATAAAAGCACTGCTTCTGCATGTATCTCGCCTTTGCCAAGCCCCCGGCTTGGTGGCCTCTGTGTTCATTTCAGAGCTAGATTAGACTGGCCCAGATTCTTGAGAGTAAACAAGGGCCTTATCTAGGTGTAGCAGAAATCCCTGATCTTTGCATTTAAAGGCTGTCCCCCCCCCCTTCTTGCATCCAAAAGAACATTGTGGTGAGGTGCCTGCAGAAACATAGACTCTTTTGGCTGTTCATTTTGGAAACATGCTTTAATGTCTCCCTTTATTTTTAGCCTTGAGAAGCTGCCCTGGTGTTTTGCACCACCTGAATTGCCACCAGTGGATCACTGATAGGTAATAAGGGGAATGGAATCTTTTTGCCCGATCCATATAGCCCACTGTGATCAGTAGGGGAGCAGAAGAGCTTCACAAGGCGGAAAGAGCATCTAACATTCATTCTACTCACAGTAGGCCTATTGAAGTTAACAGACCTAAGTTAGGAGCGAGACCCCATCAGCATGA
Organism: Podarcis muralis; assembly: GCF_964188315.1. Lineage (NCBI taxonomy): Eukaryota > Metazoa > Chordata > Lepidosauria > Squamata > Lacertidae > Podarcis > Podarcis muralis. The sequence continues at coordinate 28,927,358 of NC_135668.1, forward strand.
TAACATCTCTGCTCAGAGATCTGCACTGGTTACCTGTTTGTACCAAGCCATGTTCAGCCATGTATTAGTATACAAAGCCCTTAACTTGGAGCCGAGATCTCCTTACCCCAGATAGGCTCACTTGGCCACTCTGAAATGGGGAACTGTCACTGTTCTGGGTACCTCATAATATTGGTTCCGCATTTGTAAGAAACCAATCTTGTTATTGTGGCAGCGCAAAGACCTTGGAACTCCCTGCTTGTTGACATCAAGCAAGTGTCTTCATTGCACTCTTTCAGGAAAAACAAGTCTGCAAGTTGATTTTGCAAATGGAGGCTCTGGTTCGGCTATAACCAGGCACATCGCCCAAAGCCGAGTATCTCCTATTTCTAAGTTAATTTCTGGTAAATTCAGCATAAAAAACCCCAGAACCCTTGCACAGCTTTTGCTGACCAAACACCTTTGCCTACGATTCTGGCATGGCTGTGATGCACACACAACCCGGTGATGAACTCATAAATTCAGCTCCCTCGCTCTCTGTCTCTGATCTATGCTAAGGAGGGCAATTGCCTCCTTCTTTGAAGTGCTAATGTAATTCTGACAGTGGCCGCACATTGTACAAGCTGTTCACCATCTCATTTGCCATTAAGGATGCAGGTGAATGAGCCTTAAAAAAGAAAGGGAGAAAGCAGGGTGAATTGTCACCGGCGTGGGATGGTGGCAATAAGCCTGGCGATGTTGGATCTGGAACTAGATGAGAGCAGAAAGCCAGCTGCAGCAGTGAAACACGGAGGTGTGGTAGGGGCTCCTCTCCCTCCCTGTGCCCTGTGCCCCTGCGTTGTAGCAGCCTTGTACCTGCAGACTGTTGGTCCATTGACTAGTGTCTCCTACTCTGAAGGGCAGCACCTGTCCTGCATTTCAGACAGGAAGTCTTTCCCAGCTGAACCTTGAGATGATGGAAGCTGAACCTGGGACCTTGTGTATGCAGCTACCCAGTGATGACCCTTCCTGCCAAAGGAGTCCTAGTTCTTCTCCTCCTTGTTGTTCATTTATATAGCACTGTCCATGCACATTACTCTGTACACAATTAGAATAAGGCATTTTATCCTAAAGGGCATGCAGTCTGCATAAGAACCTAAGAAGAGCCTGCTGGATCAGGCCAATGGCCCATCTAGGCCAGCATTCTGTTCTTGCCTCAATAGGAGGCCTCAATGGGAAGTCTGCAAGCCCTCTCCCCTCCTGTGGTTTCCAGCGACTGGCATTCAAAAGCATTTATGGCTCCAACTGTGGAGGCAGAATGTAGCCCTCAATAGCCCCCTCTTCCATTTGTATAACCCTCTTTTAAAGCCATCTAGCTTGGTGGCCATCACTGCCTCCTGTGGGAGTGAGTTCCATAGGTTAGCTACGTGCTGTGTGAAGATGGGCTTTCTTGTTTATCTGTCTCGAACAGGGGTCAGCAACCTTTTTCAGCCACTGTCCCTCAGACCATGTGGTGGGCTGGAGTATATTATAAAAAAAATATGAACAAATTCCTATGCTCCACAAATAACCCAGAGATGCATTTTCAATAAAAGCACACATTCTACTCATGTAAAAACATGCTGATTCCCGGACCGTCTCTGAGCTGGATTGATAAGGCGGTTGGGACGCATCCGGCCCCTGGGCCTTAGGTTGCCTACTCCTGGTCTCAAACCTTCCAACAGTCAGCTTCAGTGGATGGGTCCACTGAGTTCTATGTCTAAAACAGTTGATTTTGAGTTCCAGGGAAATGCACTGGCCACAGAACCGTAGAGATGGAAGGGACCACGAGGGTCATCTAGCCCAACCCCCTGCAATGCATAAATCTTTTTCCCCAGCGTGGGGCTCAAACCCACAGCCCTGAGATGAAGAGTCTTATGCTTTATCGACTGAGCTAACCATGCTGTCAATGCATTCTGGGGTTTTTTTTCTTCTTGATTAAAGGCTGCTGATGCCTGGAACGTATTAGGATAGCCTTGCCTGGCTGATGGGAATTATAGTCTAAAACATATGGAGGGTGCCAGTTTGGGGAAGCCTGCTCAGAACCCTTCCAGGCTCCTCCAGGAAACCTAGAAGTCATATTTCTTCTACCTTGAGTGTCTGAATTTTTTTTTATAGGTGAGCATACAGTCACATGAATGTGGAAGCACACCCATTGCCCTTATATATTATAAATTAAAAGAGATGACTCTGAAAGTGCTATTTTGATGCCTGTCTCTCTGAGTGCTTTTCCTGTTCCTTCAGTTCTTCATCTGTGTTTACACTGCAAGGGTCTTAACTTATTTAGGGGTGGGGCGGAGCCAGTGGAGAAACAGTGGGCCGTTTGTTGCCTGCGTGTAGCTGTTTCCTGCAAACAGAATAGTTAAAGAGGATCTGTTCTTCCTTCTCCTCCCTTGAGCGCCACACCACACACCTCCAAACAAGAAGATTTCTCATCTCTCATCGGCAGCCATCACAGCTGGATGCTGGAAAACAAACAAAATCCCTGAAGCCCTGGCCTCCAAGTGGGATAAGTAACAAAAACAACAACCCAAGCAGTCTTCAATATTTTAAAAGCAAGCCCTAGGAAAGAAAGAGCAGGGCGGGGGGGGGGGGGGAGAGAACACGCCAGCTCTAAAGGAGAAACCATGAGGGAATCAACTTAGGGAAGCTTTGTCAAAGTTTTTTCTGCTTCCCGTCTCGCTTTTTTTTATCTTCTCGTGTGAGCAACAAGGTTATAGAGAATTGCACTCAAGGCAAGATGTGTAGCCACATAACGATATATAGAAATCTGGCAGTGTTCTCTCCTATAATGTAGCTCATGTAACTGAATTCAAAATGTGTTTTATATTTTCTTTTCCTTCTCTGGAGGTGGGATGAGAGACAGCAGCAAATTTTTGAGTGTTTTTAATTTTGCAGAAAATGTGTTTATTCTTGTTGGCATTTCCATAAGAGTGAAATTGGTGGGTTTTTTGTTTAAAGAATTAGATATACCCCGTATTCTTCAACAATATGGGACATTTTCCTTGTTAAGTGTGAAACGGCCGGGTGGGAGCCAACACAGTGTGGAATTGTGAAATGAATGAAGGGTAAACCAAGGTCCCATCAACTTGAGACTGGCTCGATGTTACCTGTCCGATGGGGGCAGGTATATATCCACTGATGTCATGGCTTCAACCTCTCCTTTTCCTTTGAGGTGAAAGGATAGCATGTAGATGGTTGCATTCATCACTTTCTGTCTTGGGTAGCAGGTGGTATCAAACCCGGCTTCAGTGTCCTAGCTGAGACAGTGTAGAGTAGTGGTTAGAACCCAAAGTGTGTGGTACTGCCCCCCTGGCCCTGGCAGGCAATGGGATTGGGGGCAGTAAGAGGCAAGGGTGTGGCAGACAGGCTCTGGAGGTGTATATATCTATCAGGCTTTGTAAAGCTGGTATCACTGGAACAAGTTCATCAGTTTTGTTGAATTGATTATACTAAGCAATTTTAATTGGGTTTTGAATAAATGTGCAATTAACTGTTACTATTTTGAATCCGATTGTTACTGTCTTCCTTAATAGGCTGTGCAAACTGCTATTATAAATAATGCCTTTTACGGGGGAAGGGAGGGGGCAGTATGGAACCAAGGGGACAGTGGCCTGAAAACGTTTGCGAACCTCTGCCCTTGTTGGACTAGGAACTGGAAGACCAGGGTTCAAATCTCTGCATAGCCATGAAGCTATGACCCTGGGCCAAGCAAACCATATCAGCCTAAAACCTATCTCGCAGGGTTGTTGTGAGCATAAAATAGGGAGAATAATCTATCAACTGCTTTGGGGGGGCAGGGGTGTGAGGTGGGATATAAATGTAATAGATAAAGCTCAGATTAGCAAGCAAGCAAGTGTAGGGCACACTGTTAGTGTCGTGAGCAAGATCCCAGCATAGAGGGCCACTAGTCTAAGACCCACTGTGTGTTTGAAATGGGGCAGGTATTTCTTGCTGTGCTTTAGCAATGTATGGACCAGCCCTAGCTTGGAAGGTTTCCGCAAGAGGTCAAGAGCCTCTGATGAGAGTTTATCTTGCCCCTTCTATGTGCTCTGGATATCATCTTGCTCTGTGTGGGAATGGAAGCAACTCTGGGTCTTTCCAGGACAGCTGTGAGGCAGACACACACACACAGCAAATTATGCAATGGTTAGCTTGCCTGAAGCAGTGCATTTTCTTCCAACACCTCCTTCGTCACCCTTTCCAAAATAGCTTGCCAAGTTGCGTCCCAAGTACATATTTTATAGCTTGTGTTGAGTTGAAGATGTCCAATTGAACCTTAAGTGCCTATTTAAGTCACTGAGGCAGGCCAAATGAAGGGTCAAGTGGGGAGATGTAGTTGTCGCCATGGCAGAGCTCAAACAGGGCTCCGTCCAAAGGGGCTCTGGTTCCTTTCCCAATTCAAGGCCACCAGCACAAGAGTCCCTCTTGACCTGCCCAGCACCCTTGGTGTGAATTGGCAAAAGCGCAAGCCAGCTAAGTTCCACCCCTCCGCCCAGATGACTGCGAAAACTCAAGGCTGGAGAAACTATTTTCATTGCGGGAATGGCATTGAGGACAATGGCGTTTCTGTCCAAGCAGCCTTCTCGTTTGCCAAAAAGAGGGAGCTTTTCTGGCCATGCTAGCGTTTGGTTCAGCCGGTTACGGTGTATATCGGTGCTTTTCAAATTCCCTGTGCTTGAGGAACCTTTTCTGCCTTGATGCACCTGCCATCTTTGTTAGCCATGGAACATCTGTGGATTTCTCTTCCGCCCATAGCCATCTGTGCTGTAGCGTTTAAGAGTCTCGTACTGGGACCTGGGGGAGACCAGGGTTCAAATCCCTACTTGGCCATGAAGCTCACTAGGTGACCGTGGGCCATTCATTCACTCTTGCCCTAACCTACCTCACAGGGTTGTTGTGAGGATAAAAGGGGGCGGGGAGCTATGTACACCACTTTGTGCTCCTTGAAGGAAAGGTGGGGTATAAATGCAGTAAATAAATACTGAATTTAGGGTCAGGTTCTAGGCTGCATGGACTACTTGTGCAGAAAACTGGACTCTCTCTCTCTTGTATCCCTCTCATGCATTTGCAAGGGAAGTTGGGTAGCAGCAGGTTGCCTCTTTCCTAGATAAGCTTCCCTAATGAATTTCCTGTTAGAAACATAATAACTGCCCTGTTAGATCAGGTCAACAGCCCATCTAGTCCAACATCCTGCTCTGACAGTGGCCACTCAGATGCCCATGGGAAACCTACAAGCAGGATTTGAGCTGTATCCAGCAACTGGTATCCAGACGTTTCGCTGCCTCTGGCTGTGGAGGTAGGACATCATGGTTGCTGATAGGCCTCTTCTCCTCCATGAATTTTCCTATTCCTTTATTAAAGCCAAGTGGGTGGCCATCCCTGTCTCCTGCAGGAATGCTATGTGATAGCTCTGTTGCTTAGAGCGTGGTGCTCATAACGCCAAGATTGCAGGTTCAATCCCCGTATGGGACAGCTGCATATTCGGGTTGGACTAGATTATCCGCAGGGTCCCTTCCAACTCTATGATTCTATGAATCTGTGGAGGAGCGAGTTCCATAGTTTTAACTACGCACTGTGCCTCTGTTGTTCCTCTCCTTCAAAACATTCAAAGTAAGTGACCTTATATGTGCTGGCTGTGGCTCCCCCTTGTCCTCCCCAAATATCGGGGAGGTTTCCAGGTCCCCATTGGCCAGTCCTCCGAATGTAGGGTTGCCATATTCCAAAAAGTAAAATTCCTGATACTCGCGAAGTTGTTGAAAACACCAAAACTGTTGAACTTTTGTGGGAAACATACCCCCAAAATAGTAGGTTTTAAGCTGTTTCCACTGCTTTTCCCATCATGTTGCCATACATCCGGGTTTCCCCTGACATTTTGCCCTGGACGCCATTTTTAAACCCCAAAACCCAGACATGTCAGGAGTTTTCCTGACGTATGGCAAGCCTATCGGAATGAAACCTCTGTCCCTTCTTTGTTTGTTTCAGGTATGGTGTGAATATGCGCTGCTTGGCGACCCGGGTCAACTATAAGACTTTGATCGTCATCTGCGTTCTGTTCACCCTGGTCACGGTCCTGCTGTGGAATAGATGCTCCAGCAACAGGGCAGCCCCACCCTTCCTGCGTAGCCCTAGCAGTGCCTTCCGAGCGGACGGACTGGAGAAGCGAGTGGCCGCTTCGGAGAGCAACAAGGATGTGAACGGCCCGGCCAAGCAGCAGCAGCAGCAGAGTGAAGAGGCCTCCCCGCAAGAGCAGCAGAAGGCGCCCCCTGTGGTTGGGGGCTTCCACGGGAACAAGGCGCTGGGGCTGAAATACGAGGAGATTGACTGCCTGATCAATGATGAGCACACCATCAAAGGCAGGAGAGAAGGGAACGAGGTCTTCCTGCCCTTCTCCTGGGTGGAGAAGTACTTTGAGGTCTACGGGAAGGTCGCCCAGTACGATGGGTACGACAGGTTCGAGTTCTCCCACAGCTACTCCAAAGTGTACGCGCAGAGGGCGCCTTACCACCCAGATGGCGTCTTCATGTCCTTTGAGGGCTACAATGTGGAGGTCCGGGACAGAGTGAAGTGCATCAGTGGCGTCGAAGGTGGGTCTTTCGTTGCTCTTTTTCTTTGCAGGGGAGGAAGGGGAGCTTGTGGCCCTATAGATACTGTTGTTAGACTGCAATTTCCATCATTCTTGATGATTGGCTCTGCTGGCTGGGGCTTATGGGAGATACTCCACAGTTACTACATAGTTACTACAGATCTGGTGAGTAGTAGAACCTGACTTTTCAGGACATGATTCAACTTGCCCACGGAATTCACATGATTCGGTTTGTGTGCTTTCGGGTTGCTTTTCTGAAAACGAGCAAACAAAACAGATAATATCTATCTTTTCTATCACCTACAAGCATTCCTAGACGATAAAGCCTATCTTGCATTTTAGTAAACTATTTTAAATCATTTTCCAAATCTGTTGCCTTTGGGGGGAATGTCCTTTTCAATGTAGCCTGTTATCTGTCCTGCTTATTATTATGAATCTCCTTTTGCTTACATGTCTCAAGGCAATTTGCAGACATATCATAGGGACCTGGGGAGCTGCCTTGTACTGAGCCCAGACCATTGGTGCATTTAGCTCAGTACGGCCTACACTGACTGGCAGCAGCTCTCCAAGGTTTAAGAGTTCTCTTTCTGCCCTACTTGGAAATGCCATCAAGAACTGAACATGGGGTTTTCTTCAGGCAAAGCTGTTGCTCCTATCGCTAAGCTAGGGTTCGTACCAGTATCATAAAATGATATTGGAAACAGGTTTAAAAACTACACAGAATGAACACCTGATCTTAAAAAGCTTGTTGAATCAAAAGGTTTTCAATTCCCGCCCCCCCTGGAAATTAGAGATAGGGTGTGCCTGTTATATCTCATTAAGTGTACAGTGGTACCTCAGGTTAAGTACTTAATTCGTTCCGGAGGTCCATTCTTAACCTGAAACTGTTCTTAACCTGAAGCACCACTTTAGCTAATGGGGCCTCCTGCTGCTGCCGCGCCGCCGGAGCACCATTTCTCTTCTCATCCTGAAGCAAAGTTCTTAACCCGAGGTACTATTTCTGGGTTAGCGGAGTCTGTAACCTGAAGCGTATGTAACCCGAGGTACCACTGTATAGCTAATAGATAGGATTTTACACTGGAAACCTCTTAGAAGCCAGCTTGGCAATTAAGTAGTATATAGTTTTATTATTATCAATATTAATGTATATAGCCATAAATAACTAAAGAGCAACCGTTTCTTAAAAAAATATATTCCTGGCCTGGTTGCCTGCAGGAGATTTCTTATTCACCCCAGGCGACTACTTGCAAGCCTAGTCTGGTGGGATCACTTCTTAAGCGGAGAGCCTCTCCTGTCAAGTAGATTGCAAGGCAGTGAAGGAGTTCATTTTAGGTTTCCTCCAGTCTCATTCCCACAATGTCATTGTGTTGTCTGGTGTCCTGTGACCTGGAGAATTTAATCATGTCATCTTTCTAAATTAACAGCTGCAAGCGAAGCTTTTATAGCAGGCGTAGGGCTGGTGCCTCTCTCCCGGATCCCGAGGCCTGCGCCTCTCGCAGAGACCCCTCTTCATTAATAAGCAAAGCATCTTTTAGCATTTGAGATATTACATAGCGCTCTTTAAATAGTTCCCCTGGCGCTTTTGCCCTTCAGGCAAACACATCCATCAAGTGACTATCACAGACACTTATCGGCATTATGAAGTGCGGATGATACGTGGAAATGCATTTTCTTTAATTTTGTTTCGGTAATCTTTCTGTCACGCTCGGTTTGAGGCATAACCGCTCTCCGAGCTAGACGCTGCTGTGTTAAGGGGAGAAGCCATTGTTAGGCCTAAGCCTACAAGAGGGTCCAGCTGGTGGAGCTGACAGTGGGTGACACTAGATCTGCCTCGAGGGGAAAGGCCTTCGTACCTCTGCGGTAGACCCACCTGCTCTGCATGCAGAAGGTCGCAGGTTCAGTCCCTGGCAGCATCTCCAGCAGGTGGGGCTGGGGAGAGCCTCTCGCCTGAAATCCTGGAGTGCTGCTGCTGGTCAGTGTAGACAATACTAAGCTGGATGAACTAGTGGCGACAGAAGGGTAAATTACTTTTAGATCGGTTGTCAGAGTCAGGCTAAAAGTGCAAGCCCCACTGAGTGGAGTGGGAAAGACTCCTGAGTTGGCCTGTTTCGGGTTCCAGATTAATTGGCACTCACTTGCTATGTTATCAAGCAAGCTGGGCAGGATTCTTCCCACCAGACTTTATTATTTTTTGCATTTATATCCCACTTTTCCTCCAAGGAGCTCACAGCGCTGTACATAATTCTCTTCCTCCCCATTTTACCCTCACAGCAACCCTGTGAGATGGGTTCGGCTGAGGTTGAGTGCCTGGCCAAGGTCACCCAGTGAGCTTTATGGCTATGTGGGGATCTGATTCCTGGTCTCCCAGGTCTTATCCCAGGACTCTACCCCAGTACACACTGGCTTTCAAGTAGACATTGGTTGTGGTTGGATTCAAGCCTATGCCTCCAAAGAAACTCTTGATATTAAACTAAGCATCTAGGTAGCCAGGTATGAAAAAGGGTGTGTTCATGACTCTCCTGACTTAGTGCAGCCTTCCCCAACCTTATACCCTCTGGAACTACAACTCTCATCAGCCCCAGGGAAGCATGGATGCAGTCCCATCAGCCTCAGCATCATACGACTGTGTTTGCTGGGGCTGATGAGAGATGCTGTCCAGGGCATCTGAAAGGCATGCAATGCCAACAGTAGCTGGTTCCGTTGGCAAATGTGTCATGGCCCTAAAAATGTTGGCGGCCCCTGGAGTGTAAAGGGTTAATCTAGTGGTTTCCAAAGTGGGTGGTACCCTCCAGGAGTCGTGGTGGTGGTGGGATTCTCTAGGGGGTTGCCCAATTCTTAGGTGCAGTTCTATATTCATTTGTGGATCGTGGAAACCACGGCTCTGAATTAAGCTTTTAGTAGGGTGAGGGGCACTGGGGATTAGAGCTGGGCGATATATTGGTAAATTGTCTGCAACCGGTATAGTGTTCAGATTGTGATGTATTCCCAGCTCAGATTGCCTGCAGACAGCCTAAAGGCACAGGCAGGCAGACGGAGGAAGAAGCAGCCGAGATACATTCCAGAACATTGTGATAGACCAGCATACCGTAGTATTTAGCTGCTGATATATCACAATGTTGAAAACGAGATATCGCTGGCCCTGCTGGGGATGAGCTTATGGAGCCAAGGGGGCGGTGGCCCGAAAAACATTGTGAGCCATGGAGTTAGTCTGACCCCACAGGGCTCTTCTGCTGTGCTCACATTCCTATGCTGTGTCTTCTGCCCCCGTCTCACAGGCGTGCCACTCTCGACGCAGTGGGGGCCACAGGGCTACTTCTACCCCATCCAGATTGCCCAATATGGGCTCAGCCATTACAGCAAGAACCTGACCGAGAAGCCTCCTCACGTGGAGGTGTATGAGACGGCCGAGGAGAAGGACCAAAACAGCCACACTGCAGACTGGACGGTACCCAAAGGCAGCTCTGTCACGACGGTGCTGGACAAGTCCAGGTTCACAAACGTCAAGCAATTTGTTGTCCCAGGTGGGTCAGTTCAAAGGGAGACGGTAGGTCTGGCCGGATCCTGCAAGGCTTTTCTTACATTCCCATGACATAGGGTGTGGCTTTATATAAATACACACATTCACTTCTCCATGATTCCATTTCTTTTCATGCTGAAAGGTGTGTGCGGGGGGAAACATTCCCCCCACCCGCCCAGAAAATTAATGATTATATGCAACATTTCTTCTCTTTCCCCCACACCCAGAAAATTAATGATTATATGCAACATTTCTTCTCTTTCTCCCCCCCCCCCCCAATTTGCTTTGTATGAAGACAGCCTCATTAATAGGGGCATAATGTATTTCCCCCAACTAATCAATAGCCATTAGAATTAATGAGTCCATTACTTTAAAAGGCAACGAAGTAATTTTAGTCAGCGCCTAAGGCTGGGGTCTCTAAGGCGAAAGCAGTAAAAGTCTCTCTTCCCTTTGTAGTCAGTGGAGCGTCCAGGAAGGCTGGATCTCTAAGGTGTGCTCCTCTCCCGCTTCATCAGCCGCGGAGTAATCCTTGGGCTTCTCAGAGGCCAGTGTGGGAGCAGGATGCTGGACTGGGGGGGGGGGGCTTTGATCCAGCCCAGCAACCAAGCTGGACTCGATGGGCCACTGGCTCTTCTTATGTTCTTACTCGCCAGAAACATCTAACTGGCTGTTGTGGGGAACAGGACCTTGAACTGGACAGCTCTGGCTTGATCCAGGGTGCCCATACTTGCATTTGTAACTAATTAATAATGAACAGAATCAAAGTTGAAATGCTAATTTCATTCTATTGATTCGAATGTCCTTGGCAGTGCATGAGAACAGGCGTTGTGGCTGGCAAGCTGCTTTCTTGATGCCTATCTGTCAATACTCAGGGGGAAAAGAAAGATCCGTCCCGTGTTGTAGTTTTACTCCGTAACCAACCCCTTACCCTTTTAATTCCCCGTCAGAAACCTCAGAGGGCGCCTCTCTGCAGCTGGGGAACACGAGGGACTTCATTATTTCCTTCGACCTCAAGCTCATCACCAACGGGAGCATCTCGGTGGTCCTGGAGACCACAGAGAAGAACCAGCTGTTCCGCGTGCACTACGTCTCCAACACCCAGCTGATAGCTTTCAAGGATAGAGACATTTACTATGGCATCGGGCCCAGGACTAGCTGGAGCACGGTCACCCGAGACCTTGTGACCGACCTGAGGAAGGGGGTCGGCCTCTCCAACACAAAGGCCGTCAAGCAGACTAAGATCATGCCCAAGAGGGTGGTCCGCTTGGTGGTGAAAGGGCACGGCTTCATCGACAACGTCACCATCTCGGCCACGGCCCACATGGCGGCCTTTTTCGCCGCTAGCGACTGGCTGGTGAGGAACCAGGATGAGAAGGGTGGTTGGCCGATCATGGTGACCCGGAAGCTGGGGGAAGGCTTCAAGTCCCTGGACCCCGGGTGGTACTCTGCCATGGCGCAGGGCCAGGCCATTTCCACCTTGGTTCGGGCCTACCTCTTGACGAAAGACCACACGTTCCTCAGTGCAGCTCTGCGGGCCACGGCGCCTTACAAGCTCTCCTCAGAGCAGCGTGGCGTGAAGGCCGTCTTCATGAACAAGCACGACTGGTACGAGGAGTACCCCACGTCGCCTAGCTCCTTTGTCCTGAACGGGTTCATGTATTCCCTCATTGGGCTGTACGACTTGAAGGAGACGGCGGGAGAGAAGCTGGGGAAGGAGGCCAAGCTCCTGTACGAGCGGGGCATGGAGTCCCTCAAGGCCATGCTCCCTCTCTACGACACGGGCTCAGGGACCATCTACGACCTCCGCCACTTCATGCTTGGGACAGCCCCGAACTTGGCCCGGTGGGACTATCACACCACCCACATCAACCAGCTCCAGCTCCTCAGCACCATCGACGAGACGCCCCTGTTCAAAGAGTTCGTCAAGAGGTGGAAGAGCTACCTGCGAGGAGGCAGGGCGAAGCACAATTGAGCCCAGCTCACAACCAAAATGGAGTTTCCCCCCATCTGCGGTGCTTGGCAGCCGCCATCTTTGAAGCAGAGTGAAGGTGGTGCCCAAACCCTCTGTGTGCGTGTGTGTGTGTGTGCGTGCGTACTTGTGTTTTGTTTTTTTGAACAGACTCTATTTTCAAAGAAGTGATCCTTAAAACTCATCTTTTTTAAACGATTGCATTCCAGCGGATGAATCCTTTATAAAGGGGAGAGGTAAAATTACAAAGCAGGCATCTGATCAAAGGACAAAGTTTAGCAAACTTGTTTACGTTTCCACAGCGGTCCATTATGGTACTTGTGCATAATATGAAATGTTTTCTGGGGGGTGGCGGGAAATCACAAAAGCTATAATGGTTTTTATAGCCCAGTATTGGTCAGAAAAAAGTAGGATATGGCCTCTCTCTTTTTTTCTTTTTCTTTTTTTTAAAATGGATGGGTGCAGAAATGGGATTTTCACTTGGGGGTGGAGTGGAAAACAGTGTGCCATGCCAGAAATCTCTCTTAACTCTTATCCCAGAGAGTGGGTGACCTCTTTATTTCATTCTACATATATTTCCCTTTGGTGGGAAATTTCAGAGCAGTTTGTGTTGAAATTCTGTATATTGCGAAATACTTCAAATGTCCAGTTTCTTTAAAGATGTACAAATGGGATTAAAAAAAACAACAACACCACACCATTAGTGGTGAGGATTCAATGGGAAATTTCTGTGAAAACTCCGTGGCTACTCGGGAGAGCTGGTGCAGGGGATGTCTGTGCCTCGGTACCACTCCCATTTCCTTGCACAAGGACCTCCCAGTGGGCAAGTTCGAATGTGTGTTTTTCTTACCCTGTTCCGTAAGCAACCTACCATTACACGCAGGACCAGCTGTCAGCACAAAAACGTGGTCACCTTCTCTCAAACTGGTTCTGCCGCCACCTTTTCAAGCTGGGCCAAGCCCTTTCCTTGCTTCCAGATGAGCTGAGACCTCTTCTGGTGAGAGCGGGAGGCTCTTTCCCTCCTGATCATTTACAGCAGATGTGGGGAACCTTTGACCCCCCGGGTGCTGCCGGACTACAACTCCCATCAGCCGCAGCAAGCATGGCCGGCGGCTCAGGGGCAACGGAAGCTGTCGTTCAGCAACATCTGGATGGCCGAAGGTTCCCCACATCTGGTTTTTACAGGGTTTCCTTTCCATGTAAGCCATGCTGTCCCTTGGGGGGGGTTGTTTCAGGCCCTGTCCTTTTGGTGTTTGGGGTGCCACCCCCTACCATCTCCAAGCACTGGTTGTGCTGGCTGGAAGTTGTCCCCCAAAACATCTGGAGGGCACCAAGCTGAAGAAAACTAGTCTGGGGTACTGTTGAAACCAGGTACAATTCATGTGGGTGAGGGGGCAGGAAATAATATTTTTAAAGTGGCATTATGTTTGAACACTGTGGAAGTTTTTCTGCAGCAACTCACTCTTGAAACTGCTACTGGTGGTGGGAGGGGAGGTTTGTTTTCTTTAATGGTTTATTTTGTTTTGGGGAAGTGAAATGAGTATGTATTTATATTTGTCTGTCTGTAAGTCATTCCACTTCTGCCGGCACCATGGTCAACAGCACTTGTTTCGAAAAATTCATTTTTTTTTCATTGGGATCACAGATATTCATTTGGCTTTTTTTTCCCACCATTGTAAGAACTGGCCAGGGGCACAGTCTGCCGGGAAGCTGCACTTGAGAGAGATGGGAATAGATGCCTTTTTCTCCATGGACTAGCCCTCTCTTTCCAATACTACTGTATCTTCCAGGCTTGTTCAGTGGAGCTTCCATTAAGGCGAGCTCTTGGAGGCTCAGGAAGAGCGCTAATGAGGTGGTGGCTCGATTCTGGCTTGGAAATCCCCTTCCCAGGCTTAGAAACTACGTCTCTCGCAAATGTCTCATGCTGTGTGGTATACCCTGCCTGCACTCCCTGTTTCCAGTTGCTGAGAAGTTGGTAGCTGGAGAAATCCAAGCAGGGGACCCTGCAGATTAGGGAGGTCTAATCCAGACCAGAGGTAGCCATTATTGGACTCCAGTTCCCATCAGTCCTAGCCAGCATTGCCCAATGGCCAGTGATGATGGGAGTCAGAGTCCCAACAACACTCAGAGGGCAGCACGTTGGCTACCCTGGATCCAGAGGGGCCATGACTTACCAACCCTGCTGTGGCTTTTCATTTCAGTAGGCACAATTGCTGCTGGTAGATACTTTGGCAGGCTGCCTGAACTTGCCCAGAATCCCGTGTCATTGGCAGCTTGCTCCTCTGTTCCTAATGCCGCGCTTAGATATTCAAATCCCACACTTGTGCATTTCAAGGAAACCAGGCGTTTCAGCTTGGCCATTTTTCTTTGCTCGCCTTGCAGTGCATACAGAAGCACGGAAGCCTGCACTATCACTTTACTGGGGATAGATGTGGGGCGTGGTACTCTCAGATGTTCTGGGCTATAACTCCCCCCCCCCCCAAAAAAAAAAAATCTGCATGGCACCAGGTTGGTGAAGCTTGCCATGAGGCACGCTGGTCTGTTGGTACATTAGAAGAACATTTGAATTCCTAGGTGCTGGCAACACAGTTGTACGAGCCAGGGCTCCTACATAGGTCGGCCTCCACTTCCACTGATCTTGGTAAGAAGCTGTTCTAGAGGGGCCCCCAGGTTCTTCCAGAGCAAAAGTTTGGGTATAGCTGTTGTCAACTGTATGTGTTTCTGGGGGGGACGGGGACCGGAGTGTATGCAAACTACCAAGAGAAAAATAGGGGCATCTGAGGAGTCAGGAGTTAAGTGGGGAAGGGAGTAAATTCAAGTCCCAGAAGAGAGAAGCCTTAGAATTCCATTTGTCTTTGAGAGCGTTGCTTTCTGTGCTGATAGCCAGCATATTGAAATGCACTCCCCAAACCAGTCACCTCCAGATGTTTTGGACTACAGGCAGCCTCAGCATCATATGACTGTGCTGGCTGGGGCTGATGGGAGTTGTAGTCCCTAACCTCTGGAGAGCACCAAGTTGTGGAAGGGCTGGTCTGTGTTGAGATGATACCAAAGTGGTCGATTCCAGGACCTCTTTCCTCTCTAGCAATTGCTTCTGGATGTGAGAGTGCGACTCAAACCGTGGCCAGCCAGATTTGGAGCAGCCAGCGCAGACACCTTCGGGGTACTCTTTGGGTGGAGCGCTAGTGCCTTGACCATGCGGCCATAACTTCCTCTTGCAATAGGAAATGAGTATACTTTGTGACTGGTTGATGGTTCTGTGCTTACGACTCACTGTGGCACTCCTAGGGCTTCCAGATTTGTGTAGGCTTGTCATATTCGTTGGCCCGAGATTGGCAAATGGAGGAAGCTGGTATTTGGGAAATGAGTGCTGTTCTAGTCGGCGCTCAAATTGGCAACCAGCTGCCCTCCACGTGACCCTTTCACTAGCTGCTCATGGTGGGTGTGATAGAGGTCAGGGAAGCAGGTAGGCTGTGTTTAGTGGGAATTGGCTTCTGAGAAAAAGCCATCTTGATTACTTTAGAACATTGTCTTTGGCTCAGTATGGACAAAGCGGGTTGTATCCAACTATGTCATACTCAAGAGCAGACCTGTTAAAATCAGTGAACTTAAGTGAATCATGCCTGCTGCTTTCAGTGGGTCTCCTCTTGTCACTCAGTTGGATACAACCCAATCCTCCTGAGCATCTAAGCATGGCCAGGTGTACCTCTCCCCAACCCCTCAAAGTGCAAAGTGGTTCTCATTTCCTTTTTCAGAGCCATGAGCCGCTCAGCTTCTGAACATACAAAGATTTATTTCAAACCAGAGTTTGGAGCTGATCAGCAAACTCATTCAAGATTATGTGCTTGCTTTGGTACCGATCCAACACACTGCACCATGGTTAGCTCCCAAAAGGGAAAAGTGTGTGCACATTGGGGTGGGAAGTTCACAAGAGAGCAGGGAAGGGGATTACAAGAGCCCCAGCAGACTCCCAGTTTCCTTCCTTTGCAGGTGCCACATCTGCATTGGGCCCCTGGGCTATTTTTTTCCTCGTTTGTATACATGGGGTGTGAGGGGTGGATGTCCAAGTTGCTGTGTCTGGAGGCCAACTATGATCAATGAGGGAATTCCAAGGAGGCAAAACCGAAGTTTAGTATTGCAAGTTCTCTATTTTTTTTATTTTATTTTAAAAAGGTAGGGGACAAGAGATGTCATGAATATGGAGGCTAATGTGTTGCAGTTCACAGAGCGAAGCCAATGCCTTTTGTTCCCGAGTAGATGCGACCCTTTTTCGCCTTTTGCATTATTGTGCAACACACAAGCACAACTGGTGTCGAGTTTTTCTTTCCGTCCTTTTGAGGCTTCCACTGAAAATTGCTGCTTTTCGTCCACCTTGCAATTGTATTTCTGACCCCGCCCCTTTTATTTTCCTTTCCTTTCCTTTTTACATGCGGGGTTTGAACCATGGGTTTAAATATGCAATAAATTGTTTACAGGATGCCCTTTGGAGGGCAACAAGTCCTTTGTAAAGCTGTACAGACTTTGTGGGTTAAGCACAATGTGCACAGGTTAGTTTTATATGGGGCAAGACATGATTTTTTGCAGTGGGAATGGTCCTATTATGTTTATATATACATATACATATATATATATATATATATATTAAAAAGTAAACCGATCAACTTTGTGCTTCATGTAAAGCTGCTTTATAAAATTGTAAAATAAAGAGTTTTTAATCTTACGCTTTCACTTGGTGTGCATTCGTTGTGTCAAGAGAGGCAAAAGCCCCAGACTGAATAGAGTCTTAACGGGAAAGCGGACTTCGGAACCAGACGCTTCAACTTTTTTAAAAGGTGGATCAGAGGATGCATTTAAAATCCCGTCATATTTTGCAGCGTAAAATGGCTTTTGCTGGACTCAAGAGAATGTCTTGTGTAGACACAGAAACTGATTCTAACGCACTGGGTCTTGGTTCTTTGTAGCCGTCTGAGGTTGCAGGGATTCTAATATGTGTTGTTATGTCTGCAGCAGGGTCTCTTGTCTCCAGTGTCTCATGAAGGGGCAGCTTTTTAGCCCCTGAGAAGTCTTCTCGCCCTTGGTTGCCAATCACAGTCAAAGGAGGTAAGTCTGAGGATCAACTCCTAGGGTCACCCTGGAGAAAGCACGTGGGAAGAGCACCGAGGAGTTGTTGTGTATGCTCTGAAGCTAAGCCTTTAGGAACACTGAAAACAAGGTGTTTCCAAATAAAGAGAATGGCGCACAAGCTCTGTTATGTTCAGAGGAACTTCAGGGAAAACACATCAAGTCATTCCAAAGCAAGATATTTGAGCACGCCCAATCAGTTACCCATCTATGTGCAGAGCAAATCGTTGATCTAACTGAAAGGCAACACAGGCAGATCTGCGTTGATCAATGCAGTGCAACCCTAATTATTATGATTGTATAATTAAAAGATTATTCAGTAATAATAATAATAATAATAATAAATAATAATAATAATTTATTATTTATACCTCGCCCATCTAGCTGGGCTTCCTCATCTTAATCTTAAAAGGTCATATAATCTCATAAAGGGGGCATCGAATTAATGTTATAATGAATGATTTTAGAGTGTTGTTTGTGCTGTACTTTTGTACTGTTTTATTGTTAGCCGCCCTGAGCCCGGCTTCGGCTGGGGAGGGCGGGATATAAATAAAATATTATTATTATTATTATTTATTATTATGGCAGTGAGGGTGTGCGGCTGACTTGTGAAGGGACCCTGCATTTCTGAACTTGCCACTAGGCTACTGGCCACGGGATCGTACTTGAGGTAGCACTGTGGATTGGCTTGGATGCTGGACTATGACCAGAAACATGCATTTGGCCCTGAAACTCACTTAGTGGCTTAGGCCAGTCACTATCCTTATCTAGCGTAGCCTAGCTTAGCTAGGAGCAGCCAAAGTGGTGTCAGGGTACTTGGGACTACAATTCCCATCAGCCTCAGCCAGCACAGCCAACAGTCAGGGATCATGGGACTTGTAGCCCGCAACATCTGGCAGATCCAATAATGTTGGCTACCTCTGTTCCACAGGGTGGTTTTGAAAATCAAATGGGGGCAGAGAGCCGTTGCGTGCTGGTTGCCCTGAACTCTTTGGAGGAAGGGTGCAGATAAAAATTTAAACCCTAAATATTTAGGAGTTCTTTGCTCTCTGCACAAGGGAGCTGTCAAAGTGAGCATTGTACTTTTGAGGGGCCGCCATTCCGCTTTGTCTGAAACCCGCCTCCACGACGAGAACACAAACGTCTCTGCCTCTCTGGGTGACAATATTGATTTTCATCACTCTTGGCAATTTGTTAAGAAGGTCTGCATGGAAAATTGAAGGGAATTTAAATATGTTGTCTTGGTGATGAATCTGAATGTTTGCTGCTCAATTTGTGGTGAAAGGAGATACATTTGCCATCTGCTGGGAATGATTGATGGCTTCCATGACTAGCTTTGGTGCTGTCAGCATGTTAAGCAGCTTGCCTCTTTAATGAATTGCTGCCCCAACTGGAAAAATGGGAGGACTTCTTTAACAGAGAGAGAGAGAGAAGAAGAAGAAGAAAAAATAGTCCTCATGCTTAGGATTTGAGCACGGCTAGTTTTATGCACATGTGTTCAACACATCTGCCCAAGCTTTTCCATATTTCATTCAGATGTACCCTAAAAATGCAGTAACCACCCAGAATCCCCACTAGGGTGGGAAATTTGCAATGTAGAGTGAAGTGCTGGCGAATCATTGAAGTCAGAATTATAGAGCTGGAAGGGACCCTGAGGAACTGGAGATTTTCTGTGAGGTTGATAGGAAGGGGTCACCTAACAGCTCAGCCTGGAGATCATGAGACACTCAATTTCAGACTCGTGGGTTCGAGCCCCATGTTGGGCAAAAAGATTCACGCATCATAGGGGTTTGGGCTAGATGGTCCTCATGGTCCCTTCCAATTCTGCCATTCTAGGAATTCCCATCACTCTTGAGAAACTGCAGGAGGCTTGGCATACATGAGCCTTAGGGTCTCTTCCAACTCAACAATTCTAAGATTCTACACTTCCCAGGGATTTTTTTTTTTTGGGGGGGGGGGTAGACCTGAGTGTTAAATCACCCTTCACTTTTGCACACCTGGCTTGCAATGTTGGTGGCAGAGGCCAGCGAAAGGAATATCAGAATCTTCCCTTATACTGAATCAGAACTTCTTTCCATATAGTTCAGTAGTTTCTACAACTGGCTGGCAGCAGCTCTCCAAGGATTTGCACAGGAGCCTCTCCCAGCCCTACCTGGAGATGGGGATTGAACCTGGGCCTTCTGCATTCAAGGCAGTGAGCTGTGGCCCTTCCCTAATGGCTCTACCTTGATGTCACTGTCGGAGGCAGTATGCTTTGGAATGCAAGCTGCTGGGAACCGCAAGAGGGGAGAGATGTTGCACTGTGGGCATTGGTTGGCTACTGTGGGGGAAGGATGGTGGGCTAGATGGGCTCCTTTGGAACTGATCTAGCAGCCAGGCTCTCCAGTTCTTACCGGGGAGGACAACAAGCCCCTCCAAGGAACAGCCAGATGATGTACGTTGGTTGCTTCTGGTCAGGTCATCCCCAAACTGGTGTCTTCCAGGTCTTGTTGGACTACAGCTCCCATCTGCATGGTGCCATGGGTGGTGGAAGCATGGCATGGCCTACTGGAGTCTGCCACACTGGCTACCCTTGCAATGCATTGCCCCTTTTTCTTTTTGCCAGCATAATATTATTCTGCCATCGGTGGCAGGACCAGGGGCTGCAAGTGTTTAGCATCCTTGCCAAGCTTTCTTCACCTTTGATGCTGCCTGCTTTGGTCTCATCTCCCTGGCAGAGTTCTGCTGCTGATATGCCAGCGTAGAGTCGTTCTCCACCCCACCCCCTCAAAAATGGCACCTCTTCAAGACTCATTGGCACCAGGCACGACTTTGCCAGCTGGGATCCTGCAGCTCTCCAGCTGGATGAAATGCAGCACAGGGTGTTGTTGTTTTTTTGGTTGCTCAAAATTTATATCCCGCCTGGACCATGATTAGGATTAAAGAACCACCAGTGTTCTGTTTGGGGTACCTTTACCTTTACCTTTTAGTGTTCTGTTTGCTTCCAGCTCAGAGAGCTGAGCTGGTTTGTTTGTTTGTTTGTTTGTTTGTTTGTTTGTTTGTTTGTTTGTTTGTTTAGCATCTTTTAGGTTTGCCACATCTTGAACGGAGGACATCAGTGGGTTTCTTTTTGGGGGAGGCGGGGAGAAGGGATTGACATAACAGGCGATTTTCCAGGCCATTGGAAGTTTACAAAACCAGTTTAGGAAGCGACTCCTTCTCTCCCCTCACCCACCCCAGCTCTCTCATCTGCCTTGGATTAAAACAGCTGCGCAGGCAGACTGAAGCCAAATGTATTAAATGCATCTTTCAATAATATTTTTAATACGTCAACATCAATGTGTGCAAGCAAAAGAGATGGGTTTGGGTTGCATTTATGGAATTAAAGAGTTGGAAGGGACCCCAATGGCCATCTATTCCAACCCCTCGTCATACAGGAATCGCAACTAAACAATCCCTGACAGATGGCCTGTTGAAATTTATGATCCAAAATTGGTTGTGTTTAGCAACTTCAGTGGGTCTGTTCTGAATAGGACTGGCATTGAATAAGCACTCTTTGTTGTTGTTTAGTCGTTTAGTCGTGTCCGACTCTTCGTGACCCCCTGGACCAGAGCACGCCAGGCACTCCTGTCTTCCACTGCCTCCCGCAGTTTGGTCAAACTCAGGTTAGTAGCTTTGAGAACACTGTCCAACCATCTCGTCCTCTCTCGTCCCCTTCTCCTTGTGCCCTCCATCTTTCCCAACATCAGGGTCTTTTCCAGGGCGTCTTCTCATGAGGTGGCCAAAAGTATTGGAGCCTCAGCTTCAGGATCTGTCCTTCCAGTAAGCACTCAGGGCTGATTTCCTTAAGAATGGAGAGCTTTGATCTACTTGCAGTCCATGGGATTTAGGAGCTTGATGGCTAAAGTTTGACAGCAAGGAGAAGCCAAGCCATCACAGCCGCCTGTGGGAGGAAGTTCCACAGTTTAACTGTGAAGAAAGACTTTATTTTCTCTGTCCTGAATCTTCAAGTGTTCAGCTTCCATTGGCTGTCCACAACTTCTAGGAGAGAGGGAGAAAAACCTTTCCCTTTCTCCATGCCACGTATAGTTTTACTCTCGTGTCGCCTCTCACTCGCCTTTGCTCTAAACTGAAAAGTCTTGAATGTTGCAACTTTCTGCCTTCCAAGGACCGGGGGACACTGAGCACACAGATCGTTGTTCTAAGTTAAGCACCTGTCTTCAAAGCATAAGTGATGCACTTTCAGTTTATGCTTGGGGGCCCAACAGAGACAAACTGCCCAAACAGACAGTCTGGCCCTAAATGTCGGGAGCTGGTCGCGTTCCATGCCCTTTCCTTCCAGATGCCACAGGGCAGAACTCTCTGAGCTAGCAGACCTGGAAGCCACCCAAGGAAAACTGGAGCACAGGGATATCATTACCCTTCAAGTCAGGAATGGGTGTGGTCAGCACACTTAAAAAAAAAAGTTGTGGTTATTGAGTTTTCAAAAAACAACATGCAAACAAGACAAACAGTAACAAGACAACTTAGCTGGGATTCCTTCATTGCCAGGGGTTGGACTGGATGAGCCTTTGGGGTCCCATTCCAATGAAGTTATGACCTGATGCAGCATATTACTGCAGTTGGGATAAAACAAGCAGAAGCTGCAGCACACTCTTGCAGGCATCATAATAGAATAGATTCAGGGCAGGGGCATCGGTAAGGTTGCCTCGCCATGCAGAGACGTGTTTCAGGGGCCATGCAGCACCCAATTTATATACAGTGGTACCTCAGGTTACAGACGCTTCAGGTTACACACTCCGCTAAGCCGGAAATAATACCTCGGGTTAAGAACTTTACCTCAGGATGAGAACAGAAATTGTGCCGCGGCAGCGGGAGGCCCCATTCGCTAAAGTGGTACCTCAGGTTAAGAACAGTTTCAGGTTAAGAACGGACCTCCAGAACGAATTAAGTTCTGGTTGAGGTACCACTGTATATATAATTTATGTAAATGGAGGCCATACAACACCAAAATGGTTTCATTTGGTAACCCCTCTTAGAACCCTGGGAGAAATGTTCAGACAAGGCAATGTCCCAAATTGTGGTCAGCACATCTTGAACTAGCCCATGCCAGAGCCCCCAGCCAATCTGGGTACGCAGTCAGCAGCAAAAATGGCCCCCGCAGGCCAGCCAACTTTGGCAAAAACCAAGAGGGAGAGTTCTTCTCAACCCCTCTGGCCCTGATGTAGAAACCAGCTCCTGTTTCAGTATTTGAGGCAAAGGAAAGGATCTGTTTTTAAAAGGCCCCTGGTTTTTTTTGTTTGGGGGGGGGGGGAGCCTCAGAGGTTTTTTGACTCCTATACTTGGCATGCCCAGTCTTTTTGGCTCAGTGCTTCCTGGCTCTGGCCCCCACAAACCCCAGCCAAAAAATAAAATCCAAGCTCCTGACTGGGTGGGGGCACAGTGCATTTGACAAATCTTCACCCTCCCATAGTTCTGTCCTCCATCTTTGACACCTCCCCTCCCACCAAACCTGTCCTCAGCTTTTTATCTCTGGCAAACTCTGAGTGTGACAAAGAGTTTGTTGGCAAACAGCAATTGGGGGTATTTATAGGCCCTTGTTGGACGCGGGTGGCGCTGTGGGTAAAACATCAGCGCCTAGGACTTGCCGATCGCATGGTCGGCAGTTTGAATCCCCGCGGCGGGGTGCGCTCCCGTCGTTCGGTCCCAGCGCCTGCCAACCTAGCAGTTCGAAAGCACCCCCGGGTGCAAGTAGATAAATAGGGACCGCTTACCAGCGGGAAGGTAAACGGCGTTCCGTGTCCTGCACTGGCTCGCCAGATGCAGCTTGTCACGCTGGCCACGTGACCCGGAAGTGTCTGCGGACAGCGCTGGCTCCCCGGCCTATAGAGTGAGATGAGCGCACAACCCTAGAGTCTGGCAAGACTGGACCGTATGGGCAGGGGTACCTTTACCTTTACCTTTATAGGCCCTTGTTGGTTGCTTGTCTCACTCTCCCCCCCCCCCTTTTAAGGAATGTTAAGAGCCAAACCAATCTGGGGGCTTTGCTGCCCACAAGGAGGAGGATTCATGCAACACGTTGGTGATTAATATACACAGAACAATAATTATACATACTTTATCAACCTTCTGAGAAAAATACAAAACATTAAACAAAGCCACAAAGTCTTGCGAACCAGACATTATGAGTTTATTTTAGGCTGGGTAGTTTTTGTGGCTTTGTTTAATGTTTTGTCTTTTTCTCGGAAGGTTGATAAAGTATGTATAATTATTGTTCTGTGTATATTAATCGCCAACGTGTTGCATGAGTCACACTACTTCTCTCAGCAGCACAGGTTGCATTTTTCCAGCACGAGGAGGAAGATGGCTGTCTCATTTTCACCAAATTCAGGGGAACCTTCTTGCTGGAAGATTCCAGACGCAGAGAAAGGAAATTGCTTCTTTTACACGGCAGATAGTTGAACTGTGGAACTCCCTCCCACAGAAGGCAGTGATGACCACCAACCTGGGTGGCTTTAGAAGAGAAGCTGACAAATTCCTGGAGGAGAAGGCTAGCCCATGACGGCTGCGCTCGGCCTCCACAGTCGCGGATGACTCTGGGGTTGCGGCGCTCATCTCGCTTTACTGGCCAAGGGAGCCGGCGTACAGCTTCCGGGTCATGTGGCCAGCATGACTAAGCCGCTTCTGGCGAACAAGAGCAGTGCACGGAAACGCCGTTTACCTTCCCGCCGGAGCAGTACCTATTTATCTACTTGCACTTTGAGGTGCTTTCGAACTAGGTTGGCAGGAGCTAGGTTGGCAGGAGCAGGGACCGAGCAACGGGAGCTCACCCCGTCACGGGGATTCAAACCGCCGACCTTCTGATCAGCAAGTCCTAGGCTCTGTGGTTTAACCTACAGCGCCATCCATGTCCCTTGTGACCTCCACAGTGGGAGGCAGCAATGTTCCAAATTCCAGTTGCTGGAAACCATAGGAGGGGAAAGGGCTCTTGTGCTCGAATCCTGCTTGCGAGCTTCTCATGGGGACATCTGGTTGGCCACTGTGAGAACAGGATGCTGGGCTTAATCGGCCACTGGCCTGATCCAGCAGGGCTCTTCTTCTTTTTTAATAATAATATTTTATTCTTTTTTCCATATAGGAAGTTACATTTGCTACTCAACAATTATATTCCAGTTCAACGAAACTAATGGCTTCCCGTTCACCCAACATCAATGTTTATAACTCAGATCACATACAATTGCTTTTTAAGGTTCCATCTTATCTAATTTCACCCTCTCTAGCGTGCCTCTTAATACATCCTGCTATTTTCTTATACTTCAAACCCCGCTGTGATCTTCACATAAGGGAAATAACTTTCTTTCACAGCCTAGAAAGGGTTTCCAGTCTTCTTTAAAAGATTCGGAGTTTGTGTCTTTTATCAGTGCCGTCAAATTTTGCCATCGCTGCATATTCCAAGATCCTCCTTGCCGGGGATACTAGACAGCAAAATCCCAAAGGAAGCTTCAACAGTATTTATGCAGGGGACTACAGCGGCCAGGATTCTCTGTGCACAGAAATGGAAGAAAGAATGGTTGATGGAAATCTAGGAATATGCAGCAGGAGTCTTCTTATGTTGTCGTAAGGATGCAGGAGATTTTTTTAAAAAAATGTGAAATGTTTCTGCTTTTTCAAGAGGTGAGCTGGCCTGGACCTGCATAAACCTCCAACTGTGGTTGGGATCGGCTTGTCGCTCTTCCTGGGCGACTGGCCTGCTGTTGGTGAGCGAAAGCCACCTTTGGGCTCCCTGTTTGTGTCTATCCCAATCAAAGTGCCAGGCAGGCGTGTTAATCTTCTGCCTCTGCACCGCTGTTGCTGAGGGACCTTCTGCATCTCCTGCCGGGCGCTTAAGCAAGAGATGAGCTGCTTAGAGCAAATTAAACATTAATGCTGTGTCTCTGACTCCCTTGTGCACCAAACCCCACTGATGTCGTGCAAAGTGCCAAGCAGATGCGTTCCACCCCCCTCCTGGGGAATGCTCTGCATCAGCCACAGAGGGTTGGGAGAGGGGCTGGGGGGGTGGGAAGGTGGCTTTTCCAGGGGACAAAGGGGATCATGGTCAAAGTTGAGCACACCCCAAAGGGTCCGGGGAAGGGGAAATCTGCCAAGAAGTTCTTCCCCACAAGCTCCAAGGGCACTAAGAGCTCCTGTTGCTCTAGAGGGGAAGGAGAAAGTTCATTCATTTCACATTTTAATGCAAGTCTACCTCATTTGCACATCTGGGAAAACAGACACGACAAGCCAAAAACGCAGGTATCCTTTGAAATTCATACTTCTCTGAATTTTGCAACGCGGCTCTCCAAGCAAAAAAGTGTGCGCCAACTGCATATATTAGGGGGAAATGTGCATAAATGCAAATGTGTATTATAATAGGGGGAAATGCTTGTGAAAAAAATATGTATCAAAAGCACTAGCTAAAATGCTGGGGGATTTTTGTGAGTGTGTGTGTGGGTCTGAAACGGATGCAAAAACATGGCAAGCAGGAGATTAGGAAAATGAGGAAACGAGAGAAACTGAAACCGACAGAGGTGACATGATAGAAGTGAATAAAATAATTAAACGGTATGGAGAAAATAGACAGTGGAAAGCTTTTCTATCTTTCTCATAGTGCTAGAACTTGAGGATGTTGAATGAAGCTGAATGTTGAAGGATTCAAGACAGACTAAAGCAAGAACAACTACTCACAGCACAGTTAAACTGTGGAACTCACTCCCACAGGATGTCCACCAATTTGGCTTTCTTTTTTTTAATAAAAGTTTTTATTAGCAATTTCAACATAACAAAGTATAAAAACAGATCATATTCCTTATTTCCCCCCCACCCCAATCAAACCCTCCTTCCCTCCGCCAGAGACTTCCCTCAGCTCCTCTCTCTGATTTCTCAGCACATATTACTCCCTGCATGTTACAAAATTATACATATCCCTACATTATCTATCTACCATGTTATCAACCAATAAATCTGTGTATGTTTATTCAAAACCTGCCAAGGATTTCAGTTCATTCTGTTGTCTTTTTAGATAATTTGTAAAAAGCTCCCATTCTTCCTTAAAGTCATAGTTGCCCTTGTCCCGCAGTTTGTATGTCAATTTAGCCAACTCTGCGTCGCTCATCAATTTTTCTTGCCACTGTTCTTTCGCTGGGATTTCCTCGTTCTTCCATCCTTGTGCTATCAAGACTCTTGCCGCTGTTGTAGCATACCACCAACTCGGCTTTCAAAGAGGATTAGACAAGTTCATGAAGGATCAAGTTATGAATGGCTACTTCTCTATGTCCGTAGGCTTCACGTTCCATTTTGTTCACTAGAATGTTTCTGCTTTTACTCATGGACACGAATTCAAAGTGGCTTGCAGTTCACACTACAGAGGAGCAGTGCCTTGCAGAGCCAGGCAGAGGCCCAGGCCAGGTAGATCATGTGCCCCCCCCCCTTTTTTTTTTTACCCTGGGGATAACTGAAGTCTTACAAGTAAGTAAGTATATAAATAATTTTCACAAAAGTTATGCTGACAAATAATTTGATTTCAAGGCTTGAACCGTATCTGCATATAAAGACAAAATGGAAAATATAGATATACGATTGTGAATATGCTGACCGAGGCCCACTTTGGAATCGGAGGCCCTGGCCAAGTGTCTGGGCCTGCAGAGGAGGAGCCCTCCAAACAACCAAAATCAGTTCTGTACTTTAACCACCTACAAAGGAAAGCGAATTGAGCGTAAAAACAGGGGAATCTGAAGCTCCACAATAAAGAGCTTTGGTTGAGCAGAAAGGGTCTCAGCAGCTGCCCTGAGGGGCTTCAAGGTTCCTTGCTTTGGTGGTGGTCCATGGGCTGGCAAAGGGCCATAGCCCAGTGACAGGAGCATCTGCCTTGCAAGCAGAAGGTTGCAGGTTCAATCCCAACGGCGTCTCCAACAGAGATGGATTTAGGGCATCTCTACTGGTTCCCCTGCACAGGATGCACAAGCCGAGGGGGAATGCCTTCTTCCCAAACAAAGCCTAGATAGTGCTTGCCCAGCTTTGGAAAGGAAGAGGGGGAACTCTAGGACCTTTCCAGAGGTTTTGGCATTAAGGGGCTTGGGCTGGGGACAGCATCTGATTTTGGACTTGCACAGGGCGCCATATTGCCACAGTCCTCTGCTGTCTCCAGGTTGGGTTGGGAAAGATTCCCTGAATTTAAAACCCCGGAGAGCTGTTGCCAGTCAGTATGAAGAATACTGAGCTAGCTGGACTGACTGTCTGGCTCTGTATAAGGCAGCTTCCTAGGTTCCTAATCACCAGGACTAGAATCTTAACTTTATTTTGGGAGGAAGGGCTATGGCTCAGTAACAGGGCCTTGCAAGCGGAAGGCAACAGGCTCAATTCCCCGGCAGCATCTCCAGGTAGGGTTGGGAGAAGCTCCTGCCTGGAATCCTGGAGAGCTGCTGCTTCCAGCCAGTGTAGACAATACTGGGCTAGATGGACCAACAGTTTGACTTGGTATAAGGCAGCTTTCTCTGGTCCTAGGAAGGAGATTCCCCTCCAGCGAGCGACTCGGGTGCCTGCTGAATATCAGGCCAGGACAAAACAAACCGCCTCTGCCGATCCCCCCACCCATGGTGGAATGACAAGAGGGAGAAGTGGGGAGGGGGAGAGGCTATTTCAGGGTCGCTCTGCATCCAAACTGCTGGCCTGTGCCTTTTTTGGAAGCTGAATCAAACTGCTGACTGGGCAGGAGCCGGCAGTCCTCGCCTCAGCAACTGGGCAGCCATGCAGCAGCAGCTCTCAGAGAGGAGAAGAGGGCCAGCAGGCTGGTCTGCACAGCATCTGGGCATCTGGGACACGACAGGAAGGGGCTGCTCCGGAGGATGGGAGGTAAGGGGGCACAGGGGGCCTGGGGGTTGAAGCACCACCACAGGCCTCTCCCAGGACTCAGATGGAGGGATGGGGGAACCCCAGCCAGAGCCGGTGTCACCAGTGCATGAGAGACAGTGTGGTGCAGTGGTTAGAGTGTCAGGCTAGAACCTGGGAGAGACCAAGGTTTGAATCCCCACTCAGCCATGAAGCTCTTGCGCAGGCCAGCCACGGTCTCGCTCAGCCTAACCTACCTGGCAGGGCTGTTGTTGTGGGGATTAAATAATGAGGGAGAGAGAAACATGTACATCCCCTTGAGCTCTTTGGAGAATAAGGAGGGATATAAATGCAAGGAAAAAACAAATAACTAGCTGTCCAGGGCAGCTGTTTATCAGCTCCATCTGGTACGCACGCTGAGACCCTACCTGCCCGCGGACTGTCTCGCCAGAGTGGTGCATGCTCTGGTTATCTCCCGCTTGGACTACTGCAATGCACTCTATGTGGGGGCTACCTTTGAAGGTGACCCGGAAACTACAACTAATCCAAAATGCGGCAGCTAGAGTGGTGACTGGGAGCGGCCGCCAAGACCATATAACAGTGGTCTTTCAAGATCTACACTGGCTCCCAGTACGTTTCCGAGCAAAATTCAAAGTATTGGTGCTGACTTTTAAAGCCCTGAACGGCCTCGGTCCAGTATACCTGAAGGAGCATCTCTACCTCCATCGTTCTGCCCAGGCACTGAGGTCCAGCTCTGAGGGCCTTCTGGCGGTTCCCTCACTGCGAGAAGCCAAGTTACAGGGAACTAGGCAGAGGGCCTTCTCGGTAGCGGCACCTGCCCTGTGGAATGCCCTCCCACCAGATGTCAAAGAGAAAAATAACTATCAAACTTTTAGAAGACATCTAAAGGCAGCCCTGTTTAGGGAAGCTTTTAATGTTTAATAGGTTATTGTATTTTAGTGTTTTGTTGGAAGCCGCCCAGAGTGGCTGGGGTCCAACCCCTGCACCCACCCACCACAGAAGTTGTTGCACCACCGGGGGGGGGGCGGGCGGGAATGAAGCAATGGGCAGCTGCACCTCCTGCTTGAAAGAGCCAGACCAGCGTTGGAAGTTAATACAGTCCTGGAAAGCCCCCCAAACTCCACTCTCTTTGGGGTGGGAAGGGAATGTGCTGTGCAACGGCGCCACCTGGAGGGTGCCTGGGTGGCGACACGGTCCCAGAGCTAGGATTGCAAACGGGGAAAGAGCTGGAGTCTATGGCAATGCGTGGGGCATTTTTAACAGAAAGGTGGCATAATAATTTAAGAAATAATAATGAATGGCAAGGGCACAGGGGAGATTTGTTAGGCTTTGAAGCGGGCACCCCCTTGCCACTACTGCCCGTGGGTCAGCCCCAGGCTCTCTCTCTCCATCACCTCGAGGACCAAACTAAGAACACAGGAAGCCACCTTATTCCTGTTGGTCCACCTATTTGTCCTTGCCAAGTTTGTTTGTTATTTATTACATTCAGGGCCGGCCCACCCATGAGGCAAGGTGCCTCAGGCAGCAGGATTCACCAGGGTAGCAGATTCTGATGTCAATCCTTCTTCCCTCCTTGTTCCACATGCAGATCTTCCCTCACCCCTTCTTCCCTGCCAGGGAGGGGTGTGTGTGCCATTTTGGGATCCGCCTCAGGTGCCAAAATGTCTTGGGCTGGCCCTGATTACATTTATATTCCACCTGTTCTTCGAAGGAGCTCAAGGTGATGCATTTGGTTCTCCAACTCCCCATTTTAT
Source organism: Podarcis muralis (assembly GCF_964188315.1). Lineage (NCBI taxonomy): Eukaryota > Metazoa > Chordata > Lepidosauria > Squamata > Lacertidae > Podarcis > Podarcis muralis. The sequence goes on from NC_135668.1 coordinate 28,957,162, forward strand.
GCCCATAACAACTCTGTGAGGTAGGTTAGGCTGAGAGTGAGTGACCGGCCCAAGGGTCACCCAGGGAGCCTCCTGGCCAAGTGGGCATTCAAATCATGGTTGCCCAGGTTCTAGTTCAACACTCTAACCATTACACTACACTGGTGAAATGTTGGTGGTGCACATTTGACAACAAGAAGAAACCGAGGCCTGCGGTGTCATCGGCCTGGCCCTGTGGAACTCTCTGCCACTAGAGATGCAGCAGGTGCACCTTCTGCTTCTACTTTTAGGCACCTGCTGAAATGTTTTCTATTCCATCAGGCTTAGGCAAGCAGGCAATGGAGAATAAAAAGGTAAAGGTAAAGGTACCCCTGCCCGTACGGGCTAGTCTTGACAGACTCTAGGGTTCTGCGCTCATCTCACTCTATAGGCCGGGGGCCAGCGCTGTCCGGAGACACTTCCGGGTCACGTGGCCAGCGTGACATCGCTGCTCTGGCGAGCCAGAGCCGCACACGGAAACGCCGTTTTTACCTTCCCGCTAGTAAGCGGTCCCTATTTATCTACTTGCACCCGGGGGTGCTTTCGAACTGCTAGGTTGGCAGGCGCTGGGACCGAACAACAGGAGCGCACCCCGCCGCAGGGATTCGAACCGCTGACCTTTCAATCGGCAAGCCCTAGGCGCTGAGGCTTTTACCCACAGCGCCACCCGCGTCCCCTCAATGGAGAATACATCTCTCCATAAGCGTTAGCTGGTTTCTGATTTAAACTTTGTTATATCTAAATTGAAAATCCTGCATGGATCTCCTTGGGAAACCAGTTTCAAGCAGCTTCAGAGAGGCCCCCCCATGGCTGTTGTGGAGCAGGATCGGTCCAGGCCAGCCTGGTCTGGCACAGCCGAGTCTAGCTGACGTGCAATGAACTCAGCTGGTGACTGTGATGCTTTGCCTCGGGGTAAATGATTGATCTGGCCTCCTGCTTATGACTTTTCTCCCAGGCACAGGATGGGTAGAGGCTGTTTCTGGGTGCACTTGGAGGGCGTCACTCTAGGGACAGAAACAAAAAAACACACAAGATCACTGAATATGGATTAGAAGCTCCTCAGGCCCTTACCCTGGACACATACAGAGTAGGGGCTTCAGTACCTTGCAGAATTCCTTATTCTTCCCCACAGAGGAGAAGGTTGTGTGCAAAAGCCTGTTTGCTAGCCTATATTTCTTATTTGGATTGCAGAATTTGAATTTTTACTGACATAATGTAATGTAATGGAGACCACAAGCTGCCAATTGGCAGTGATGGTGTCCTGCCCAAGAGTGAAGTTGAGTCCTGTAGGGTGACCTCAAATTCTCAGCAGCTGAGATTGAACCTGCAAAGGTGTCAAGTGATTAATCCCTCCTAAAAAGATAGATTTTTTTATTTTTTGGCTATGAGAAAACCAACTCACAACAGAACTGGGTGCTGGAGTTACAGTCTCACATTTGCAAAAGCATCTTGTTTATTGATTTCAAAACATTTGCCTATCATGGGATTGTAATAAAACCTCTAAGCGCTTTACAAAACAAAAAACACCCCAAACATTAAAAGTGTCAAGGAAAGACAGTTCAAAACAAGCATTTATAAAGTTGCAAAAGATAATTAAAATCAACGGCAAACAGAAAGATCGAAATGCATGCCTGCATTCTCCATGCATGGACAGGGTTTGCTAAATGAAAATGTTTTTAGCAGGCACTGAAAAGAGTACAGTAAAAGCACCTGCCTGGTGTCAAGAGGCAGGGAGTTCCAAAGGCTAGGTGCTGCTACACTAAAAGAGCAATTCCTTGCAGGTGTGCTATAGGCCTGAGAGCATCTCCCTCTTGAAGGGTGAGCATACTCAGCATATAACAACAGCAGCCTACCCTGCAATGTTTTCATTTCCCATCATGACTAGTTGCACAGAGCAGTCCAGAACCAAGGTTCAAATAATCCTGAGCAATGTCTCCATCAATGCAGGGGTCCATTGCTCCGATTGTTGCAGGGCATGTGGGGAGGGAGAAGTGGCCCCCACCTGAGCTGGGCCTAATAAGACACAACAACCACTATCACACACACACCCCGCTTTGTTTCGTGACATATGATGCCCACCACTGTTGCTGCCTCTAATTGCATCCTGTGGATTTGTCTTGAGTCCTGCTGATCCAAACAGCCTCAGGTGTTTTGCTTTAATTGAACCATCCTGAAATCCTGCACAGGTTGCAGAAGTCTATGAGCCACGCTTTGCACCCCACATGGGCTTAGCCGAACAAAGTGGCTGGCTTGCCAGGAGACGAGACCAGGAAGACGGCCTGTAATTGGCAGCACCTGTTCTCTTGCTTTGGCGAAGGAGGAGAGATCTGAAGGGAGATGCAGAGGGGAGAGAAATATCTACCCCTGGATTTCTCCAAAGTAGATGGCTGGGATCTCAAATGGATAGAGACTTTCACCCACCCACTGCAGCTGATGCCTCCTAGCCATGTTTCCACAGAAGCAATTACCACTCTCAAGTGCATTCCCTAATAGAATCATAGAATTGTAGAGTTGGAAGGGACATCAAAGGTCATCTAGCACAACCCCCTTGGCAAAGCAGGAATCTCAGCTCAAGAATCCCTGACAGATGGCCATCCAACATCTGCTTTAAAAAGTGCTGCACCAACAAGCATAAAACAACCCCTCTGCAGCGCCACAAATCCAGCTTAACGGTGTATCGTCGTAAAATGTTGATCACTTCTACCTGGGCAGCTATCTTTCCACAAGGGCTGATGTTGATGCCAAAATCCACTGGTTGCGCTCCCCTAAATCTGCCTCTGGCGGGGCAGGGAGGGGGGGTCTGTCCACATTCTCTTTTCTACACTCTTTGGGGTGCAGCAACAGGAGCAGCAACAGCAAAGGACTCCCTTTGCAGCTGGATACTGTTGTGAGGTGAGCAGTGATTTCTGGCATCATATGGGGGGAGATATTTTCCAGCCCGAGCAGCCTACTGAGGGCCGCACTCCAGTGATGTCTGGAGCCAGAAGCAAGACTTTGTTCAGCTAAAAAGTCAGAGGTTTCCAGTGCATACACAACTCTCCATCTTCTTCTTTTTAATTGTAATTAATAAATATTTATTAATTTTATTAAATAATACAAGAATGTCAAAAAAAGAAATAAAAGACAAATTTCAAACATATGCATATTAACATAATTATTTACATATTGCAAAACAATGTTTAGAAAAAAAGAAAAGAGAAGAAAAAAAGAAAAGTTAGAAAACAGAAAAATATTTACCATAACGAATAATTTCAAATTTGTACTTACACACAAATATGTGTTACCATGTTACAAAATACAAATCTTGACTTCCACTGCCTACACCACATGTCTTTTATACCTAGTTTGCCTTAACCTCTGTTCTTCATATCCTTCCTATAAGTTTTTCCCTAATCTATTACTTTATATTCTTCACGAAGTTAGTCTAAACACAACCAAATTTTTGTGGTTGAGCCCTGGTTATGCAAATATTCATTTAAACATTCCCTCCATCTTCAAAACAAAAAAAATTTCCTTCCAGTAGCACCTTAAAGACCAACTAAGTTAGTTCTTGGTATGAGCTTTCGTGTGCATGCACACTTCTTCAGATACACAGAATACACAGATACAGTGTGTATCTGAAGAAGTGTGCATGCACACAAAAGCTCATACCAAGAACTAACTTAGTTGGCCTTTAAGGTGCTACTGGAAGGAAAAATTTTTTGTTTTGACTATGGCAGACCAACACGGCTACCTATCTGTAACCTCCATCTTCAGTTCAGGCAGGGCGGAGGCATGAGTGCAAAAAGGCCTGGGTGTGCCCTGGGAAGAGCCCCGAGGGCCAGGTAAAGAGGTTTGGAGGGCCACAGTCCGCTCCCATTCCTGAGCTTTCCCACCTCAGATGTAAAGGGTTCTGCTGCTATCCTAAGCCTGCTTACTTGGGAGTAAAGCCTCATTCAGTTCAATCAGACTTGCTTCTAAGAAGACATGGTTGGATTAATGCCCCGGTTTCTGTTTGTGGCGAGTGAGGTGGGAGGATCCTTGAAATACTTTTAGGTAGCTCTGACTTTTTTAAAAAAGCAACCATAACCAGGAGCAAGCCCTCTGCCTTTGCAGCTTAGCATGAGACATCCCATCTCCCCACTTCTTGTGAGGCCAAACCAGCTGGTTTACAGCTCTGAACTGGAAAGACTTGCTTTCGCATGTTTACGCCCTGAATGAAAGTCCTACCGTGGCAAGCTTTGGCTAATTTGCTGGCCTGGGGACTCTTTAACTGAAGGAGCTTTTTGGGTGGGGAAACCCCAGCACGCTTTTAAAAAAACAACCACCCAAAAGGCTGTCTTTTTCCTTTAATTGCAAATACAACCAGAAGAAAGGAGTGGCTTCTGGAAAGATCTGGTCACATTCTTCAACCTGTGGAGATGGCCTAGCCGCTGTCAAGCCTCCCTCCTCTGTCTAGGCTAAGAGGTGGGGACTGACTTTCCTTTCCATCCCACGAGAGCATCCCTGTGAAGCTGGAAACCAGAGAAGGAGCAGCGGCAGCAGCAGCAACAGAAGCAGCATTGCCTCTCTCTCTCCATGCCTTTGACAGAGCTTGGCTGGCAGAGGTAAGTACTCTTAAATTTCTAAACTAGGATTGTGACCTCCCAGTCTCGTTCCTCCTAACCCTAGATTTGTGGGGGTTCGGTAGGGGTCTCCTTAGGTTCCCCAGATGCAGCGGTGAGGAGGAAGGGGTAGTCTGCAGTTGCCTCCCCCCCCCTCCATTTGCTTCCCGCAGATACTACACTGGAAGCATTGCACAGGAGCCATCTCCTAGGGGTTGAGGTTCCTTCACACACCCCAATAAAATATTTGAGGGGGGCAGCCTCCTCCAAAGTTGATGGGCATTGCCATTCAAATGGTGTGCATACACTGTGTCTTGTGATCATTTATGCAGGGCTGCCCCCCCCCCCCGCTTCCACAATATTTTATTCAAGTTGGCACCCCTGAGGCAGCGCTTAAAGAACTCAAAGCACAGATCCAGGAATGTGAATCTATATGTATAGATGCTTCCGGGAAAATGAAGGTGGTGAGTCGGTGGCTGGGGTCACCAATGTTTTGCAGTCTCCCTAGTTTACAAAAAGGGGTAGGAGACGTGGGGCCCACGGCGTAAGACCCGAGTCCTGCCCCTGCTGTGCTGCTCTCTAACAACACCCATATATACCACACCTGCTGAAGTTCCTGCTTCAGTCTACAGTGGTACCTCGGGTTACAGATGCTTCGGGTTACAGACTCCGCTAACCCAGAAATAGTACCTCGGGTTAAGAACTTTGCTTCAGGATGAGAACAGAAATCGTGGGGCGGCAGCAGGAGGCCCCATTAGCTAAAGTGGTGCTTCAGGTTAAGAACAGTTTCAGGTTAAGAACGGACCTCCAGAACGAATTAAGTTCTTAACCTGAGGTACCACTGTATTGCATCTTACCTCCAAGGTAATATACATATACGAGGTACCACTGTACACACATGTCGAAGGCACCTGTTCCCCTCTTCTGCTATACTGATGATGTGCCTGGAGCCTTCATTATATTGTTACAAAAGTTGGCTGCCTGCCCCTCTCTTCCAAGCGGTGGCAAGAGCCCATGGGGTCCCAGGCACACGCACAGGGTCCGTGTCCCTTTGGAGACTGTTGTGCTTTAAGAAATAGGGTTTGTTCACCTTCTTACAACTTCCGTCTGCATGGAGGAAGTCCTGAGGCAGCAGCGCAGGCAACCTTCAGGCTGCCTCTCTCCAAGATAGATCTCCCCCTTCTTCCTCCTTCCTCCTTCCTCCCAGTAAACCCCTGCTCAAAACACACACACCCATCACTTTGGCGACCCTTTAAACCCCTGTCCCTCTTCACACTTCAGGGTGTGGGGGAAGTCCTCTTGCATTGCCTCAATGGGCCTCTAGCTTGGCTAGGCTGGTTTGCATAAGCCAGCCCAGGAATCCCCTGTCCGGCACAGCTCTGCAGTTTGTGTTTTAATACGTATCCCATTTACTGTAATCAAAATCTTAGCATTTATTTAGGGTTTAGGGGGACCCTCCCCCCCATCTATAACACCACTTTAGACGCCAGGCAAAAATGTTCCTCTTCAACCAGGCCTTTGGCCGATTAATATTCTAGAGCCTTTTGAATGTGTCTGTCGGAAAGGGGGGAGTTATTGTTTTGCTGTTTTGTTTTAATTATTTGCTTGTTTCATCCTGTATTTAATTCTGTGAACCACCCTGAGATCTTACGATGGAGGGTGGTATATAAATATTATTTTTTATTATTATTATTATTATTATTATTATTAATAATAATAATAATATAGAAAGAACCCTTCTGTAAACTGGGGCTAGCCCATATCATACTGCAGTTATACAAATCAATGGCACAACCACAATTGGCATGCTAGTCGCCTCAGCTGAAAAAGGATATTGCAGAGTTGGGAAAGGTTCAGAAAGGCAACCAAAATGATCGAGGGGAGGGAGTGACTCCCCAACGAAGAAAGGTTGCAGCATTTGGGGTTTTTTAATTTAGAGAAAAGGCAAGTAAGAGGCGACATGATAGAAGTTTTTAACATAATGCATGGTACAGTACTGAGAAAGCGGAGGCAAAAAAGTTTCCCTCCCTCTCCCCTAACACTAGGACTCACAATAAAAAAATTCCACACGAAAGCTCATACCAATAACAAGCTTAGTTGGTCTCTGAGGTGCTACTGGAAGGATTTTTTTTATTTTGTTTTGACTATGGCAGACCAACACGGCTACCTACCTGTAGCTAGAACTAGGACTCACAGACATCTCAGGAAGCTGAGTGTTGGAAGATTCAGGGCAGATAAAAGGAAGGACTTCTTCAGGCAGCGGATAGTTAAACTATGGAACTCTCTCCCACTGGAGGCAGCGATGGCTTCCAGCCTAGATGGCTTTACAAGAGGACTGGACAAATTCAAAGAGCCAAAGGGCTGTTGATGGCTTCTAGCCATGATGGCTGTGCTCTGCCACCAAGCCAGATTTGAGATTGTAAGCTCCTTGGGAGCAGAGACCTGTGCTCCGGTATCGTTTAAAGTGGCAGGCATGTTGTTGGTTCTCTATAAACAATCAAGGATAAGAGAGGCGAAACAGGAAAGAGTGTGTGACAGACTGTTTGGGGGGAAGAGGAGAAAGAGGGTCAGCAACAGCAGACAAGAAAAAGAGCAGAGGAGAATGAAAAGGAGAAGCGCCTCAGCATCAGCACCGCTGTCCCTCACCTGGTGCCCTGTTTCGGACTACAGTTTTTTGGGGGGCTGATGGGAATTGTAGTCCTAAACATCCACAGGGTACCAGATTGGTGAAGGCTGCTCCAGAGTCTCTCAAAAACCTGCTGCGAGTCATCTTAGAATCATCAAATTGTGGAGGTGGAAGGGGCCCAAGGGTCATCTAGCCCAACCCCCTGCAGTGGTGATAAGGGCAGGTTCAGACATGCAGGCCACCGTTTGATGATGGCTCGACCCTAAGTGTGTGAACTGACTCCACTGAATGGCTCTGTTGGTGGTGGGGCAGGATTCTTAAATCACGTAAGTCGCCCTAAGCAGACAGTCCTCAAGGGGCAAGCGTGAAGGTGTGAACCAGCCCTGAGTCCCTTGGGTGTCCAGAACAGAGGCTGAGGGTCCAGCCTGAGTCTCGCTTTCTCTGGCTGGTGGAAATACAGTTCCTCATTCCTTTGGCATGCTAATCATTGGTGTTGCCTGGGCAAAGAGGACAGGAACAAAAGTAGCTTTTTATTTTATTTTTGGGAAAAGTTTCAGTCCGCTGTGCTTTAATTGGGCTGTCCGTCTTGTTTTCACTGCATGTTAATTTCGTGCTGTTCTTGTTTTGCAACTTGCGGAATGGTTAAAAAATAAATATTGAGCTGCCTTTTCGCAGCATCTGTAAATTTCCACTTGCTTAGACTAGCCGGGCCAGTTGGTGTAGTATCTGAAGGCTGGTCAGGGAGTTCTGTTCTGTTGAGCCATGCCCCTTCCCCCCAAATCATGTAAAAGGGGTCAGGGGCAAAGCCATCCTTCTGGCACAATACATAAGCATTTGCTCTTGGGTTCCAGTTGTGTGGGGATTAAATGAAGACTAGGAGCTTGGAGACCTGGGTTCAAATCCCCCACTTGGCCATGAAGTTCCCTGGGTGACCTTTGCAGCTGGTCACTGCATCTCAGCCTCGCCCACCTCACAGGGCTGTTGTGAGGATTAAATGGGGAAGAAGAGACCTATGTATATCACCTTGGAGGTAAGATGCAATATACAAAAAGTACATTCCTTTTTCCCAAAAAGAGACCCCCATGTTTTTACTACACCCCAAACATTATCTGGTAAGGCTGCTGCTGGCTGGCCAGTCCGCACCAGATCCAGTCTGCGGGAATTAGGATGCCATTCTTGATAGAACTGATCTGTTGTCTGTAATCCTTGCAATTCCTGGGGGTCTGGAACCCTTGCAATTCCTGGGGGTCTGGAACCCTTTGGGTTCTTCTCAGCTGTACAATTCTATGATACTATGATTGACAGTTTCTTGGGGAAACCACTTAAGGTCAAACCTAGGCAAGGGCCTTTTTTAAGGTTTTGCAAACTCTTGCAGTTGGCTGGCAGAAAGTTCTGATGCAACCAGAATCCTCTGGGTCTACTAAGACTTGGTTAATCCAGGAAGGAACAAACTGTTTATGGGGCAGCCGAGAGCAACTCATCTCTGGCCTGTTGTTTTCCTGGCTCCTTGTGCCTGTTGAATAATATACCCGAGAGAGAGGATGTTGCTAAATAACCTGCATTATGAAAATGGGGTTTGACTGTATAACTTGGCAGAAGAGACAGCAGTTTCGAGCAACGCAAGCTGGCTAGGAAAGTATGTCTCCATAAAGCGGCCTTCCCCAAACAGGTGCCCTCCAGATGTTTTGGATTTGCAACACCATCGGTCCCAGTCATCTGATGGAGCTGCAGTTCAAAACATCTGGAAGTCACGAGGTTGGTTTGTTGCATCTGAGCATGGATGGAGGAAGAAATCCACAACAGTTTTCCTTGTACAGCAAACCTTTCTGAAACAATGCATGGACCAAAACACAGCCATCCTTGGAAAGTCACACTTCTCCGAATTTTGCAATGCGGTTTTCCAGCCAAGCCATGTGAGCAGAACAGTGCATCTCCAAGGATAACGTGTGCATAAAAATGCATGTATTCTACGTGGGCAGCATCATTGGGAAATGGTGATAGGCCTCCAAGAACACATGGCAGATTATGGGATGATATCTTCGTACAAAAACCGAAATGGCACAAAAGTGAAATGTCATTAAACAGACATTTGGTGCTTCTGCTGGGGGGTGGGCAGGATTGTTGAATATTGATCTTTGCTTCTCATATAAATAAGTGAAAACAATAAAATATTTGAGGGGGGGGAATGCATATATATCATAAAGATAGCATACCTGAATGCAATATATGTAGGGAAATTGCTTTGCCAAAATGTGGAGATTGGGAGACAGTCATAGGGAAATTCTGGTGCATTTACAAGAGGGCTTAAGAAAAATTCACAGACTGGTGTGGAAAGGGGAGAACTCAGCTTGAGATTGCAAAAACTGAGAAACTGGAGTGGACAGCTTTACCTGGAGGGGCTTAACCCTAGCAGCGCCAGCGGCAGGCCTCGAGGTATACATAGTTCTGTCCTTGAACCACCTCGAAGCAGCCGCACCCTGGGAGGTTGCCCCAGAGCTCTTCCTGGTTTCTTTCTTTCCTCCCTGCCCTTCCTCTCTCCTGCCACTCAAGTGAGGCATTTGCAACCATCAATGTTTAAGCTCCTTAACCAGACTCTCTGCAAACTGCTGCTGGAGGGGACCATCTCAGGGAGTCTTGCCAGGAGCGACTCAGGTCGCCTAGGAGTACAGTGTTTTCAGCGGCGTTTGGGAGCCCATCTGGTGGCTTGCAGCATAACTCAAGAGAAGATCTAAGGGGCTGCTGGATTTGCACAACGGTGCACAGCATCGTCAAGTAAGACATTAACCTGGTGGATTTGGGCAGGTGCCTGTCAGTGGCCGAGATCGGCTGCTCCTTGCTACCTTTCAGGCAGATCTCAGAAACATTCTTGTTTCCGATTGTGTTTAATTGAGGGGGTAGAGTAAGGCTGTGTACGCGTTGCCAGCTTAAAATGCCACACGATTGTTCTTTTTCCTCATAAAATTGTGAAACTGGAAGGGACTCAAAGGTGCATCTAGTCCAAACCCGCCCCTGCAAGGGTGGTAAGGATGTTACCTATCATTGTCAGCCTTATTTATATACCCCGTAAAATCACTGACTGTAGAAATGTAGAGTTGGAATAATAATAATGATAATAATTTATTATTTACCCCGCCCATCTGGCTGGGTTTCCCCAGCCACTCTGGGTGGCTCCCAGCAGAATATTATTATTAATAATAAGAAAGTGATAAAACATCAATCATTAAAAACTTCCCTAAACAGGGCTGCCTACAGATGTCTTCTAAAAGTCAGACAGTTGTTTATTTCCTTGACATCTGATGGGAGGGTGCTCCACAGGGCGGGCGCCACTACCGAGAAGGTCCTCTGCCTGGTTCCCTGCAATCTCACTTCTCACAGTGAGGGAACCACCAAAAGGCCCTTGGATCTGGACCTCAGTGTCCAGACTGAATGATAAGGGTGAAGACACTTCTTCAGGTATACTGGGACCCCGAGGGTCATTTAGTTCAACCCCCCTGAAAAGCACATTTTTGCAAAGAAATTATTCCTCACTATAATGCGTTCCTCCGCCCCCCCCATTATATGCATCTTTATGCACGCTTTACCCAAGCAAGTATATGGTTGCATATATAGGGAGAACTGTGCTACAAAATTTGGAGAGCCATGAATTTTGAAGAAGTGCGGGGTTTCTATTCTGATATCATTTTGCAAATTGGGGAACTTTCCCTTTAAATGCAAACTGAATCAAATCCCTACCAGCAGTCAACCTAGATGATGTTCTTCTGCACCAGCCTCTTTGGAATCACAGGGAGTTGTGTGAGATTGCGGCTGTTTTTCCCCTGCTTTGCAAACCATTTTGAGCAGCCTTCCCCACCTTGGCACAGCTTTTTGATGTTGTTTGGTGTTGGTGGGAGTGCAGCTGCCCTTGCTGGAGCTGATGGGAGTCCAGAACACCTGGAAGGGCACCAGGTTGAGGAAGGCTGCCTTTGAGGGTGTGCACAGCAGGGTTTGGTCCGAGGCTGGTTCTCCGCTTCAACAATCTCATCTTTGGTGCCACATGGGGGAAGTCGTAAAAAGTTACTCATTAACATCTCCATTATTTACCCAGAATGTTGAACCTCCTTGCAGGTGCATAACATTCTCCTTTGGGTGGGTGGGGAGGATGGATGCCTTGAACCCTTGCTTTATCCTTGCGGGGAAGGCAGGCAGGCAGGCAGGCAGGCAAGCGATCCTGTGTCCTGAACGACCTGGCGGAAATATTTAGCATCCAGAAAGGGTGGGGAAGCCAGTGTGCTTCAGCAGTCAGGTGGGGCTTTGTGTCGCTGTGTGTTTTGCAAGATTCACACACTCTCTTGGATACAGGGCGTACGCTGGCATGTTGAGATAAGCCGGGAGGGGGGACCTGCACGGTCACCAAGCCAAACATGAACACAGTGGCCTGCAGGGATGTCTCTTGCCAGACGCAGCAGGGAAGGTATGTCGCTGTGCCAGACAGCAGCTCCTGCAATTTAGCGGGGAAGGGGACAGAAGCCCATCGCGGTGCAAAGAGCCAGGCTTTTGCCAGAGTCGGGGTGGGGCAGTAAATTTAAGGAGCGGTGGTGGCTTTGCTCCAGACCTCTGTTGCCTGGCCAGGAAAGGAGTTAAGCCAGGAAAGGAGTTAATTTATTTCATGAAGTTTGCACATCGCTGGATTGTAAAAAGAAAAAAGCAAACTAAAAGAGAGAGAGAAAGATAAAGCAAGACAGTATCCACAAGAAAAATTAACATTAAGGATTTAAAACTTTCAGAAAGTTAAAATAACAATAGGCTGAAAACGTTGTGTGGGCTAAACAAGAACGTTTTTAGCAGGTATTGAAGAGAGGACAGTGAAGGCAACTACCTGATATCAATAGGCAGGGAGTTCCAAAGTCTAGGTGCCGCCACATTTCAGTTGCAGACTCCTGTTGCTGTGATAGGGGGGTTGTTTCACTCCTTATACAGGCGTCCCACCCCCTTACGTGCGATCGATTCATGTGCAACCGTGTATATGCAGGGTGCCAGGAAATAGATAATTTAATTCAAACCTGGGAATGGCAGGAGAGAGCTGGAGAGTCCTCATGGCTTGCAAGGAGACCCTTCCCAGAGCCTGAAGAGGACATCAGTGAGGGCGTACGAAGCCCTGGAGAGACCTGAGGTGCAGCGGAGCTTTGTTTAGGCTGCTCAGCCTCCCCGCCTAATAGCTGATGTCCGAGGTAGCGCAGAAGCATTGGCTGCTTTCCCATGCATCCTCCAGCCTCCCGTCAGCACCAGAGCTCTAATTCTAGTTATGGATATTTTTGGATACAGTATTTTTGGTTACGGATTGGAGAGAGATCGGCAGAGAGGGCGCTCTCCACTTACACAATTTCCGCTTATGTGCGTGGGGGTCCAGAACGCAATCCCTGCATAAGTGGGGGGATGCTTGTATATCCATCTGATCGCTTCGCTCTGCGTAAAAGAGTCTCTTAACAGGGACTATCTCACTAGGAAACCATGTCTGTGGTGGCTCCTCACAGAACTCTAGCCCAATGGTTGCCATTAATTTGATTTGAACTGATTTTATAATGAACTGATTTTAGAATGCTGTATTATTTTACTGTTGTTAGCCGCTCTGAGCCCGGCTTTGGCTGGGGAGGGTGGGATATAAATAATAATAATAATAATAATAATAATAATAATAATAATAAATTATTTTGGGGCTCCCTCCTGGTGTATATCCATCAGGGTCCATTTTTAATGTCCTTTTTGCACCTGGTAAAGATGTTCCTCTTTCAATGAACCATTTAAGTGGATTTCTTAAATAAAGAAAACCCTCTCTCTGTATCTGTATTGGTCTTAAAATTGTTATATATAAAATCATTTCAACAGTCCAAGTTCACAGTGTTGCTATTAGTATATCAGCCCTGAGCAACTTTGGATCAGTTTACCTATGAGATCACCTTACACCCACTTGACCACTAGTGGAACTACCTCTGTTACACGTGCTATATAATACCTGTTCCGCACTTGTAAGAACTTAGTATTTGCTGCAGCACCTCCCTGCCTGTTGATATCAGGTTAGTCATCACTGTCCTGCTAAAAATGCTTTTGTTCAGGCAAGCCGACCCAGATGCTTAGAAAGTCAGTGTGAGTTTTAATCTGTTTTTAGTCTAACTTTTTGAAACTCTTCAATTTAATTAGAGATAATTTTATTGTATCTTTTTCACAAACCGCTTTTAGGATTTATTTCTCTTTTCTTTATTTTACAATTAATCAGTGTATAACTTGTATGAAATACAATCGTACCTTGGAAGTCGAATGGAATCTGTTCCAGAAGTCCGTTCGACTTCCAAAATGTTCGGAAGCCGAAGCACGGCTTCTGATTGGCTGCAGGAAGTTCCAATCGGAAGCTGACAAAGCTTTCAGCAGATGTTCAGCTTTCAAAAATAGTTCGCAAACCAGAACAGACACTTCTGGGTTTGCGTCATTCGGGAGCCAAAACGTTGGAGAACTAAGCTGTATGAAAACCAAGGTACGACTGTAATAAAATGAAGAGAACATGTTCTTATCATGCAATTGCTTTGAGGTGGGTGGTATTTTAAGGAACCAATTGTTAAATGAAATAAATATTAATGCTGACCTACTTTCCTGGCTTGAGGTGGGATTGAGATGCACCTTGAACTTGGCTGCCAAAATACTGGCATCTGCTCAGGCTCAGGCTACTCAGGAAATTCTTGACTGGCCACACTTACAAGAAGAGAGGTGGGGTAAATGGGTGCAGGCGGCCATTATAGAAAATGGGGCCGGGAGGAAGTGGGTTAAAAGAAATAAAAGAGGTGAAGGATAATAGCAGGCTGAGAAAAGGTGTGGCCAAGTTATGCATTTTGTGGATTCTTTCTGCAGTGAATCAACACCTCCCTTTTTAAATAGTCCGCTTCTGCAAGGAATTTCTCATTGCCTAGGGAGAGTTCAATGCAGACTTCAAGGGCTCATCCTGGCTGCGTTTTGGTCACTGCATGTGTGAGAGAAGAGCGACTCGTATTGCTCCTTAGCATCCTGGGGTAGTAGCTTGCCAGGCAGTGAGCTAGAACCAGAGGACTCAATTTCTACAGCAAATCGCAGCTCATGTGCTACAGAAATTCAGGGTAGGTAAGAAGGCTGAGCTAGGTTTCCACTTATGGAAATTTTGGGCAGGCAAGAAGAAGAGACGGAGGGGGGGGGTATTTTCCACATGCTTTTTACAGCTAGTTCTTGGGAGTCACCATCTAGCCCTCAACACACAGCTTTGATGTCGTTTTCTTCTTTAAAAATGGGCTTCCTCTTGAGATGATCCCAGCCAGTCAGGAATCCTGTTGGGAATGGAATGCCACAAAGCTAGCACAGAGCAAGGGCAGTTCTTCCTGCCCTTATTCTGAATAGCCTGTTTTACCCAGTTTTTCTGGCTCTTCTCTAAAAATCATTCTAAGGAGAGGTGGGTGGGAAACACATTTTGCACTGGCTGTTTTGATTTGATTGTTTCTGCATCTTGTGCACCCAGCACTGCTTCCATTCCGCTGCAGTTCATCTTCTACCAAAAAGACTACATTAGTCTGTCTGCTGCGGCGAAATTATGTAACTTCAGCTCCCTTTTCTATTTTTGTCGGAATTCTTTGACATCTGCGCTGTGGCTGATTTGTATCTCTAAAGAGGCCTGGCTCAGTAATGTCAGGATATATAGCCCCATCTGAACGCCTCCCACAACATAGGCGAGTGGTGAGAAGTGGGAAAAAATTGCTTTGAGAAAGGGTGTTTTATTGTTTTCCTTTGTAAATAAGGACTCGGAATTCCTAGGCTCTCACAATCCCAAACGCCTCATTTTGGAGGGGCTATACAGTGAAGGCCTGACATCAATAGGCAGGGAGTTCCAAAGTGTAGGTCACTACAAGCTTAAGTTCTTACAGATGTGGAAATGGGTATTAGGTGGCACCCATAAAAGTGCCAGTTCCGCGGATTGAATCGGCAACCAGTGCTGTTCTCTAAGAACCACACAGAACTGGCAACGCCTCTTCTGAGATAATATAAAAATTTGCTGCGATCTGACCTTATTCAGCACTTGGTACGCTATAGCCCGTGTCTGTAACTGGATTCTGTTATGTAGGTTGACTTGAAGTTCATAAAAAATTATTGTACAGTGGTACCTCCGGTTACATAAGCTTCAGGTTACAGACTCCGCTAACCCAGAAATAGTGCTTCAGGTTAAAAACTTTGCTTCAGGATGAGAACAGAAATCGTGCTCCGGCGGTGCGGTGGCAGCAGGAGGTCCCATTAGCTAAAGTGGTGCTTCAGGTTAAGAACAGTTTCAGGTTAAATACGAACCTCCGGAGTATTTAACCCGAGGTACCACTGCATATACAAACGGAATTCTGTGACATGACAGCATGTGTTTGTATCTTTCCTTCTGTGTAAAGCCATGCCTTCAGCCTGTGAGTGTTCATGGAGCTCCACTCCCTGAATCTAAGCCTGAGGAGAAGCTGCCATGTTTGCAGAGGTCAAAATATGGAGTCCAGAAATTCTCGGGGGCTGTGTGCAAATCGTGTTTGGTACACATTGCAATGTGCTGGTTGGGGAGAGCCACCCAGTAGTTTGAACCCCCTCCTTAAGTAGTGGGGCTGCTGGCACTTGAGTTTTCTGCCTGGGGCAATGACTTTTTTGGAGGCACCAATCCTAACCTCGTGGGTTCCTGTATACTTGCTGAGGCCCATCTCTCAATCATTTTCATTCCTATATCAACCCTCGTGTGCTGTCTCTTTCCTTAAAAAACGCCCCCAGGTCTTCGTGGCAAGTCTGAACGGAGGCGCCGATGAAGACTTAATCCAACCTGCCTGTCTCTCAGGCGGGAAAGTTCTTCCCAGAGGAAAACTCTCTGCCTAGATCAGCTCGTGACCATGAACACCATCCTGAGTTTGAAGCTTCCCCGGCTGCTCAACACTGACCAGGTTCCCAAAGTGAGTAAAGGGGGTCTTTGCAACATGGGTCTCGTACAAGGCGAATGCCACCCTGGGTAAGGCAGTGTGGCATAATATTGTGACTAAGGAACGCAGGTAGCGCTGTGGGTTAAACCACAGAGCCTAGGACTTGCCGATCAGAAGGTCGGTGGTTCGAATCCCCGTGACGGGAGGAGCTCCCACTGCTCGGTCCCTGCTCCTGCCAACCTAGCAGTTCGAAAGCACGTCAAAGTGCAAGTAGATAAATAGGTATCGCTCCGGCGGGAAGGTAAACGGCATTTCTGTGCGCTGCTCTGGTTCGCCAGAAGCAGCTTAGTCATGCTGGCCACATGACCCTGAAGCTGTATGCCGGCTCCCTCGGCCAATAAAGCGAGATGAGCGCACAACCCCAGAGTCGGCCAAAACTGGACCTAATGGTCAGGGGTCCCTTTACCTTTAGGACCTGGGAGACCAGGGTTCGAAACCCCTCGCTCGGCCCTGAAGTTTGCTGGGTGTGACCTCTGGCCAATCGCTGCCAGTCTAATTATTATTATGATAGTTTTTTATTAGAATGGACTGGGGTAAGTAATAATTATAATGTTATTATTTGTACCCTGCCCATCTGACCGTGTTGCCCAAGCCGCCTACATCACAGGGTTGTTGTGGAGATTAAATGACGAGGGGAAGAACGATGTGTGCCGCTTCAAGCTGCTTGGAGGAAAGGCGGAATGCAAATGAAACAACAACAACAATTTTATTTATATGGCATCCACCTGACTGGGTTGCCCCAGCCACTCTGGGTGTCTTCCAGCAAAGTATTAAACTACAGTAAAACCTCAAACATTAAAAACTTTCCTATAGAGGGCTGCCTTCAGATGTCTTCTAAAAGTCAGAGCGTTGTCTATTTTATTGGTTTTATTTAGAGCATATTCTTCCCACCCTTCCAGGAATTCTGGGAACTGTAGTCTGTTAGGAGTGCTGGGGATTGCAGCTTTGTGAGGGGTGAACTACAGTTCCCAGGATACTTGGAGGTGGGGATATGCTCTAAATGTAGCAAGGGTGTGCAGCTTTAATTTCCATCTTGACTGGCCAACATGGTATGAAACCAGGATGGTCTCAATTCTCTTCTCTGCTGCATAGTCTTCTTTAAAGAGAGCAAAGCTCCCAGGTGGGGCTTGGAGGAGGCGACCAGCACAACACTAGCAGAGGCAGAGGTGCCCCAACCACGGGGCAAAGTAAGGCACCTGCTACAGGTGCTGGAGAGGAGTGGTGGCAGGCCCCATCCCCAGACTGCCCTTTCTAAGCCCCCTGGCCATCCCCCTCTGAAATATACTTGGAGTCGAGAGTGGATTTCATGCTCTTTATTCAGCTCATAGTGGTGAGGAGGAATGGAAGTTCCCCCAGAATGTCTGCTTTATATACATTATTTACACAATGGGCCCCACATGATTGGCTAATTCTGCGATTTGCTTGTAGGCCAATCAGGTTGCAGATTCACTTCCACCTGGAGCTGGATTGTGGACCAATCAGACTGCTGTATTCTGGACCCTATTGTTCTAGGACCAATCAGACTGCTGCATTCTGAATCCTATTCAACTCAGTACATAACACCCTCTGAGAGCAGTGTATGTTTGCTCCCTGCCTCCTTCCACCTGTGCTGGAGGATGCTCTTAGCATCGCTAATATTTGAGTGAGCTTCATCTGACAGTCTGCTTGGCTTCTGTGTGTGGAATGGCTGGGGGGTGGGGTGGGCAGGTTTGCACCATTTTGTCCTTCAAACCAGGCTATTTATCCATTTATTTCAGTGTTTTTCAACCACTGTTCCGCGGCACACTAGTGTGCCGCGAGATGTTGCCTGGTGTGCCGTGGGAAAAATTGAAAAATTCGAAAGATTTAAAAATAAAGTATTTTATAATTTTTCATATTTCTGTTTACTTACTATTTCATAATAAAGTAATTATAAAATACTTTCTTTGTGTTTATTTGATTCCTATTCAAGAGAATTACTTTATATATAGTCAATATAGGCACAGAGTTAATTTTTTTAACATTTTCTAATGGTGGTGTGCCTCATGATTTTTTTCATGAAACAAGTGTGCCTTTGCCCAAAAAAGGTTGAAAAACACTGATTTATTTCATCAAATTTATACACCGCTTGATTCTTAAAAAAACAAAAACAACCAACAACCTCAAAGCAGTTTACAAAAAAAAGATAAAGCAATACAATTGTCACCAGGAAGAATTAACAACAAGAATTTAAAACTTTCACACAGTTAAAATAACAATAGGCTAAAAACAGATTTTAAAAGTGCATCAACTTCCTTAAAACCCGGACAGACATGTCTAAACAATAATGTTTTTAGCAGGTGGTGAAAAGAATACAATGGTGTCAATAGTCAAGGGAGTTTCAAAGTGTGGGTGCTGCCTCACTGAAATAACTCGTTCTTACAAATGTGGAACGGGTATGACGTAGCACCTGTGAAATGCCAATTCTGCCAACCGAAGTGGCTGAGTGGGCTCCTATGGGACAAGGTCTTGGGCCAGTCGTGAGAGGAAGGGCACCCTCTGACCATGTTTGAACACATGCTATGCCCACTGAAGGTCACAGCGCTCACTTGAAGGAAGGTGGGCGGCAGGAAGACTGGGCTGGACCTCTGCCCAAGAACCTGCCCCAAATACTGCCAGAGCAGACCCTCCAAGTGTCCCTTTTTCCAGGGGCAGCCCCAGATTTACAGAAGCCGTCCCGGTTTCTGATTTGATCCCTGAATGTCCTGCTTTTTCATTAGGCTGCTCCTATTTTCATCGGAAAAACATTGGAGGGTATGGAGTTATGCGACCCCCGAGCCAAGGAGATAAGTAACTATACAGTGGTACCTTGGTTCTCAAACTCAATCCATTCCACGAATCTGTTTGACTCAAAAGCCAAGGTGCGGCTTCTGATTGGCTGCAGGTGCTTCCTGTGCTCAGGCGGAAGCTGCAGAAGCCATGTTGGACGTTCGACTTCCTAAAAGCGTTCGCAAACCAGAACACTTACTTCTGGGTTTGCAGTGTTCGGGAGCCAATCTGTTCAACAACTAAGCCATTCGGGAACCAAGGTACCACTGTACAAACTTTAGAAGATATCCAAAGGCAGCCCTGTATAGGGAAGATTTTTTTAAATGTTTAGTGTTTTATTGTGTTTTTGTATAGTTTTGGAGAAAAGGCCCTGATGTTGGGAAAGATTGAGGGCACAAGGAGAAGGGGACGACAGAGGACAAGATGGTTGGACAGTGTTCTTGAAGCTACCAACATGAGTCTGACCAAACTGCGGGAGGCAGTGGAAGACAGGAGTGCCTGGCGTGCTCTGGTCCATGGGGTCATGAAGAGTCGGACACGACTAAACGACTAAACAACAACAAATAGTTTTGGAAGTCACCCAGAGTGGCTGGGGCAACCCAGTCAGATGGGTGGGGTATAAATAATAGAATAATTATATGTATTTATTTATTTAGGATGTCCCTTGTTTCATCAGAGAAATGTTGGCACATATGCCAGAGCAGATTGCTCCAGGCCAGAAGGAAACCCTGGTTTGGACATAGGAAGCTGCCTTGCATTGAATCAGACCATTGGGTCTATTTGGCTCCACATTGTCTGCACTGACTGGCAGCAGCTCTCCGGCGTTCCAGGCAGGAGTCTCCCCCAGCCCTACCTGGAGCTGCTGAGGATTGGGGCCCTTTTGCCTGTGAGGCAGATGCTCCATGACTGAGATACAGCTCTTCCCATGACTCTGCGTGAACATTTAAGTTCCATGAGCAGTAACTCTTGGAAGAATTTCAACCTCCCAGGACATTTGGAGGCAAACATGAAAGTCACCGCAATCTACCCAAGCAAGTTTCAGCATGAAGCGAAGTTGGCACTGTGGGCCTTAGGTCCCAGCTAATCCCGGGAGTGGCTTGCTTGTGACAGAAAAGACCTCTTGAGGTGTTGGTCTAGCTAGCCTATTGAACTTGCTTTGCTTATTCATCGGTGGCTGCTAGGCAGGAGAGGGTCACACCCATACAGACTGAATTCTGTATTCTCCATTTCTGTTCTGCAGAGTACTAGCTGCCACTCCGATTTGCATTTGGCGTGGCTTTCTGAACAACGCCTTTCTTTTTCTGAGGGTCTCATGAGGGCATATGGCATGCCTACAGACCTGGGTGGCTCCTTCGTAACTGAAAGTAGGGTCTGGAGAGGAATGGACACACTTGTCCTTTTCAATTTTAAGTTTATATTATCCCATTTTTGAATGATGATGATGATGATACTATAATTCATTTATACCCTGCCCATCTGACTGAGTTGCCCAAGCCACTCTGGGTGGTTTCCAAAACATAAAAACATGGTAAAACATCAAGTATTACTAGTAACAATCTGATCCAACATAAAAGTCACTATAGCTTTAAAATAAACAACTTATATCAAACAAAGCAACAATCCATCAGAATCTAATACTAAACAGTAAAATTAAACATCAGCAAGTAATAATTAAACAGTTCAGCCACAGTAAAGAATTACCTATCAATAATCAATAAAAGTAACAGCAAATCACGATGCATAAAATACCACAAAACATACAAAACCATGTAAAAGGATCAGACTGAGAAACAAAAAGGCACAACTTATAAAACTTTTTTTTATATATATCCCTGAACTCTCTTCCCAGCTGCTGCTGCTGCTGCTCTTAAAGTCATAGCCTGGGAAAGGCTAGGTGGGGAAAGGTAGGGGGAGCACCATTGCCTGATGAGGAACAGGAAGCCTCGCTCTCCTCACAAGTTGGCAAACTTGTCTTTTTAAAGCCCGTGTAGAAAATGGTGCAGATTTTTGCATGTATTTCCCCTGATCCAATGCATTTTTTTCAAAGTCATTTTCACTAATGTACACATTTTTTGTAAGCAGTTTTCCTCTAATACTTGCTGTTTAAAATATTTTAATGGCTTGTGGACTGCACTGCAACATTTGGATAGCTTGAGACTTCGGAGGAAAGCTACATTTTGGTTCAGGAAGTACAGATGAGTAGATTGCGATTAAAAATGTGAGCCCAGCAAATGCCACCCAACTGCATGTGGCAACAAAATGTTATACTGCGAACATCGTGCCAGCCTTTTCATGTGCCAGGAGACTCTTTGCTGTGTTTTCTTCAATAGAACTAAAGGAATCCCTCTCAGGGATTAAGGCCCCCCCCCCGAAATCTACAAAACTTACCTGTGAATACAACTACAGTCTTAATGAGCCATCACTGAGTCCAGCAAACAGAAAGAACTTTTATTATAAGTTGTGTTCATAATTGTGGTGGTGGAGACATCTGGTGGACATTTCCAAAGCAAAAACACAGCAGTAAGCTTGAAACATCTGGCCTGCATTTTCTAGGCTCTTTACATCAGTGGTTCCCAAAGAGGGTGGTACCGCCCCCTAGCAGATGCTGGGATTCCCCTGGGGGGGGGGTTGCTAAGAGGCAAGGGGGCAACAGGGAGGCACTGGAGGTGTAAATGACAATCAGATTTCAAAAAGCTGGTATGACTGGATCAAGTTTATTTTGTTGAAAATAAACTAGTTTTAACTGAGTTTTGAAAAAAATGTGCAATGAATTGTTACTGTTTTGACTTTTATTGTGTTATTATCTTCCTTGAAGGGTTACGCAAACCACTATTCTGAAGAGTGGTTTTTGTGGAGAAGGGTAGGAGTACAGTTTATGGAACCGGGGGTGGGGTGGGGGGTGGCGGCCCTCAAAAAGTTTGGGAACCACAGATCTACACTGCCCTGTTCACTCTGCATCCAGGGCGCTGGTTACACAATGTAAGCAGCAATCTGGATCTATTCTGTTGTTTCTTACGAAATGCTGCATTTTCATGTGTTTCTACCAAAACCAGCTGTGATCCAAATTGAGACAAAGGATGCCCTGGCTGCGTCTTAAGTTGGGAATGGGTGTACAGTCCTAGTTTATGTTCTTTGAAAGCTTTTAACCAGCCTTCAAGAACCCATGAAAGTTTCAAAATTAATCTCCGGAGGTCCTGTTTGCAAAGCAGGCATCACAGTGCCTTTGTGGTTGTTGCTGGAGCTCCCTAGCCCTCCTCTCCCGCTTAGGAATATTGAGGTTCACTGTGAACTATGCAAGTTGTAGCAAATTTGGTTCATCTCCAGTTTGTTGGCTGTCCTCCTGCAGGTTTTCCGAGAGAAGGGCATTCTTTTTGGGTACCGTCACCCGAGAAGTTCTGCAACAGATTGCATCGTCAGCCTTTTCCAAATGACAAATGAAACTGTGAATATTTGGACGCATTTTCTGCCTGCCTGGTATGTGATTATCTGTTTGTGCACTTGAAATATATAAAAGGAGCTGTGTTCCTTGACAATGGTCTCAAAGGAGCTGTGGGCTTTTGATTTAAGGGGTGGGACGCCGCTGGCGCTGTGGTCTAAACCACAGAGCCTAGGGCTTGCCGATCAGAAGGTTGGTGGTTTGAATCCCCATGACAGGGTGAGCTCCCGTTGTTTGGTCCCTGCTCCTGCCAACCTAGCAGTTTGAAAGCACATCAAAGTGCAAGTAGATAAATACTTCCGGCAGGAAGGTGAACAGCGTTTCCATGCACTGCTCTGGTTCACCAGAAGCGGCATAGTCATGCTGGCCACATGATCTGGAAGCTGTCTGCGGACAAACGCCAGCTCCCTCGGCCTATAGAGCAAGATGAACACACAACCTCAGAGTTGTCCGCAACTGGACCTAATGGTCAGGGGCACCTTTACCTTTACCATTACCTTTACCATTTCACAAACTCATAGAATCATAGGATTGTAGAGTTGGAAGGGACTCTGAGGTTCATCTAGTCCAGGGGTCAGCAAACTTTTTCAGCAGGGGGCTGGTCCACTGCCCCTCAGACCTTGTGGGGGGCCGGACTATATTTTGAAAAATAATATGAATGAATTCCTATGCCCCACAAATAACCCAGAGATGCATTTTAAATAAAAGGACACATTCTACTCATGTAAAAACATGCTGATTCCTGGACTGTTCGTGGGCTGGATTGAGAAGGCAATTGGGCCAGATCTGGGCCTTAGTTTGCCTTCCCATGATCTAGTCCAATCCCCTGCAGTGCAGGAATCACAGCTTAAAGAATCCCTGACAGATGGGCCTCTAACCTTTGTTTAAAAACAAATCACCACCTTCCAAGGGGCTCCGTTTCACTGTCAAACAGCTCTTACTGTCAGAAGGTTCTTAATGTGTAGTTGGATTCTCTTGTAATTTTAATCCATTGGTTTGGGTCCTGCCCTCTGGAGCAGCAGAAAACAAGCTTGCTCCATCTTCCATGGAACAGCCCTGCAGATATTTGGAGATAGCTATCATTTCTCAGGGTTCATGCACACTTCCTTTTGTGCCGTGCTAGGCACAGGTATGGGATTTCCAGGTCAGTGTCTGATCGGGGTTCCATCCACCCCTCCACCACTTTCCCCCAGAGACCCCAGGTTTTACTGCTGAATCAGAGACTCGATGAACTTTGCTCCATTCAGTGGCAAAACATGGGTTTTCCTGGGGAAGGCAGCGGAAGAAAAAAACCTGCTCGGACACAGATTTGGAAATCCTGGACCTGTGTCTAGAAATGCAGGACAAAATGCAGCTGCATCCCTGCCCCCCAATCAAGTAAATCAATACAAATATTTAACTAAGTGAGGTTCTGCCCCCCACAACATACGCCCATGTGGATGAGCTCTTAGAAATGTACCTGCAGTGGCATCTCTCTGGGCCACTCTGGTTGATGAAACCTCCTAATTATGGATAAAGTGCATAGAGAAAAGTTACTTTCTCTCTTTTATAGCACTAGAACTTGTAAACACCCTATGAAGCTGGATGTAGGAAGATTCAGGCAGAGGAAAAAAGAAAGGTTGTCCCCACGCAGCACAGAATTAAACTATGGAACTCTCTCCCACTGGAGGCGATGATGGCCACAAACCTAGATGCCTTTAAAAGAGGATTGGACAAAGTCACAGAGGAGAGGGCTATTGAAGCTGCTAGCCATGATGGCTATGCTTTGCCGCCACAGTTGTTGGCAGCGATGCTTCTGAATGCCAGTTGCTGGGAACCAAAAGGAGGGGAGAGGGCTCTTGTGCTCGAATCCTGCTTGTGGGCTTCCCATTGGGGCATCTGGTTGGCCAGTATGAGAACAGGATGCTGGACTAGATGGGCTACTGGCCTGAGCCAGCAGGGCTCTTCTTCCATTCTGGTTAAGTTCACCCCATGCTCTAAACACCTCTGTGCAGATCTACTCACTTGCAAACAATAAGGCCACCACGTTCTCTCTGCAGCAGCTGCCAAAGCACCAAGAATTACTCAAGGAGCAACAGCCAGCCGCTGGGGGGGGGGGGGAATTAGCATCGTGGCCTCAGGCAACCTCAACGAATGGGCTTGCTTGGGATGGGCACACGCACCCTGCAATGACAGCTGTCACTTAAACAGAAAGGAAGGGGAATGAATACATTACCGGAGGTTCCAGCCTGCCTCCAGGAATATCACAGGTGGCATTTATCGAATGTGTGGGAGTTACTTAGCAGCTCCATATCTTAACCTTGAAGTTGCCTGGAAAGCAAGATCCTGCTTTGGGTGACCATTGGGAGAACAGAATGCTGCACTAGATGGGCCCTTGGTCTGATCCAGCAGACTCTTCTTATCTTCTTAAGGTAAGCTACAAGACTGTTGCTGCTAGCTGATTGGCTTTTCTGCCTTCCAGGTACTTCCTATGGAAGCTTTTGGCCTTAGTCTACGCCTTGGATGTCTGGAGGGACTCGTACACCTGGCCCTTTCTGGCTTACATGGTCACCTGCTGCATCTACCCACTGACATCCAGCATCGCTCACACGTTCAGCACCATGTCCAGCCGGGCCAGGCACATCTGCTACTTCTTTGATTACGGTGCCCTTGCCCTGTACAGCTTAGGTGAGGGTGCGAGCCAACGTATCGGAGCCTTGACTTGAGGTGTGCTCCTTTTGCAGCAGGAAGATTATTGCATTACCGCAGCATTTTGCCGCCAAGAAAATGTGTCGTTCCCCGCAGAGGGCACTGCAGCTGTGGCTTCGAGTGCTGCGGGGAATGTGGTTGCCTGTGCGTCATAGGAACAGAGGAAGCAACCTTGTAAGGAATCAAAGCAATCCGGGCTTGTCCACACTTAGAAAGCACGGGGCCGAGTGGTTTCCTTTTTGCCCCGCTCCTTCCCCAGGGAAAAGCCATTCTTCGGTGCTAAGTCAGAGCAAACATCAATCTGGACAAAACCCAAATTGCTGTTTGCTTCAATTGAGATCTAAAGAGTGGTTTTTCCTGGAGGAAAGCAGCGGGACAAGAAGGAGGGCAAGCCATTAGTCCATATAGCTCAGGACTGTCTACACTGACTGGCAGCAGCTCTTGAATGTTTCAGGCTGGGGTCTCTCCTGGAAATGCTGGGACTTTTTAGTTTGTGAGTGGTCCCATTTTGATTAGAAAATGATTGTCATGCGCCACACAAGTTTAGCACTGGGGGGAAGTAGTGAGGTGTCTGTGGAAATGCAGGTTGTCTGATAGAGTTGTGGGGTCTGCTTTATCCCTCTAGGATCCGCCATGGCTTATTCCGCCTACGTTTTCCCCGAAGAATGGATTGGCAGCACATTCCACCATTACTACGTCTCCACTGCTGTGCTCAACACAGTCGTGGGCACAAGCCTCTCCTGCTATTCCAGGTATTGACGGCTTCCTCTCTGCAATGGGAATGCAGCTGGGAGTGTGCCGTCCTAGGTTAGGGAGAATATTTATTCTGGAACTGAGTCAATTACAGTGGTACCTCGGGTTAAGTACTTAATTCATTCCGGAGGTCTGTTCTTAACCTGAAACTCTTCTTAACCTGAAGCACCACTTTAGCTAATGGGGCCTCCTGCTGCTGCTGCGCCGCCAGAACACAATTTCTGTTCTCATCCTGAAGCAAAGTTCTTAACCCGAGGTACTATTTCTGGGTTAGCAGAGTCTGTAACCTGAAGCGTATGTAACCTGAAGCATATGTAACCCGAGGTACCACTGTACACTAGAAAGCAGCCCCCCCCGAAATATATAAGGTATTCATTTTCTATTTCAATAGCACTATAAATATCAGACCACAATTCCGATCAGCCCCAGCCAGCAACCTTTGCCAACCTGGTGCCCTCCAGATGGCATTGGACTCCCATCATCCCTGAAGGGCTGGAGCTGAAGGGAGTTGGAGACCAACATCTGGAGGTGTCATGTTAGCTAACCCTTACATTGATGGTGATTTCCTGAGTAACACAAGGAAATAAATATAGGGTCCCCACCTCAAGGGATTTTATGATACGTGAGTAGTGAGGGAGGATGGTACCTGAATAAATTCAACACTCTGGGCTGGACTTGATGCTGCCTCTCCCTGATCCATCTCAGGGGAATGACAATAAGCCTCTCCCCACATCGTCTAGTGTGCCCACCACATCTCTGATGCACCCGGTTAAGGGTGATGAAGTAGCATTCAAACACAGGGAGGGAGGGAGATCTTGGCCTGTCAGAGGTGGTGAGCATACTGAGTCGGGTGATGCTTTGTTAAGATTGGATCAGGGAGAAGCACTGATATATACTCATAAGTGATGAGGCTGATTTGCAGGTGGTATCAGCCTTTCTCAACCTTGGGTCCCCAGATGTTCTTGGCCTACAACTCCCATTATCCCTGACCACTGGTCCTGTGAGCTAGGGATCATGGGAGTTGTAGGCCAAAAACCTCTGGGGACCCAGAGGTTGAGAACCACTGGAATAGATGATGCTTTGGGTCCCTTGCAACTCTCCAATTCTATTATTTTAATTAGGGGGAATGTACCTTTTTTTAAAAGAAAAAAGTCAATACTTGTGGACATCGTCTGCCTAATCAGAACATTGTGTTTCCCAACCTTGTGCCTCCAGCTGTTTTTGAACTACAACTCCCATCATCCCTGACTAGCAAGACGAGTGGCAAGGGATGATGGGAATTGTAGTCCAAAAACAGCTGGAGGCACAAGGTTGGGAAACACTGAACTAGATGGCTTTAAAAGGGGATTAGACCCATTCATGCATGGGGTGCCAACTTGGATAAAATACTGGGGGGGGTGTGGAGGTAAGTCCCACCCTGCATAATTGATCACATGACATGGTGCACACACCCCGTTTGAATGGCAATGTTAATCAACTTTTTGAGGGCCTGGTCCTCTCAAATATTTTATTGGGGTGTGTGCGAAGGGACCTGAGCCTATAGAAGTTGGCTCCTATGTTCATGGAGGAGAAAGCTGTTGATGGCTATTAGCTGCAATAACTATGCCTCCACAGTTGGAGGCAGCAATGCTTCTGAATACCAGTTGCTGGAAACCGCAGGAGGGGAGAGAGCTCTTGTGCTCAGATCCTGCCACTGGGCTTCCCACTGGAGCATCTGGTTGGCCACAGTGAGAACAGGGTGCTGGACAAGGTGGGTCATTGGCCAGATCCAGCAGACTCTCCTTATGTTCTTATTCAAAGCACTGAGTTAGGCTTGAATGGCAGTAAGATACATGCCATTTATACAAGCATGTCCAAGTATTTATTTCTGCATCCAAGCATTTTTCTCATGCGAATTTACTGTGTGTAACCAACAGGCTCGGCCTTCCCTATTTCCATTATAACAGTGGCGGCATAGAAAGGTAACATGGGCCCCTCTCAATTGAGGTGTAGATTGGAAAGCAGGCAGGAGACACTAACAACCAAAACAGTGATTCCACCTAATTGACGACACTTGGTGGCTAATAGTCAATATGTCACCCATGTCAATATGGACTCTGAATTGGGAACAAATCAGCCTTCTTCCAGTACTAACCCAGGTGCCTAATCAGTGATCACAGTGGTGGTGGTGACAGCTAATATCAGCAGCTGCTTAAAGGTGCAAAGGGAAAACAAGACATTGATAATGATACATTTCTGAAGGCTTCCTTTTAGTCCAAGGGTCAGTTGGCTTTGCTACATCCTCTTGGCATGTCCTTTTCATTTCAATTTTCACTTTCTTTGCCCACATCCTGCTGGTGATGCTCTGTCCCGTGTTTTCCATGCATTCTGCCAAACAGATGACCTAAATCAGGATGAAGAGGCCTTGGATTGATGGTTCAAAATTCAGGCTTCATAAAGCAAGTTCCAAGCTTCTATTATAGAGAACAGTGAAGTGAGGATTTTTCTTAGGCTACATGACTTTTGGCCCATCCTCAGTGAGGGGTGGTTTGGATACATCCTGTAATGTAACATGTTTGGGCAATTCATCAGTTGGGAAACTGCTCACAGGTTCCATGATATGCCAAAATTGCACAACTGAAGTGGATGTAGGGTTCTTGCACAATAAACCAACTTTTTCTTTTTTTAAAAAAACAACCATAATTTTTTTGGCTAAGAAAAGTGACAGGAGACCACACTAGTAAGTGTGGTAGAACGGCAACATCTTATAACTTCCGTGCAATCAGATCAGAATTAACGTTAGATTAACAGTGTTTTTGTATACCCTCCACACAAATTTTATAGAAAAGAAATCTGGGCGACGGCCCAACAAATGGGTCATCTGTAAGAGCTCAGTGTAAAATGAAAACCATGCCCACCAATAATTAAAATTATTTATTTGAGTTCCAAGTATTTTCTTTGGCCTCTTGTGCTTTGATTCTTCCCTTCTTTATAAGCTTGAATCAGTTGAGTTGAACTAAGGTTTCCTAACCACCTGAGCAGAAAAAGTCATTGGGGCTGTGCACAGTATGGATTGGTCTGTGCCTAGGCAACACGGGCATAGCTTTAGCATTTTGGTGCCAAGGCAATGCCATTCTGGCCCCAAAGCATGCAGGTCTTGATGGGATACACATCTAAGTATAAGTAAATTGCAGAAATTCCCTCTGTGTCATGTGAGGATGTGGAGAGCTTTGATAAGAATGGGAGACAAAGCCAAGACCCATGCCTTATACACTCTGTGTTCTGCAAACCAGACCTATGCACTGTGCTCGTTCACATATATGTTTTCAAAATTTATTCAGGTTGAATGAAATGGAGCAGCCAAAGTTCAGCAAAACAATTCGCACATTCGCCTTTGCTCATCCTTATGTGTTCGACAGCATCCCTCTCTTCTACAGGGTATGTATGGCTTTAAGAAGTTTCCCTCAGTCTGCTGTGTTTTTATACATAACATAATGCATGGCTGCGGAAGGGTGGTTCTAGGCTCCCACCCTTTCCTGCGAATAAGGGAGCTTCCTCATTATTTCCCATTTAATCTGAATTTGTCCTTTCCATGGAGAATCTGATGAGAAAACGAGTTAAGAAGCACACATACAGAAACAGTAAATCCAAATTAAAAGAATAAAAATATGGGGTGACCTTTCAGAGAGAACGATATTATGTGGGTGCTGAGAACGACTTCCATGCATGAACAGTCAGCACTAAATCCACAATAAGCTGCTGTGCCCCAATCCCTATTAAATTCAGTGGGGTTTACATTGTGAGTAGACAAATATAGATTTGTGATTATGCTGGAACTTCTAGACTTTCCTACAGTGTCTGGAGGGAGGGCACCATGCTGGCTAAACATAATTGGGCTAAACAAGGAGCTTATATTCACCTTCCACAACTTTGTGTTCACCGGATATTTTGCACTAGAATTCCCATCAGCCCCTGCACCTTATGGCTCTAATGGCAGGGACTGAAGAGAGCTGTAGTCCAAAGAGCCTGGAGGAAATCAGGTTGAGGAAGATTATCTTATGCTTTCCTTTCTATGCCACAGCTGTACTTATGTGCTGCAAGAAGTTGCACGGAGAGCGTAATTCCAATCCACCTCAAGCACACTGTCTTTGCCTGCCTCACCTGTTTCCTTTTTGCGACACACCTGCCGGAGCGGCTGGCCCCTGGAGTCTTTGACTACATAGGTGAGGACAACAAGGGGCTGCTCTCCCCCTTGCAGGCCCTGCTGAAACGAATGGGGTGGGTGGATTCCAGGAGATATTGGCAACTGATAACATAAAGGTGGCTGTTTTAATCAGCTGTTGTGGCCACACCTGAGAAAGGGAATAACAGCTGCAAGGTATTGAGAGCTGCCCTGTTGGAGGAGGGCAACTTGTCGGATTCAGAGAAACAAAGGAACCACTTCAAAGTCATTAGGATGCTTGGCTTATAATCTCCCATCCATGGGCAAGTGCAAAACCCCAGAGTTGGGCAGCAAGACACTTTGTATAATAATCCTAATTATTACAGAACAACCAGCAGCAGCACATTGCATTATTAAATCTATTACCTGCCCTTCGGCAGTAGGGCATGTTGCAACAATTTAAAATTCATTCATAACAACTGTTAAAACAAATTGCAGTCACAGAAATGAGTCATACCCTCCAACATTTCTCTGATGAAAATAGGGATGTCACATTCCATAATGATAATTTTACCATTTATACCCCACACATCTTTTTGGGTTGCCCCAGCCACTCTGGGTGGCTTCCAACATATATAACAACATAATAAAACATTAAACATGTAAACAACTCCCCTATACAAGGCTGCCTTCAGATGGTTTGGGGATTGGACAGCTCCATACCCTCCAACATTTCTCCACTGAAAATAGGGACATCCTAAGGAAAAGCAGGACATTCCGGCATCAAATCAGAAACCAGGACGACGTCGGTAAATTGGGGATATCCCTGGAAAATAGGGATACTTGGAGGATCTGCTGCAATTCACAATAACACTGCATGCATCTGATGAAGTAGCCTGTAGTAGCTCACAAAAGCTTATTCCATAATAAACTTCGAGGGACCATAAGACTCCTTGTTGATGTTACTGCAAGGGAGGGATTGTGCCCCCCCCTATGGAAATACTGAGTGTTGTATTCTTTTGATCTCTCACAGGGCACAGTCACCAGCTCTTCCACATCTGTGGGATCATTGGGACCCACTTCCAAATGGAAGCCCTTCTGGTTGACATGGCCAACCGCCGTGAGTGGCTACTGGCTCCATCCTTCTCGCAAACCTTTGGGTCCCTTGCAGCTGCCATCATTGTCAATCTTATCATCATTGCTGCTTTCTCAACGACACTCTATTCCATGCCAAAATTCTGCAGGAAAGGAAGCAAGCACAAGGACTAATGCCTGTTGAAATCAAAATGAAATGAAATTGCAGTTAACAGTAGCAGTACAACACAAATTAGAAACTACTTCAAATGAGGCTTGGTAATATTATTTGAGAAGTGACTTAAATGATTCTTTTTTTTATTATGAATATGATTTTGTATTGTGGTTTTTCTACAACTTGAGCTGGAAGACTTAACCAATTTGGGATGTAGCTTTTCATTTGTTGATCCTGATTGACCAATTAGAATACCAAGCTGCAATTCTGAGGACTCTGTGAGAACTCTTAAATAACTTCAGCCTTCAGTTTGTGTCAGATTATTATTTTTAAAATAGTGATTGCAATTTAACTTGATGTGCCAGTTTGCACTGATAACATAGAAATGTTGGCCACCTTTCATGCCAAAGCAACCACAGTGGCCTTTTAACATAATTCCATGTGTTTTTATGCTTTATTTGAAATGACAAGCACGTGTAACATTTCTATCACAAAATACTAATGTACATACCTTTCTAATTCAGAAACTTGCAATGAAATAATATGAGGTTTCTTTGAAATTATATATATTAAGAAGTTTATATTTTTGTAAATAGCCTCTGCTGGGGTATCACACAAGCACTTTTTGGTAACAGTAAATGAAGCTATTGTGGAATAAATGCCCTTTTGAAAGGTACATTCAACTTGCACCCAAAGATTTTGCTCTTTATTTTAAAGTATCCTTTACCAAGCTAGTACAGACGAAACGTTTAGAGGGTTCCAGATCAGCAAAGTTGAGAGCTCACTTTAAGCTCCCGATTGTCCCTGTGCAGCTGTTTCTGTACCTGTGTCACATCTGATGTTACATATGATGTCAGGTATGAGACTGGTGGATTTGTGGCAATGACCTCACAGGCAGAATTGGGACTCATGCCAGGCCTAATTAGGCAGTGGGCCATAGGTTCCCCACATTTGCTGATCCTTCAGCCTCTGGGGTGTTTGGAACAGAGTCCTCCAACACATTTATTCATGATTTGCCACTTGCTCTTCACCTTGACAGTTTGTGTGGGTTAATTGACCAAGGAGTAGAGAGGAAAACGCTGCCCAAACCAATCTTCTCCCAAACCACAGTCACATCTTGCTTGGTTCAGACCTCAACCATGGTTTAGTGCTCAACAGTGGTTTAGCATTGACTTACCCATTGTGGTGCCCTCCAGCTTCCATCATCTCTGACCATTGGCCTCCAGCTCCTATTATCCCTGACCACTGGCTAAGGCTGATGGGAGTTGCGGTCCAACAGCATTTGGCAGCCATGTTGTTGGCTAATCCTGATTTTAGCATTATGAGAACAAACCACTGCAAGTATCAGGCTTGTGCTCTTTTTCCTCTCTTGCTCATGTGCAGGGGAAGCTCGAAAGCTGCCGTTTCCAGTTTGTAATAAACTACAGTTTCCAATTCCTTCCAAACATAGGAAACTCTGAGGAAGCCCAGTCAGATGGGCAGGGTATAAATTCTTCTTCTTCTTCTAACTGTGCTTAGTTATCAAGGACCCGAAACCACAGTTTGATCTGAGTTTGTTTCAAGCTGGCACCTATGGTCACCTCCAGGCAACCTAACCTTGTAAAAGCTCTGACATGGTGGGATAGAGAAATGTGTGTTCATGTTAAAAGGTAAAGGTAAAAGGACCCCTGACCATTAGGTCCAGTCGTGACCGACTCTGGGGTTGCGGCGCTCATCTCGCTTTATTGGCCGAGGGAGCCGGCGTACATGTGGCCAGCATGACTAATCCACTTCTGGCGAACCAGAGCAGCGCACGGAAACACTGTTTACCTTCCCGCTGAAGCAGTACCTATTTATCTACTTGCACTTTGACGTGCTTTCGATCTGCTAGGTTGGCAGGAGCAGGGACCGAGCAACAGGAGCTCACCCCATTGCGGGGATTCGAACCGCTGACCTTCTAGATCGGCAAGTCCTAGGCTCTGTGGTTTAACCCACAGCGCCACCTCTGTCCCGTGTGTTGCTGTTACTTTACACCAAAAACAGCAAAGATTCTTGTGAAGCATTTATCACAGTATATATGTGTGTGTGTGTGTGTGTGTGTGTGAGAGAGAGAGAGAGAGAGAGAGAGAGAAAGCAGACCCTCCAAGTGTCCCTCTTTTCCAGGGACATCCCTGATTGACAGCTGTCCCGGTTTCTGATTTGATCCTGGAATGTCCCGCTTTTGCTTAGGGTGCCCCTATTTTCATTCGAGAAATGTTGGAGGGCATGGCCTTATCTGACCCCCAAGCCGACTGTAGGCAATCCTGTATAGGGAAGTTTGTTTTATGTTTTTATATATGCTGGAAGCTGCCCAGAGTGGCTGAAACAACCCAGTAGGAATATGTGAGTTTTAAAAGGTAAAATTATCATTGTGAATGGGACGTCCCTATTTTCATGTGGAGAAATGTTGTGTATATGAGAGGGAGGGAGTTTACTTCTTTAACGTCGCAGCAGTCCCTCTTGAGTCTTTTTTTACGTTCATAACCATTTTTGTACATCTGGGGCCTAGCCCGCTTCGTTAAGGCCTGAGCTCGCTTGGCTTTCCCGTTTCCATGGAGACGGGGTGGTTGGTCTCCCTCCCTTTCCCGCGCGCTGCTTTATGAGGTAAAAAACTCGCGCCACGACGCCACAAAAAGAAACAAGGGCCAATAAGCAAGGAGGCGGTGACAGCAGAGAAGGAGTGAAGGCTGAAGGCGGCGAAGGGCCGCTGTCCTGTCCCCGCCCCTTCCCTCCCTAGCTCCATCCTGATTGGTTGGATTTGAATAACAGCGGGCCGCGCAATGGATGTTGGGAAGCGGGAGGGAACGTTCAAACCGAACCTTCGCCAACAGGGCTGCGAGAGGGAGGAAAAGAAGGACGAGCGGGGCGGCCACGGCGAGATGAAGGCGGCCGCGTGAGTGACCCGGGGCGGGGTGGAGTGGCGCCTAGTTAGAGCCCCCCCCCAGCCCTCCCTTTAAAGTTCTCCCTCCCTTCCTCTTTCCCTTACTATTTTCCTCGAACAAAAGCGCCCTTATAACGTGCAGATTCATGTCTGAGATACTGTACTTATCTGCATTCATTATCTCTCTAGCTCTCTCTGTATCTATATGTCATAAAATATATATGCTGCTTGATTGCAAACTTTGTTAAACGATCTACAAAAAGTATAAAACAAAAAAATGGGTATAAACAGTTCAACAACTATTTAAAACGTTGGAAAAAATAAAAAGCAGCGACAATCAGATTAGAATACAGACCACTGTTTTATGTATCTGGGTAGACTTGTCTAAATTAAGATGTTTTAACATATACACGCATATGTTTATATAGATAGTTGCCTATTATTATTGTACAGTAATTAATTAACTGCTTTCTAAAGCACTGTCTCAGTGAGATTTACAGATATGGCTAGCAGCAATTTGAAACACAAAATAATGAACACATTTAAAAGACTAAAAATTACTTGTGTGTATATAAAATCGTGTGTGTGTGTGTGAGAGAGAGAGAGAGAGAGAGAGAGAGAGAGATATGGTATCTGTTTTAGATTTGAATTGATTTATATATGCAATGGTTTTGGCACTATTACCTATGTAACTGTTCTGCTTAAGTAATTATATTGATAATTGCTTTGGGAAGTGATTCATAGATGAAATAACATTGAAAAAATTCTCAGATGCGTATGCATATAATCTCTCACTCTCTTTATAACCTGTATATCAATTTATATAAATAGGGTAGATTATATATGAGAGATTCTCTCTTGTATTTGTATTGCTTGGTAGCAGGCTGTCTTAACAGGAGAGATTGGAAGCTGGGCTGTATCTGGCCCTGAACTATTTCTGTTCTAGCTAGCCATAGTAAGAGCTGCTAATAGACTTATAAGAATTGGTGCCTGAGTTTGTTTTATTTCTTCTCCTGTCTTTGTTCCTCAATTCCTTTTGTGACATGTATTTAATACTGTAAGCTTGTAGGCAGAGACTGTGTTTTTAGTAAGCTGCTGTAGGAGCCTTTTTGGTTGAAGAGCGGGGTACAAATGCTCTAAACAAGCAACTACATAATCTATGCATGCTACTTAACTAAATCAGGGGCATATCTCTAAACCGTGTTACAAAAAAGGGTTATTGGCTTTTTTCAGAGTGACAAATGGCAAAGGAAAAAAGGTTAGATTCTTATACAGTAATGACCTTCAACTTTTTGCACTTCTATCATTTATAAGCACTGTGATACTAGGATCATACAATAGTTAAAAGCAACAGGTTCCTGCCATGAAATGCTAGTTTAAAATAAATGATGCTCCTCTCCAGGCATCATCTGTGTCACATGAAGGCAGAAGCATTCCAGAGTCTGACTTCTTTCCTCTGTGCAACAAAACTGGGAGCTGGGGAGGAACAAAGCAGTTATGTTTGTGAAGCCATCCTTTACACAGGTTAACGTTAACATGTGAACCAGTTCGCTATCTAATTTTTAAGAGCACAGGAGATGATGCCGGCAGAGGCCAGAAGGGATGAATGTGCCTGTTAACCAGCCACCTTGACTACCTTTTCTTTTAATAGAGTGGAGGGATATAAACAAAATAAATGTGTGTTCTGCTGTTCCTCCTGTCTCTAGTCTCCTCTGTGTTTGAGATTCTTTTTTTTTTTTACATGCACTTCAACTCTAGCAGAGCATTTAAGACTGTCTTGGAGTCCATTCTAGATTGCCTTTAGCTGAAAGCCACAATATTGGAGAAGCAGGGTGTGTGTGTGATTGCATATCTTCTAAATTGAAATGTTCTGAATGTGATATTTTGTTTAAGTAGCATTAGTAGTGCAGTGCCTTTCTGCCTCAGCTGTTCTTATCAATGAAAACTATTTCACATGGCTTGGGGTTGACATGGTGACTTGAAGCGTGCTTCTGCATTGTTGTCACACTGATCCCAGAGCAGTCAGGTTATTTGTCTCCTGTGTGCCTTGGTTCTTGATTGACTTGTCTGATGATTTTTCTTTTTTTCGTTTCCAGGAAAAGCAAAACTCCAAGGAAGCCTGGACAGAAAAATGGATCTAGCAACAATTTGAAGGACCCTGTTGGGGTAAGTGGCTGATACAGGGGATGGGCATGGGATGTAAATGCAAACCTCATGTGATGTGTGTTTTTCTTGATGAATAGGTGAGATGCTCTGTCAGCAGATCAACATAGGCAGAGTCTGTAAGCAAATAAGGGCATAACTTCATGTTTCCTATGAATATTCTCTCTTCCACCCCTTATCTGCTATGACAATTAATTGGGCTCTCAGTCAGAGGTTCCCTTCACAGCTTTGCTACTTTTATTTACTTTTATTTCTATCCCACATTTTCTTTAAGTCAAGATACTCAAGGTGGCATTCATGGCTCTCTCACTCTCCATATTGCCCACACATCTACCATATGGGGTAGGGTAGGCTGAGAGGCAGTGGCTGGCCTAAGGTCACCCATTGCATTTCCCGATCAGGTGGGAATTTGAACTTTGTTCTCCTAGGTCAGGGAGATCCCACCTTGGATCCTTTCACATAAATACATCAATGGTTAGACTGGTTTAGGTATATAAACATGTGCTAAAAGAATAATGGCCTGTGATGACAGCTGAGCTTCAATTTGGCTGATCTTTCTGATGCTACAAGATGCTCGTTAGTTTTGTCACACAGTCCTTTGTGAGAGCAGTAAGTGGAAATATGTTTTAGGATTTTTGTCTGATTCCCAGCTACATTAAAAATCTTGGATTTCTGTCTCTGTGGGAAGTCCTCACTTCCAGCCCTGAGGGCAAATTTCTTGGTTCACAGAAAGAAATTATTTTAATGATAGATCCAAGGAAATTGATTTTGTTGTTGCCTCCTCTCTTTCCAGCATTTTCCTAATTCTTGCATTTGGTTGTCAGTTCGATGTCTGTCAGTCAACATTACATGCCATTCAAGCTGTTGGAAGCTATTTTTGTGTGGTCCTCTTTAGGGTTCTTTCAGAAACAGCTTTTATATTTCTGCAAACCTTGGGTCCCTCCCACCCAACCTGCTGTTTTGGTGCTTTTGTTTTGGCTACCTAGTGGTGGGCTCTTTTTCTCCTAAAATGGGGGCTAGTGGTGGAAGTTTCATTTATCTCACCTGCTAGGCTTATTAAGACTTGGAATCTGCAAGCTGTGATATTTTTAAGCACTTTTTCCTCAGGTGTACTGCCGACTGCGCCCACTCAGTGTGCCAGACCAAGAATGCTGCGTAAAAGTGATCAATACCACAACAGTCCAGGTTCACCCACCAGAAGGATACCGAATTTTCCGCAATGGGGAGTATAAGGAGGTAAAGCTTGCTGGAAAGTGGCCACCAACCAGAAGCTGAAAACTGAGGTTCTGTTGGGTTTAGATTTGGATCTTTAACGTTTGCAGGGAAGTTTCTTCCCTGGAGGACAAATTAAAGCTTTGTAAAAGGCAAAACTTGTAATGAGAGGACAAGTGCCCCTCTCATGGGACATAACAAAGAGATCCTCTGGATAAGACCAAAGGATGGCCTAATCCAGTAGCCCACAGTGTACAACCAGATGCCCCTGGGAAGCCCACAAGCCATGCATGAGAACAATAGTAGTCTACCACTTCTCCCCAGCAGCTGGTAGCCAGAGGCTTGCTGCTTCCCTTGATTATGCTCCACTACTGCTTGAGATGGGGAGCTAATAGGATCTTGGGGGAAATTAGAGTAAAATGTGTTTATTAGGAATTAATATGCTGAAGCAATGCTAGATATCCTCTATCAGACATTAGGCAGGAGCCCCAGTATCTATTTTGAGATGTCTATTGAAAACCTTTTTTTAGTTCAGCAAGCCTATCTAGATATAAATTATGTGTATTTTTAAACATTTTACTGCTTTTATCTCTGTGTTATTGATGGTTATTTTAGATTTGCTTGTTTTTCAGAGAGTTTTGCTGATTTTATCTGCATTTTAGTGATATTTTTATTACATACCGTGCTTAGAGTTTTCTGAGTAAGCAATCAATATTTTTTTTCTAAATTAATAGAAGCAAGTCATAATTTGAGGTCTAGAAGCAGCAGCAAAGTGCTTGCTTGTTGCTTCATAACAGCTTTTTGTCTTCCTCTTCAGGTTCAATATTCATTCAAAGAGGTTTTTAATGTCGGTGGGACGCAGAAACATGTGTTTGACGTTGTTGCCAAACCTCTAGTGGATGATCTGATTCATGGGAAAAATGGTATGAGAGGATAGAACATTTCATGCTCTAGCTGATATCTAACCACTGATCTCTCTTTTTCTAAACTTTCTAAACGCTCCTCCTGCACGTTCTGCTATAACTGCCCAAATATTGTTTAGGACCTACTTTATTTTGTACTGATTAAAAGCATATGTGGTTTGGAGTATCTTCAGCCCAAATACATCTATAATCATCCAATCTTAATTGAATAAAATACTTCATTTTGTGGAGGTCGGTGAAGTTTAAAATGCTTTCTTCATAGCTGCACCTAGGCTGAAGAAATCTTTATTTGAAACTGACATCTGTTTTGACCCTGCTGGGCAGAGAAAGCTTTTTAAAGTTTGTGTTTCTCTGTTCCTGCCTCTGTTGTATTGTTTGGATAGTATGCACTTATGGTACAGTTTGATTCATTGTAAGCCCAAGTGTTTTTTTGTGAAACAGAATGATGAAGTAGACATTTGCCTATAAAATATGTTCTCTTTGACTCCTAGGCCTCCTTTTTACATACGGTGTCACTGGGAGTGGGAAAACTTACACCATGACTGGTTCTCCTGGTGACGGTGGCCTGCTTCCTCGCTGCTTAGACATGATCTTCAACAGCATAGGATCTCTGCAGGCCAAACGATACGTAAGTCTCTTCTTACCAAGTCTTGGTGTGTAAACAGTTTTGTTGCCATTGCCAAATGCTTAACTTATAAATCATTGAATGAACAGGTTGGGACGCATTGCATTTA
This sequence comes from Podarcis muralis, assembly GCF_964188315.1. Lineage (NCBI taxonomy): Eukaryota > Metazoa > Chordata > Lepidosauria > Squamata > Lacertidae > Podarcis > Podarcis muralis. The sequence continues at coordinate 28,996,358 of NC_135668.1, forward strand.
AAGACACACAATGTAAGAAGAGAAGAAGTCCTGAAAGGCAGGGTAGCCCCCTGCAAACCACTTGGGTGGAGTTCAGAGGGTCTCTTGCACTTACTGCTTACTCTGTAGCTAAGAGAGTTTGTGCTTCTTTTTGTAAAAGGCAAACAGATGAAGGGGAAACAATCAACAGCAAAAATTCAATGTGTAGATCTCAACATATTTTCTGATGAGTTCTGAATCAGTGCTCCCCATCATGAATCTTAGAAACTTTCGTTGTTGGTTGGACAGGCTTGATTATTAAATTTCTATCTTGCCCTTCATCATAAATGTGAAGATGAGAGTCAGCACAGGGTAAGCCAGGGTTCAAATCCCTCAGCTACTTGAAGCTCACCAGGGAACCCTGGGCAGTTGCTATGTCTCAGCCTAACCTTCCTCACAAGGTTTTTGTGAGGGTAACATAGGATAGGGAGGAGTCAATGTACGCTGCCTTGAGCTCTTTGAAGGAAAAGTGGGACCTAAATGTAACACATAAACATCAAATCAATGAGCTTGGAGTTTGTAACAACAATTTAAATAAAATACAGTGAGATCAACTCTCCCCATTGCCAACTCTTCCCACTTTTAACCCATAATTAAAATATAAAACTACCAATATCTCACATACCTGTCTCTGTGCAGACCCAACAGAATGACAAAATATGACAGAAGAGGGAGGTGTTCCTAAGGTGTGGGGCAGGGCTACCAGTAAGAAGGTCCTGTAGTGGGTCATAGCCCCCTGGCTTCCTTCAAAGACTGAATCAGCATTGCCCCTCCCCACCCTAGCTGATCTTAAGGTCCAGGCACGTGAATTGTGAAGGATGTGAGTCTGAGTAGAAATCTTCAGCTGGTGTTGGCTGTCCTTCCTGCTTCTCAGGTTGAGAAGGTCTGGTCTGAGATAGCAGAGACCACTGACCAATAGCCTAACTGTGACACTATTAGTAAAATAAAATTATAGTAAAATAAAATAAAATTGCTACTTTCCTCTTGGAAAGACTTACCTTATTTCTGAAAACCTTTTATCTCAGGTGTTCAAGCTGGATGATAAGAATGGGGTTGAGGTGCAGTGTGATGTCGATGCTTTACTTGAACGTCAGAAACGAGAAGTTTTTCAGACTCCAAAAACTCCATCTAGCAAGTAAGTAGCAATGGGCTGCTGGGACACCCTCATCCCATCAGGGACTGCCATAGATCCGTTGTCGAATATATCAAAATTTCAACTTGCTGTGCTATTTTTTATTTTAAAAGCAGGCGGCAAATTGACCCTGAAATAGCTGATATGATCAATGTCCAAAACAACTGCAAAGCGGAAGAAGTTGATGAAGACAATGTTTACAGTGTGTTTGTCTCCTACATTGAGATCTATAACAACTACATCTATGACCTTTTGGATGAAGGGCCATTTGACCCCATCAAACCAAAGTGAGTAAGCTTCCTTCAGCCTGACTCTCTGAATCTGTCAGCTAACCAGATTATAGCTATGTGGAATGTAAGTGGCAGAATTGTGGTCTGGTGTTTCGGATTCCAAAAACTAAAGTTGGGAATAGATTCCAGATCTGGTGGTTGATGCCTTGGGGAACAAATGGGTTGTGTCTGTTTCCAGGACATTGGGCTGAGGTGGTATCGAGGAAATGTTTCTGTAATAGTGAACATTACTGTGAAGCAGTGTCATGCTTACAGATGCATTGCAGAAGTCAGCTTTGGTACCAAGATGGGTCAGACCTAGCCTTTGCGTAGGCACTATTCTCTTTGTCAATGTTTCTTTGACATCTTTGGTTCAGGGTTATGCAGAAGCATCACTGAGCACACTCCTTTTTTCCTGAAGCTGGCATTGCCCACAAACAGAAAGTCTTCCAAACTCTGGTGTTTGCTGGCTGCCCCAAAACAGACTTTTAGGAATGTTCCAAAAACATACAAATTCTGCCACAACTTCACCTGAAAGTCACAGGCATACATTCCAAAAGCAGAAAATGTCTTGGGAAAATGCTCTGAAACGGGTTGTATAGTGGGAGAAAGGCGGTGTGGGCCTGTAACACTTGTAATTTCTTTGCTAGGTGGAGCAGCTGTGGCACTCCAGTGCGAAGTGCTGACTTTATGTATGTGCACAGGTTATATTTTCCTCTTGTTAATGTGCAGTTGGCTGTTTTGCACTTAGTGAAACTGGTGTGATGTCTCCCATTGGCTTTTCTTCCCTGCAGCTTGTTGTTGATAGTTGACATGTACCTGAGTGTTTCCCTCCCTATATGAAGTCTGAATGGCTTGACCTTCCCTCTCTTTCCCTTCTTGCCTGAATAAGCTAACCCTGCATGGCAGCTTGTGCTGTAGCTGACCTTGGCGTGGTTAGTTTTTGGCTTCCCCTTGCTAGCAATAAGTATGTTGGTGCTGGCCGACTCTCATTGACACCCTCACTCTTACAGACTTCCCCAGTCCAAAATTCTCCGCGAGGATCAGAACCACAACATGTATGTTGCAGGATGCACGGAGGTGGAAGTCAAATCCACAGAAGAAGCTTTTGAAGTCTTCTGGAGAGGTAGGAAACTCCCTGGGCTCCTCCAAAGTGCTGCCCTTGTGACAGAGGACTGCCACAGAGGAAAACATCTGGCACAGAGCTTCCTGTTCCTGTCCATTTCAGCCCTGATAGCATAGAGGGTTCATAATGTCCAGTTCTTTGTCTTCTAACAGCAGCCAGTCAGGTGCCTATAGGAAGCCCAAGCAGTAGGGCACAATTCAACAGGACAAGCCCCACCCTGAAAATCAGTTGCTGAGGGTGGGGGAGAATACCCAGTCCTTGTGAAAGCACAGTTGGCATAACTAATTGCCATTGATTGCATTATCCCATGAATTTGTCTCACACCTTTTAAAAACCACTTGAGCTAATTGCCCTGTTTGGTGTTCAAGCATATTCCATGTCACACATTGTGTCTAGCACTTCCTTTTTTCTGTTCTGTATTGACTGCCGTTGAAATTCATTGATTAACCCCAACTTCCAGATACAGGAGAGGGAAAAAATCGTTTCCGTGTCATTTGCAACTTGATAAATCCCCCACATCCTCCTTAAGCTGTCACTCACACAAACAAAACATCCCTCCCCAAATATATTGACTTCTGGGGGGAAATGGTGCTCCAAGCCTTGCCCCTTTTGGCTTCCTTTTCCTGTATGTTTTTCTAGCTTGGACCACCTTCAGCTATGGCTCCTAGAACTGTGTGCACACCACGATGCACCAACACCTGGAATGCTATTGATTGCTATGTGTTCAGTCTCTGCTAGATTACAGGACTTTTTCCTGCTTTCTATCAAACAGGCCAAAAGAAGAGGCGCATTGCAAACACTCAGCTCAATCGCGAATCCAGCCGTTCCCATAGTGTGTTCCTGATCAAACTGGCCCAGGCGCCACTTGATGCCAGTGGGGATAATGTTCTACAGGTAAAATCGATAGGGGCTAAGGAGATCACAGCTTCTCTTTTCTCTCCCCCAACCCATTCCCAAAAGGTAGATCCATTAAATGACTCCCATCTGATAGCCAAGGTATGGGATGTGGAGCTGGTTACAGGTCTCTCAACCAAGGCCTTGAAAGAGCTGCTGCTCTTTCCAACTTGTGGAGGAAGATTCTTTTCTCTCATTGTGGTTGTTTCTTTATTAAAACTGTGACTGCTTCCCTTCTCTTGCAGGACAGGGAGCTGATAACCTTCAGCCAGTTATCTTTGGTTGACTTAGCAGGGAGTGAGAGAACAAACAGAACCAAAGCAGAAGGGAACAGACTACGGGAAGCAGGTAGGGGTTGTGACTTCCTTGTCCAAGCTTTGCCCCCCTTTTCGGGCATGAAAACAAAATCTAGCTCCATTCATGAAAGCTTTCCATTGAAGCCCGGTGGGAAACTGTATTGTGTGATAGAGCAAGGAGGGCATTTCAGTTGCTTTTGGGGTTGCCCCCCCTACCAGGAGTAGGCGGGGCTAACTTGGCCCAGACTGTGCCCTGCCTTGTGACTACAAAGGAGGGTCTCTGTTCCCCCCCACCTTTCTCTCTAGAACCCCTCCCTTAGCAGGGACTTGGATCATTTTCACAATCAGAGGGTGGGGATTGTTTCCTACCCTCTAGCTTATCAAGAAGAGAAGCGGCAACCTCTGCTGCAATGGATTTAAGCCATGAGCACTGCCAGCCTGTCTCTAGTGCTGGTGGGCTGGCTCTCTTCAGATGTCCCAAGCAACAACTAGAGTGCATCTTGTGTGTGCCAACCCCACTGACATCACTTCTAAATCCCCAATAAATGTCCTCCCTCCTCTGCCAGAGAAAACAGGCTTTTCTTACTGTGCTTAGGAGAGTGAGCAGAGCATTTGACTCACCCTGCTAACCTCTGATTCTGCTTTGTCCTCTTGGATGATTGGCAGGTGGTAATGATGGGCAGGTTAAGGCCATCAGGGACATTTTTCCTTATGCCTTTCTTAAATGGAGTTTAACCAGAATAATGGCTTGTCACAATAGCAGCCTGTGATAGATTTTCTGTCTTGGAGAAGGAGCTGATAAAAGGTTTTCCAGTGAACTTGAGATCCCCCAGCCTCTGAGGGGAAACCCTTGGACAATAACAATGGACTGAAAGAAATGAAACTGGGCTTTGATATATTGGCTGATTAATGCTGTACAAAAGGTTCTCTTCTGAGTTTCAGGAAGAGGAAGCTGACAGTTCAGTCCCCTGGACTGGAGGTATTTAAGAAGACAGTGTGGGCTGGTTGAGGGCAGACTGAGATTGTGGGGCAGTGCCACATTTGCCCAGACTGGCTAGCCTCCACTACAGTCCAGTCTGAGAGGGACTCCTGGTGGGCAAAATACATAGAAAGTGCCCTTTACTCTCCCGAGAGCAGGAAATTTACGGTACGCAAATGTCCCTGTTTCTTCAAACCATGTCTTGTGACCAAGGCATGGTTTGGGGTGAATAATGGACTACATCTTTCCCTCTCCCCTCCAGGTAATATTAACCAGTCCCTAATGACGCTGAGGACCTGTATTGAAGCTCTGCGGGAGAACCAAACTTATGGGACCAACAAGGTGTGTGGTTGCTCCCCATTTCTGTGGGTCTCCCTCCCCCCTGGCAGTCTTTCTTCCTGATAACTTTTTTCTTCTTTAGAACTTAAGGACTTTTTTCTTCTTTAGATGGTCCCTTACCGAGACTCTAAACTAACCCATCTCTTCAAGAACTACTTTGATGGAGAAGGCAAAGTGCGCATGATAGTCTGTGTGAACCCAAAGGCTGAAGACTACGATGAGAGTTTGGTAATCTAAATCTTCTTTGAGCTTCCTTGCTCTCATCTTGCTGAAACTGGGATGGAGGGGAGGGCTACCTTTATTTATAAGAACTTTACATCTGAGGAGGCTGGTCGACCCAAACAATGAAGCACAAACCTGCTCTGTAGTGGAACTACCTTTTAGAGCAGAATTAACTTGTGCTGCGTCTTATAGGGTGGGTGGGTGGGTGGGTGGGAGGGAGGGAGAGAAAATAATGTGAAATCCTTAGATCTTGCATACGCAAATCTATTGGTGTGTAATTAGGCTTGACTAATGTCTCCATTTCCTGTGTAATTGTGTTGTAAAGTACCAGATCCTACATACTCCCATATATCATTCTTTTGTAGCAAGTCCTGCGATTCGCAGAGCTCACCCAAGAAGTAGAGGTTGCGAGGCCTGCTGAGAAGCCAGTCTGCGGCTTGATCCCTGGTCGACGGTTTAAGAACCAGGCCTTTCGGGAGGAGCTCTCACGGCAGCTGGAAATCCGAGGTGGACCCATTGATGGAGGTAAATCACAAGAGGCTACTTAGAGTGCCCAAAGCGGGACTTATCAAGCAACCAGCAGCATAGACCTCTCATTCTAGCTTATTCACCTGTCTTAATCCTTCCTGCTTTGTACACACATACACAGAACTGCCTGAACATGGTGTTCTGGACCTGTGTTCTCGCGTTCAATGTTAGCTGGGTAAGAGCAGCAGGAGGTGTGTTGGAAGGAAAAGGGTTAAACCACCACCCTTTTCTCCCCCTCCTCTGTTGCAGAGCCAGTCCCGTCTCACAGGAGGCATCAGGGTATTGTTGCATTTCAGCCACTGTATAATATGAGGTTTGGCCCAGAATGTACGTGTGTGTGTGTGTGTGTGTGTGTGTGTGTATTAACCCTTAAGGTCTTTTTTGTGGTTATCTTGATAGGCGTGCATTTGAATTAACAGAGTGCCCTGTTCTAGCAACCCTCCATGCACCTGGGATCCAGGCTCTGTACAGAGCATCCTGGCAGCTATTCCTCCTGTTGGGAGCTTGCCAGAGCCCTGGCCAAGACATGTTCTTGAAACAGCTGCTTCATTGTCTCTTGCAGATCGGGAGCGGTCTATCACAGAGGTGCTGCTGCAAAATTTCCCCCCAATGTCTTCCTGCGAGCTTCTGGACATCCATGATGACCAGACCCTTCCTCGACTGATCGAAGTGCTTGAGAAACGGCATCGCATCCGGCAGATGCTGTCGGAAGAGTTCAGCAAAAATGGTGAGCTGTATGACTCTCCTGGCCAAAAGTAGTTATGCAGGCAGCTTGGGCTGCTTCTGCCTTGGAGTTAACTGACCTGGTGCCCTCCTGTTGCTGCTGAAGTCCACTTCTTATCCTCCCTGGCCGCTGGCTGGGGTTGAAGGGAGTTGGAGTCCAATAATAGCTGGGGGGCACCACGCCTCAGCTATTCCATTTTTTAAAAAATTCATCTTACGAACACAAGAAAGGGCCTGCTGGATGAGGCCAATTGCTCACCAAGAGAAACACACAGGAAGATCTGGACCCAACAGCACTCTCCCCTTCTCTGGTTTCCAACAACTAGTATTCAGAAGCATTGCTGCCTCCAACTGTGGTGGCAGAGCATAGCCACCATGGCTTATTCCCATTCATAGCCTCCTCCATGAATTTGTCTAATCTTTTAAAGTCATATAGGTTGGTGGCCATTACTGCCTCCTGTCTGAGTGAGTTCCGTGGTTTAACTGCGTTGAAACACTTTATTTTATCTTTCCTGAATCATCCAACACTCAGCATCACTGGATATCTAGGCATTGTAGTCTTCTTGCTTATACAGTTGTACCTTGGTTCTTGAATTTAATCAGTTCTGGGAGTCCATTCGACTCCCAAAACGGTTCGAAAACCAAGGCGTGGCTTCCTGCAGCCAATTGGAAGCCGTATTGGACGTTTCGGTTCCAAAAAAAGTTCGCAAACATTCACTTCCAGGTTTGCGACATTCAGGAACCGATTTGTTTGACAACTAAGACATTTGACTACCAAGGTATGACTGTAGTTTTAATGCATCAGATTCTAAGCAGGAATGCCTTATTTTCTGATCAGAAGATGCAACTGGTAGTATCTACCACGTGAAGCACTTTGATATTTTCTTCTCTGGTTTCTGTCACATGAGGGTTTCCACATAATTCCCATTTTACAGATGTGCTTCCACATCCTTGGAGAGATTCCTTCATTGTATTAGCATGCCGCTTTTCCGCAAAGAAATCATTCTCAAAGCAGTTTACAACAAAGAAAACAGGAGGGCATTTTGAAGCAAACACTGCATTTCATAATAACATGGCAAAATACGACAATGGCATATATAACATACAATATATATATATAAATGTAACAAGATTATATAAACAACATCCATCCTCTAAGGGCAAAAATGGTAAGGGAGCCTTATTCTGGTCTTAGAAACACACCGCCCTTGACTTTGCTCCCATGGGATGACACAGGCTTCCCTGGCGAGTTGGCCTAATCCAGTCAGTAACACAGATTGCTTTTTCTTTTGTTGCAGTGCATTCTGTCAAAGGGATGCTTCAGGAGCTTGACTCCAGTATCGTCTCCAAGGAGAACTATGCACAAGTTAAAATGGCTGAGAGAGACAAATTTATAGCAGCCCAGAAAACTGAGATCGAACGCCTAGAAAAGAAAGCAAAAACTCTGGAATACAAGGTTTGGGTTCTGTGCCTTTATGTTCTTTAAGCATGTGGCCTATTTCGCATAAGTCTAGGAGTGCAGCATCTCAGGCCAAGGGGCCAAATGCAGCCCTCCAGCATTCTCCATCTGGCCCCTAGGATGCTACCCAGGACACACCCCTGTTAACTCTGCTCCTTGAGGGTGTTTGCCTGGCTGGAATGTGTCCTTAAAACTTGAGAATGCCATGTGTGTGTGCATGGAGAGAGAGAGAGCTCTCTGGTTTTGTATGGCTGGAGTGTGGCCTGTGCATAAGAGTCTCTATGGTTCTGCCCACCACTGACTGCTGCCCTACTGCCCACAGGATGGAGTGCAAAAGGATCCCTGTTCTCCTCTCCCCACCCCAGTGCAAGTGGAACTCTTGTAACTTGCTGAGCACTGTGCTAACCTAAAATTTGCACGTATGATAGCTTTTTTGACTTGGTGCCCGGGGGCGATCATTTTTGAGGCTGTCGTCATGAAACAGGGGTGTCCTCTTAGCACCTGCCTGACAGCTGCAAATTATGCATGTTTTGACATTCATTTGCAGTGCAGGTTCTTTCTTTGCCCCAAAACCTCCCCTCTATTTTGGATGTAAGGGTGGGTGTGGATATGGAAGCATGGGGGTGTGAAAATGAAGTTTTCGGAACAGAAAGTGGACTTTGTCTTACCAGATCGAGATCTTGGAGAAAACGACAACAATTTACGAAGAGGAGAAGCGCAACTTGCAGCAGGAGCTGGAGAGCAAGAGCCAGAAGCTGCAGAGACAAGTTTCTGACAAGCGCCGCCTTGAAGCACGGTTGCAAGGCATGGTGACAGAGACAACAATGAAGTGGGAGAAGGAATGCGTAAGTGTTGTGTGTGCCCACACACTGGGGTAAATACTGTTTTGGAGGCAAGCTGCTTGAGGCACAATCCGAATGCTTCCAGGCAGAAGTTCCTAGGACGCTTCATATTGAGTCAGACCATCAGTTCATCTAAATAAGTACTGACTACACTGACTGCCAGCAGCTCTCCAGGGTTTCAGTCTTTCCTAGCCCTATCTGGACATGCCAGGGGTGGAAGCCATGACCTTTTGTATGCAAGCCAGATGCTATGCTACCCCCTGCTCCCTGTCGTTTTACCATGAGACAGTGCTGGAGATCATTTGAGCCATTCCCTGCTACTCATGCAGTTGTATGAGAGCTGGCAGGAAAGGGTTAATGCAGTCCTCCTAGTTCTCTGCTCTGCCTCCTATGCAGAAGGAATTGAGCTGTTGGACTCCTGGCTAATTTGGGAAGCCCCTGCTGATCTATGTGGTCCTCTGCTTATTTGTGTGCATGAGATATATTGATTTTTCTTCCTGGTTTTTGTGTTTGTGTGTGTTTTCCCCCTCAAGCCTGACCAGGAGAAAGGTACTTCTTTGGGTGCCCATGACATGTTGAGGACTTTTGTTCGTTCATTCTCTTCCTCCCTACCATGGCTGCAAAGGCATCCTTGGGTGCCTGTACCATGCCCAGCAGCCCACAGTCTCTTCTCTACTGGGACAATATGAAAGGAATAAGAGGAAGTCTGCATGTCTGTATGCCCCAAAAGCTTTGATGACTTAAACTCTCTGGTCCAGGCAAAAGGAGGTCCTATCTACCCCCACCAAGGGCCCCATCTGTGTGATTGTGGTGTCCACCCCACAGGAAAGACAGTCTTTGTGCTGCTGCTCAATACTTGCAAGGCTTTGCGGGGGGGGGTAACATTTCCTCTTCCACGGGCCCATAGCATCTTCTCTTCCTGTGGTCCTGTCCGGAGCCCTTCCTAGCACCATTTGGCTCTCTTTCTCTCGCAGGAGCGGCGGGTGGCAGCCAAGCAGCTGGAGATGCAGAACAAGCTCTGGGTGAAAGATGAAAAACTGAAGCAGCTGAAAGCCATCGTCACGGAACCCAAGGGCAGCAAACCGGAGCGGCCTTCTCGGGAGAAGGATCGGGAGAAGCCCCTGCAGAGGTCCCTGTCACCTCCCCCAGTCCCTGTAAGTTGTCTAAGAGACACTTAAAGTGTGTTTGTTTGTGCGTCAGGCAGAAAAGCATCAGCTTGGGTGGCTTTCTCGGGCTAGGGGATTTTGTATTCCAGTAAGGGAATTTGGCTGCTAGTGCGCCGAGTCCCTGCCTCTGTTCCCTGCTTTTGTTCTTTCCCCCAAACCCTCTGTAAATCTGCTTAATCCAGACTGGTAGATCTGGGGGCCACGGTGGGCGTCTGCCTGTGCTGGAATCTGTGGGCTGACTGACTCTCTCTTCCCTCTCCTTGTTTGCTAATTGCACCTCTCTTCAGTTTTCTAGTCCCTGTGTCACTCAGCTCCCTAACACCACCAACTTGCCTGCCGCAAGCCAGCCACAGCTGCACAGGCGTTCCAACTCCTGCAGCAGCATTTCGGTGGCCTCCTGCATCTCGGAATGGGAGCAGAGGACGCCTACTCAGAGCAGCAAGCACCCCGGCGGTGGTGGCAGTGGCGTGCCCAAAGGCAGGAGTAGACCTCAGGAGCTCCAGCAAGCTAGGCACTGTGCCATGTCAGACAGAAGGCGAGGCATGTGCTGGACCGGTGCCCTCGAGGTCCCCAGCGGTAGAGAGGCTCTAGAGGTAGAAGAGGACCTGTGCTGCAGGGTTAGTGCTGCTCCTCCTAGCTGGGGCTTGACGCTGGGGTGAGCCTGGCATAGTGGCTCAAAGGTTGCCTTTCCCCATCCCCCGAAAGCCATGGAGAGCGCAGCAAAAGCAAAACCGTGAGAATACAATATATAAGAATTCAAAGAAGCAGTAAAAAGAAAAATTTAAAAATCAACATGCATAGTTAATTTGCTATCTCCCGCCTTCAGCTGCACCACAGACACACTGTGGACCACCTGAATTAAGCTCACAGACCAGTTTGGGACTTAATTGTGGAGCCCAAACAAAACCTTTCTAGGAGATGGATTCTAGCCAGACTCTGCTTGTCGCATGGCTTTCCCGCATCTGGGGCTGGGTAGCTACTTTTAATTGACTCTCCATTATAAAGATCTGAAATATATTTTATGCTAGACTTCTCAACATGTAAAACCTGCATCTTTTTTGCTTTAAATTGCTATGAGGTAGCTTTCCAAATAGTTGAAATCTCTTTCAGTTGGGATTGTTTACAGCACACACTTAAATCTGTTGCCAGCCAGTCCCAAACACATGTCAGCTTGCTTAAACTTCTTCAAATAGTGAGATCAGCCTGTCGATGCAAATTAGCTGTAAATCAGAAAACTTATACTGTACTTGCCTCCAATCAAGAATTGATTTTTTTCCCTCTGCATCAATCAAGGGCAATCAAAACTTTGGAAAGTGCATCTGACAGGCTGCAGTGTTGTTTGTGTCACACTGTGTGAATCTGCTTCCGTCTTTCTCATTAGCCGTGCTGATGAGAGTTGTAGTCCAGAAGGCTAGGGGGCACCAGGTTGGGAAAGGTTCTTCTAGAGCCCTGGGGTGCTGTGTGGACCAGTATAACTAACAGGCCAGTTCCATGAAATGGGACAGTGGCCACTGTGGGCAACAAGGCTGCTATAATGCATTGTTGTAGGCTAAGCATAGGTGACTATGGAAGGCAAAGTTCATAGGCTGTAGCTGATGCTACTCCAACTCAGAGTAGGCCCATTGGCATTAATGAGCTTCATTGAGTCATGCCCAATAATTTTAATGAGTCTACTCTGAGTAGGACAAGCATTGGATACACCCCTATGAAATCTTATTACTTAGGTTTTCCAGGATGTGAGGAATGTGGGGTTGTCCCATGGTTGAGCCACCTGCCCCCATCAGTCCTGACCATTGGCTATGTAGGTTGGGTTGGGACTTGTAGTCCAACAATGTGGAAGGCCAGAGGTCCCTCACCCCTTGCCTTCCTCTCTGCCCCTGCATCAAGGGTTTCATGAGAAAGGAATTATAAGTGCATGGAGCTGCCCAGGCTATTTGTCCCTCTAGCCCAGAATGTGCTCTGGTATGAGAGGGGCCTTTCCTGTCGCTTCAGTTTGACCCACCCAACAACCAATACCATGGATGTAGTCCTGGGCCTTCTGCATCCAAAGCTCTTGAGCTACATGGTCCCTCCCCAAGCTGGTCTTCTGGGTTCCTGTTGCTCTATAGCCACATTACACAGCTGCTTATGGTGGCTCCCACTGAGCACATGTCCAGCATGTGATAGGAGCTGTGGTCCAAAGCATTGGAAGATTCACAAGCGGGTGAGGACTGTCCTGGGAAAACCTGGTGGCCAGGGCAGCTTGTTGGACCTTATAATGGTGATCAGGCCTACTTGAGAGCAAAGGTTACCTTGTCCCAACATTTATCCTCCCCACTCCCTGTGTGGCTGTGAAACAGCATTTTACCTCTGGAGCATTTAATCTCAGAGTGTCCATCAGCAGGGCAAAAGGCAAAGAGGCAGGAACGTTTGATGCTCAGCCAACTTAGGAAATCTTTGCAGGTGGGGGTGTTGCATTTGTCTTGTCTTTTGTGTGCGTACTTGATTTGGCCTATTGGAATTGCAGAGTTTTGCCCATGGACTGACCCCACCCTCCTTGCCCCCAGCCTGGTAATGTGCCTGCGTTCAACACTGTTGCTCTAAAATCAAGACTACTTGTTATCCTTTGCTCTTCCTTTTCCAGCTCTTCCACCCTCCCCAAAATACTACGATTGCACCTATAAGATTTATGCATGACACTGAAGGGAAATCTTAAGAGTTGGGGATGGGAATAAAGTGACTAAAGATTTCAAATTGCTTTGTTGACTTGGCTCTCCAAAGATAAGCTTGGGTAAAATTTGCTGCTCATCCCCTCTGCATCTCTCTCTTCCTTCTGGGACCCACTTAGAATGCTCCACCAGTTCGCATCCGGCACAGGCGCTCTCGTTCAGCTGGGGAGAGATGGGTGGACCACAAGCCTCCCTCCAATGTCCAGACCGAGACAGTCATGCAGCCCCACGTCCCCCACTCCATCACAGTGGCGGCTGCCAATGAGAAGGCCCTGGCCAAGTGCGACAAGTACATGCTGACCCACCAGGAGCTGGCTTCTGACGGGGAGATTGAGACAAAGCTCATCAAGGTAAAGTGGGCCAGCAATCAAGCAGGCAGGCAAGGGAGCTTTCCCAAATGTGTGCCTGTTTTCTAACAAAGTCCTCCAAGCAAACTTTGAGTCTTGTTGGGCTGCAAAGCAGCTGAACTCTCGTGGGGCCATTAGAATTCTACACATTTAGAGCAGAGGGGCGTGTGGAGAGATGCATACAAATGACAGTCGCATATTGCGCACCATTAACTGGCATGATTTCAACCTTGGGCAATTGAAAGCTGGCCGGCTGAAATCCCAGAAATTAATTGCATGCAGGGCAGAGAGCTCCTAAGCTCCTTTTGCACTGAGTTTTCCTGGCATGGAAAGTGCTTTTTAATCTCTCAGACTTGCTTACTGGGCTCGGAGATGCCCTTGTGAGATCTCACGGGAACTCAGATGGCCCTGCGAGATCTTTTGAAAGCATCCCAGAGCTTGGCAAGAAAGGCAGGGATGGTTGCCTGGGGACAGTTTAGGGGTATGTTTTTAGCATATACGTGCCCTTCCTGGAATGCAGCCCCCCCCAGACGTGTTTCTACTGCATCAATTTACATTTTCACTGCCTTCAAACCCAGGCTAGGCTTCCTAGGCTGGTCTGGCCTGATCTATATGTATCTGTAAAAATGGAGCACAGTTAAAACAATACAAGAGTGGGAACCTCAGCTGCCCCCCTCACCATGCAAAGAGCTTCTTCACTGTTCCTGTCTTATAGGGTGATGTTTACAAGACCAGAGGAGGTGGCCAGGCAGTCCAGTTCACAGAGATAGAGACCCTGAAGCAAGAGTCTCCAACAGGGTGAGTTTTCTAGTCCAATTTTCATGCCCTCTTAACACACACAGAATCAAGATGTTCATTCATGGGGCTTCTCTTGCTCCTGGGAGTAGGAGGAGGGCCTAGTGAGACTGCTGTAACTTAGTATCATGACATAAAGTATTTATGTTTATGTTTTTAAATACGTTGTAAGCCACTTGGAGAACTCTGTGTACCCAAGGCTAGTAAATAATATGAGGCAGGTTCTTGCTGGAAGGCCAAGAAGTGCATCTCCCAGTGGATTTGATCAGACTTGAGGTTTTCAGGGCAGGATCAGGTTTGATGAGCAATCCTTTAAACTAACCATTTGCTTTTTCCAGATGTGTAGCCATAAAATGCAATACAAACATAGAACTATCCTTAAAACAAGTTCCATTTGAGATCAAGGTATAAAAATACTCAGTAAACAGACAAAAAAAATGGTTGTCAGAAAATGATGGCAGTCTTGATGTGGGGGGCAGGTATTGCTCCCCCCCCCAATCTGTGACTAGTTCACCTAACCTCTGGACAGGGGGTTGGACCTTGAAGGCCTTGGCTTGTGAACCTGCCAGGCGCCCTATTGTGGCTTGCTTCTATCAGCTGGCCACAGCTTCCCCTCAACTGATGTTCTTTTGCTTCTTCCAGCCGCAAGCGAAGATCGTCTCCCTCCAGCCGTTCACCTGCAGAGGAGGGTACAGAGTCTGAGTGGACAGATGTAGAAACAAGAGTAAGTTCCAAGGAGGCCCTTCTTCTTGTGCTGCCTCCATGAGAGATCCGGAGTGTGGCAATATGAGAACGGGCCTTTTCTGCAATGGCTCCCTGTTTGTGGAATGTTCTCCCCGGGGAAGTTCGGCTGGCACCTTCATTATACACCTTTAGGTGCCAGGCAAAAATTTTCCTCTTTAACCAAGTTTTTGGCTGATTGCTATCTGGTGCCCTTTTAAAATGTGCTGTGGAATGGGGGGTTATTGGGTTGTCGTTTTTATTATCTATTTTGTGATTTTATGTTGTAAACTGCCCTGAGATCTACAGGTATAGAGTGATATACAATTATATATATATATTGTTGTTGTTGTTGTTGTTGTTGCTGTTGTTGTTGTTGTTAGGCCTGGTGTAACCCAGGGTGGGTGGTGAGCAGCAAAGACTGCTGCTGAGTTGCCTCTTGATCCCATGTGGTCTCTCTCTCTGTGTTTCTCTGTCCAGTGTTCTGTCGCAGTGGAGATGAAGGCAGGCTCTCACCTGGGGCCTGGATACCAGCACCACGCTCAGCCCAAGTATGTTTCTCTCTCCTTCTCACCCCTCACTCTTAAATACTGAACAAGGCTTTCTTCTTCTCTAAGCTTGTAGCTTTGTGTTCTTGAGAAAGCTGGGTTTGGAACCAGAACCAGGCTTTCTGCTTAGGGCCTGAAGGCGAACAGGAGCTGTGCCTGGGCGATGCTGGCTTTGGGGTGGTGGGCAGAGGGGGCAGAGTTTATTATTGAGGTTTGGCCTCTTGCAGATAGGTGCCGACCAAGCTGTGGAAGTGATCTCTTCAGCTCAGGGGAAGAAAACATGGCAGTTTTACAAGACATGTTAACAGGCAGGAAAGAGGGCATCAGAGGTAAAAAAAGAAAAGAAAAAGTTACTGAAAGTTCTGAGGGGCGGAAAGCTATCATCAGGACCTGGAGAAACCTGTAAGGTAGTGCTGTGTTTGAGTTACAGAGAAGGCAGGATGTTCCATAGGACAAGGAAGCCTGCTCATATTCTGCACCCCCCCCCCCTCAGTGGCTTCTGGATTTCCTTGCTGGGTGTTCCTCACATATATTTTACAGCTGCACAGGCTAGAATCCTTTTTTGTCCTCTGCGGGGTGCTGAATGCTGCCCTGCCTTGGGCAGTTGCTTCTCCCTATGTCGGCCCCTCCTGTCCAATTGGCTCAACTGCAGGAAGCTTTTCTTGAAGGTTTTGTCTGCTGGGTAGGGGTGGGGGAGATGTTGGGATCTGGCGGCAGCTCCTGGGAGCCAAAGGGCCAGAAATAGCCTCTTGCAGGAGTCGCTGCAGGGATGCAAGGAGGTTTGGGGGGCTGCCTCATCGCAAGGGGCTCTGCTTGTGCACTGAGAATTTTACATCAATCATGACCTTCCAACTTTGGTGTGTGTGAGGGCTGATCACAAACCTTTCTTTCCTTTGCAGGCGCAGAAAACCATGAACTATTGGAGATTCCTCCTAGGACTTCTTTGGCAAAGGGTTTATTTGCAGGCCTACATATGCTAGGCAAGGAAAGAGCCAAATATATAATAAAAGTACATTTTTTTTCTTTTGGCTCTCTTCTGTTGTGGCATTGAAGAAGACAACCTTGTTTTGTTCTGTTACCTCTTGACTGGATATAAGACTCCCTTGCATAGGGCTCAGCTGTGTTCCTTGCCACCTTTTTTTGTCTTCTTATGGGTATTTTTATGAGACTGTATTAAAAATGTGCTGCTATTTATTTAGCTGTCCTGATGCACTTTAGAATGATCTTGACGCCTGTTTAGAATGGCAGTCCTGGCAGTCCTGCCCAAGCTTTCAGCTGGGAATGGCTTTGTCCTTAGACTGGGAGCATCTGTGCCCCTGCAAACCGGTGGAGAAGGCCTTCTCCTGCCAATGTATTCTGAGCAGTGGGGAGGATGGGGCTCTCGGCGCTGGCTACCTTCTCTCTTTGCTTTGTTTGCTATGCATGACTGTAACGGGGCACGATGAGTAGACATCTGTGTAGGAAGGCGACTATATTCACGTGAGATATATATGTATATTTTAAAGGGCTGGATTTGTCAATAAATTTTCACAGCATCTTGCATTCTGTGGTCTTCCTCGTCTACTTCTAACATATCTGGCAGTACTTTTAAAAAAGCTTTCTCCCCTCCTGTTGACGTCATCGAGAGGGAAATGGCCACAGCTCGTCATCTGGGGTGAAGTTTGTTTGTTGATAAAACGAAAGGGCATTTGATGTGGCATGACTTTGTTCTCCCTGTAACATAGCCAGGATTGGCCCCAGCTGCTGGAGGAACTTGTAGAGATGGAATGGAAATGGTTCAGAAAAGCACAACCAATACATTCAAGGGAATGAACATCCCCTGATGAGGAATAATTAAAATACTTGGGGCGTTTTAGTTTAAAAAGGCGAGTACATGCTAGAGGTGTATAAAAATTACTGGTGGTGTGGAGTAGATAGAGATTTTGTTCTCCCTTTTTCATAATGCTTGGACTCCCAATGGGCTCATCCAGCGAAGCTGAATGTTGGGAGATTGGGGACAGACACACATCATGTATTGCATTACAATTTCATCTTGTGCTGGAGTTCTGTTCCAGGTATGGTGTGTAACTGCCACCGTGCCAGCATGCTCCTGGGGCTAGTGCACCGAGTGGTACCTGCCTCCCCAAGTAAGGCAGAGGGCTGTTAAACGCTACCTTGCTTCCTGGGTAAGTCCTGCTCAGTGCATGGCCTCTGGGATGCTCTTGAGGCCACCCAGGTTCCTGCCAGATCTTGTGAGAGCACCCTAGAGCCCGTGTGCTGAGCAGGACTTGCCTGGTAAGCAAGGCAGACAGCTTAAAAGTGCTTTCCACATAGGGAAAACCCAGCACAAAAAGAGCTTTTAAGCTCTCTGCCTTGCATGCATTTAATTTACACAATTTTAGCCGTTTGCTTTTCAATTTTGCATAAGAAGCAACTGTGCTGTATTTACTCATTGAATTCATATCCCACCCTTCCTCTGGAAAGGAGCCTACGGTAGCAAACAGATACACAGTTTGAAAAGGAAAATAAAAACAGTTATGACATTCTAAAAGCAGTTACAGTTAAGAACATTCTTCCACTCAGTGATCTTGGGTTTGCCAGGAGCAGTCTTCTTCAGCCACCCAAATCCTGGGTGAACAGGAATGCTTCCAAACTCCTCCTGAAAGTGCATAATGATGGAGACAGGTGCACCTCACTGGGGAGAGCATTCCACAACTGGGAAGCCACCACTGAAAAGGCCCTGTCATAAGTCAGCACTAACCAGGCATTCCTGCCCCTTACATAAAACGAATTTGCTACCATAAAATACGGTGCTAGTCACTAACCCTGATGGCTTTAAAAGGGCATTAAATTCATGGAGCATAAGACTATCAGTGTTGTTTGTGGTTATTCCTATGGTGTTGGAGGCAGTAATATATGCAAGAGAGTGCTGTTGTGCTCAGGTCCAACTTTTGGGCTTCCCAGGGGCATCAGGATGCTGGGCTTTTGTTTGATCCATCAAGAGCTGCTCTTGGGATTTACCCCAGGACCAAAGCAGGGGAAGAAATGGTGAGATTTTCCTTTCCTGCTTCCTCTTAACCTCTCAACCCTTGCTGGTATTATTTGCATTTTTTAAAAAATTGCAAAAACATATTTCACTTCATGCCTAGTTTAGGTTCCTCTGCCGCCTTCTGAATAATAATATCCTAAAGTAGGTTGGAGATGATACCTAATGAATTGAGCAGAAGAGGCTGTATGAGCTTGCCTAGTAGAGTCCACTAGAGGACAGCATCCACCTAAAAATGAATTGAACAAAGCTGGGTTGGTTTCATGCTTTGGGTAGTGTATGTTGCATGTATGTTTAGGCAAGGTGCTGTTCAGGTCTCGGCATCTGAAGGCTCTCTTAACTCTGTGTTACTCTTAACTGTGTTACTCTTAACACAGACTACACCAACCTGGCGCCCTCCAGATGTTTTGGACTAAACCTCCCATTAGCCCAAATAAGCTGGCTTGGACTGATGGAAAGTGTACACCAAAACATCTGTAATTTTTTGGTTTTTGGAAAATAAAAGAATTTAAGACAAAACATCTGGAGGGTGCCAGCTGGCGAAGGCTGAATTGGCATATGCAGATTGGTGTCTGTTTCTTCACCTGAAAAAGGATATTGCGGAGTTTCAGAAAAGGGCAACCAAGATGATTAAGGGGAGGGATCGAGTCCCCTTTGAAGAAAGGGTGCAGTGTTTTGGGCTTGTTAGTTTAGCGAAAAGGTGAATAAGAGGCAACATGTTAGAAGTTTACAAAATAAAGCATGGCATGGAGAAAATGGATTGAGAAAGGCTTTTCTACCTCTCCTAACACTAGAACTTACAGGCTGCTTTTTTTCTTTAAAAATGTTGAGGTACTCTCATTTTCCTGCTCATTGAGGCCAACCTTAGATTCACAAAATGTTTAGGGGTATGAGTACTCCTGCGTCCCGTCCGCCCGTCCCCCCCCCCCCCCCCCCCCGTGAAAAAGCACTGCTTGCAGACATCCAGTGAAGCTTGAATGCTGGAAGACTCAGGCCAAATAAAAGAAAGTGCTTCATGTAAGACATAAAACCATGGAACTCACTCCCACAGGAGGCATAGATGACCACCAGCTTGGATGGCTTTAAAAGAGGATCAGGTAAATTTATAGAGGAGGGGTGCTATTGATGGCTACTAGCAAGGTTGGCTATGCTCTGCCTCCAGAGCTGGAGGCAGCAATGCTTCTGAATATCAGCTGCTAAGGAACCACAGGAAGGGAGAGGGCTCTTGTGCTCATTTCCCACAGGCATCTGGGTGGTCTCTGAGAACAGGATGCTCGACTGAATGGGTCATTGGCCTGATCCAGCAGGCTCTTCTCATTTGTCTTGGACCTCCCTGTGCCCCTGTCAGTACAGTGGTACCTCGGGTTAAGTACTTAATTCGTTCCAGGTTAAGCTTCAGGTTAAGTACCTGAAACTGTACTTAACCTGAAGCACCACTTTAGCTAATGGGGCCTCCTGCTGCTGCTGCACTGCCGGAGCACGATTTCTGTTCTCATCCTGAAGCAAAGTTCTTAACTTGAGGTACTATTTCTGGGTTAGCGAAGTCTGTAACCTGAAGCATATGTAACCTGAAGTGTAGGTAAGTGTGAGGTACCACTGTACTTAGCACTCTCCTGCCCCCACTCTCTACATGTCCTGTCTTCCTCTTCTTTTTGAGGAATGCCGGCCAGGGTGCCTTCCACTCAATTAGAAAACAGCAAATAAAGTAAGAGCCATTCTCACAGCGTCCTACCTGAAAAGGCCAGAGTGCAGCCTCTGCCCCTATTGGTTGCATCACACAGCAGCCTCCTGGGCGCCTGCTCCTTTGCCTGTCTTGTTCATCCTTGCAAACAGCAGCAGCAAAAGTGTTTACCCAACAAAGATTCCTCTTAAGACACACAATTTACTCTGCTAACAATGCTGCGCATCGGTTATGGGAACAGATGTTTGTTGTTGTCTCTGCTGACATTGGAGGGTGGGGAAAATGAAAGCCAACACCTGTGTGTGTGTGTTTTCTGCATGTAGTGTATTGCAGGGGTGATGCTAAGCGGCTGCATGTCTTGACCTTCCTTGGCTAGAGGGGAGCCGGGGGGATATCTGCACTTTTCCATAATTTGCTTCCTTTGCAAAAGAGGCTTCCAGTTTTTCTGTCTGATTCTCAGGGACCTTAATGTCTTTTAAATAATTTTGTTGATACCACCTGTATTTGCAGTAGCTGATATACGGAAACCAGACCTTGTCGAAATGATGGTGATTCAGCCTGATCTCTAACAATCCTTCTGTGTTGCATTAGATGCCCAGAAGAGCCAGGTGGGCCTTTTCAATGGAAGACAGTTTCTAAGTCATAAGCAGTCTGTCAGGTGGGTTCTTATGTGTAAAGGAAGGCATCTAGTGACAGAAGGGCCAGATCAGGGTTTGGGTTCAATGCCTGACCAAATGATACTAGAATCAGCAGCAAAAATCCTTTGCCAAACCCACATGGGCTCATCACACTCCCTTCGTTTACATTGCTCTAATATGCTGCAGCCTCCCTGCCTGCTGGCACTTCCTCATCCTGATCTGAGCTAGTGCATGATGTCTTTCTCCCTCTAATTGGAAAGTGGGCACCTGGGCAGGCTGCAGAGTTTGGGAACTCCTTGGGTATTCTTGTAACCAATGGAAAAGCAGGGGGGATCTTTTTATTAATAGTTGAGAGCATAAATGACCGAAAGCAGCTGTGTAAGAGTTGTGTAAAAATTCATTGTTTTGTCCATGTGGTCAAAGCCAACAAGCTGTTTCAAGGGGGTGGTGTGATCTTTCTCCAAGAGGTACCCAGACCACGGATTCACACATGATGCTTTTCCTCCACGGAAGTCATTGCTCTGGGTGTTTCCATAGGGGGGCTGCAGAGAGGACCACCCTGCCCTAAACCCCTTAAAGCTACAAGTGCATGGACTGCTTCCGCACCCCCACCCCACTTTGCTGCACTGAATATTTTTTTGCATAATATTCTGTACACACCCACCCCCCAGGCAGTTAAAAAGCTTCTGCTTTTAAAACCCCAGCACGCCATTGAAGGCGAGGCAATCTCTGCTTATTAATCATTTCAACCTCCAAAGCAAACGGGATCCCAAATAATATAAGTAATTAACTTTATCTTGTTGACATGGCTGTTTATAACACAATGTCAACACTGGCTCTGCCAACATGGCGGAGTTGCTATTTACATAAACGGAGGGCTGGAGACAAGAGCCAGGCGGGGCTGGGGCAGAAGGAGACGACAGTCTGCTTTATGGATCAGGCAGACAGTGCGACTTACCTGGTGCCTTGCAGAGTCACTGACTTCTCCTGGTGGGCAGGTTCCTTCAAAATGTCATGTTTTTTTGATGCTGCTGATCTGATGGATCTCATGTATTTTTGCATGTTGGGATGCTTTTTCTGTCTAACTGCCTCAGTTGGGGATTCCCCTGCCTGCCTGGGGGGAGAGAATATAATTAATATTTGTGTGGTCCCTGAGGAGGGAGTTTGGCAGCCACCAGCAATGACTCTTCAGGGGATTGAACCTGGAAGTTTCTGCATGCGGTACATTTCTGAGCACAATTCAAGGTGTTGCTGCTAGCTGTTAAAGCCCTAAATGGCCTCGGCCCTGTATACCTGACGTAGCTTCTCCACCCCCATCGCTCAGCCCAGACGCTGAGATCCAGCATTGAGGGCCTTCTGGTGGCTCCCTCACTGCGAGAAATGAAGCTACAGGGAACCAGACAGAGGGCCTTCTCGGTAGTGGTGCCCACCCTGTGGAACACTCTCCTGTCAGATGTCAAGGAGATAAGTAACATCAACCTTTAAAGGACACATAAGGGGAAGTTTTTAATGTTTGATGTTTTATTATGCTTTTATATATGTTGGAAGCTGCCCAGAGT
Organism: Podarcis muralis; assembly: GCF_964188315.1. Taxonomy (NCBI): domain Eukaryota; kingdom Metazoa; phylum Chordata; class Lepidosauria; order Squamata; family Lacertidae; genus Podarcis; species Podarcis muralis. The sequence continues at coordinate 29,018,372 of NC_135668.1, forward strand.
GGCTGGGGCAACCAGGTAGGTGGGGTACTATTATTTTATTTTATAGTGGAATAGGAACGACACTCTGCTTTTCTTTTCTTTTTGCTTTCTGTGTTTGAGGCCTGTGTCCTTCAATTTTTTAAAAGCCTTATTTACATTATGATGAGCATCTATTCCAAAGGGGATCCCTCAAATCCCCAGCTTCTCTTGTATACTGAGGCCTTTAGTCCTCAAGATGGCACAATACTTTGTTGTTGTTGGACAATGGACAAACCCTTCATGGACTGTATCTATCCCCGCCCCCCCGCCCCCGCTCAATTTATCCATTGCATTTATATCCCACCGTTTTCTCCATGGAGCTCAACTTGACTTACATGGTTCTTCCCCTCCTTATTTAATCCCTGCAGCAACGCTGTGAGGTAGATTAGGAAGTGAGTGGCCCAAGATCACCCAGTGAGCTTCAGGGCCAAGTGAGAATTTGAACCCTGGTCTCCCACTCTAATCACCAGTGGCGTAGCGTGGGGGGTGCAGGGGGAGCCGGCCGCACCGGGCGCAACATCTGGGGTTAGGGCAAATCCACAGGTTAGGGGGCGCAAATCCACGGGTTAGGGGGCGCAAATTACTTGCCTTGCCCCGGGTGCTGACAACCCACGCTACGCCACTGCTAATCACTACATCACACTGGCAAGGGTTCTTGTGCTAGCGGTTGTGAGATTGAATGTTGAAATTGAAATACTTTATTGACACTTGTACATCTTGTATACAATGAGATTACACGAGCACCCCCCACTCAGCTCTCTTAGTCTTAATTCCCCTCGTTTACTGACGCACACCCACCAAACCCGAAAGTCAGTTGTGCAAGAAAGGAATCTAGTGCAACAACCACACTAGTGGAAGCTCCTTGCACAAATGACTGAGCCATCTATCACACTACAAACTTACCAGCAACCTGCTTGTGCATTCTCTTGTGCAACAACACCTTGCTTGTGCAAAAGCTTTCACCAGTGGAAGATGGGTACCGCTAAGCGACTTTAACTTAGAACAACATTCCACACAACCTGGTATTCACCCCTCCCGCCAGGAAAGGTTTCCCAAGAACATCGTGGTGAGAGTGGAGCTTTCCAATCAATTTTGCTTTTATTGGTGGGCGAAGGGCTCAAACCAAGTGTCATCTCCTTAAGTGATGAGGGTGTCTTCACTATCATGGTCCTCTTTCAATGGGCAGCTCCCATTGCCATGGACCATTGGTCATGCTGGCTGGAGCAGCTGATAGCAGTTGGGAGTCAAGCAACATGCTGCCTTTGCTCCTTCGGGAGGAAGGGCAGGATATAAATTAATGGAGGGCCACCCCTCACCCACCCACCCACCCACCCTTGCTTTTATGCCTGGGTGCACCCAAAAAGCTGGGTGTCATTTCCCAGAAAACAACAACTCCAAACTTGGCCTGAGCTCTGTAAACTGATGCTTGAAGAGGCTTTACATTCACCAGAGCTCCCTGGACCTTTGTCCCTGCCTGTGAAAATATTGACTCTGCTAACACCTCCGTTTTGTTCTCTTGTTCATGCGACAGCAGCTAAGTGCTTTGAAAACAAAGATTGCATGTTTCGGGGAGGCGGTAGGGAGAATTGGACAAGGCCTGAAATCAAACACTTTCCAATAACAGAGTAACTCTCCTCCACTTTGTCCTTCATGTTTGCCCTGCCAGGGGTGTGTTCGTTGGCTGCCTTGGAATTTATTAGGTTCTCGCAAGTGAGGAAGTGGTAGCAAGTCACGGAGATTGGAACACCATATTTCCTGTTAAAAGCCTTCTTTGCCTTCCTCACCTGTCTTCCAAGGCTCTTTCTGCACCGGTGTTTTTTGGGGGGCACATTCACTCCTGGTTAAATTATTGCAGGTAATTTATTATGGTTCTGGACCAGGACTCCTTGGAAGTGGGGTCTTCTGGAACCTGCAACTCATAGAATTATGGAATTATAGAATTGTTAAACCAGAGGGTCAACTGGTCCAACCCCCTGCAGTGCTAAAGAATCTCGGACAGATGGCTATCCAACCACTGTTTCAAGACCTCCAGTGGAGAAAGTCTGTTCTACTGCTCTTACTGTCAGAAAGTTATTCCTTTTTTTATTGTTAATGTTTTATTGAAAAGATTTCAGTTAAACAAAATAAAGTGGGAAACAAATCAAAAGGAACAAAAAGTGCATTGGAAACAAACAAACAACCAACTGTAATTCTATACGTATCTAATACAATGGTATATAAATGAAATTATTGTTCTAATACATATGCAATTATTTATAGTTTACAGTGCCTTTTATAAATGTTTTCCAAATATATTTGTCCATACGCAGTCTATAAGCTATCCATTCATAAACTGCAAGAGTTGCCATGTCCTCTATCCATTGATTAAAGGGGGCCATATATTTATCTTTCCAGTGGATCAATATCAGTCTTTTAGCTGTAGTGAGGACGCAAATAATACATTTATGCTTACCAGTTGTCAAATGCCATGTTGTAGGTAGATAATTTAAAATAATATTATCCTCTGACAATATTAGATTTCCCCCAAAGTAATATTTATACAATCTAGTACTTTCCCCCAAAGCTTCATAAGCGTTGGACATTGCATAAACATATGTTGCAAAGAAGTATCCAATAACATGTTATCATAGATAGTCCCTTTCTATACAAAGTTCAATAAATTATAAATATTATTTTTTGTTGTTTAAGATGGCATTTAAAATCCATTAACACCTTTCTTACAGAAGCGAAAACATACTCACATTGTCTAGGCAATATGGGAACCTCCAATTCATTATGTTGTAATAATAATAATAATAATAATAATAATAATAATAATAATAATAATTTCTTCATTAATTAGTACCCTGCCCGTCCGACTGGGTTGCCCCAGCCACTCTGGGCAACTTCCAGCATATATAAAAACATTGTAAAACATTAAACCTTAAAGAGCTTCCCTATACATGGCTGCCTTCAGATGTTTCCTAAATGTTTTATTTCCACAGGGTGGGCGCCACTACTGATAAGGTCCTGTGCCTGGATATTCCTCTTGTTTAGTTGGAATCTCCTTCTTTGTCACTTGATCAAGTTCTCCCCACGGGAGCAGCAAAACACAAGCTTGCTCCATCTCCAGAAGATGGCTTCCATATATCCTCTCAACTCTTCTCTTCTGCAGGCTCAACATGCCCAACTCCCTCAACTGTTCCTCATAAGGCTTGGTCTCCAGACCCCGTATCATTCTGTGTGGGTCTGTGAGCACCACGAATCTGCCTTATGTCCCCTGAGCCCCAAGGAGACACCTCTGCCACCAGACTCTGATGGATGGTCCACGGACTCTTCAAAAGAGCCCTGAGGAGGGGTCCACACACCTGACAACCCTACTAGACAGAACGCAAGAACAGCCTGCTGGATCAAGCTAATGGCCCATCTAGACTGGCATCCAGGACCACGGATAGCACTCCTGCAGCAGAAGCCAAACATCCAAGTTGTCTCAGCAGAGTCTTGAGAAATTAATTGATTGAGTTGTATTGGAGGGCTATAAAGCCAGGTGCTCATGAGAAACCCTCAGGCAAAGTCAGAGCCAGAAAAGCCTTCTCCCCTTCCACAATTTCCAGCAGCTGACTTCAGAAGGCGGCATTGGCACTTTCACTGGTCAGGAGGCAGCACTCAGGGATGGGGTCTCCATGCCACCCACCTAGCCTTACATTTATTGGTTGGTTGGTTGATTGATTTCCCACCCTTCACGCTAAGGTCCTAGGGCAGGTCACAGCATTAAAAATAATATTAAAAATAATTTAAAGCAACATATAAATCTCAGCCCGTTTCTCCAAGCAACTCAGACGTTTGGTCTACAGCTGCAGGAGTGCTACCCATGGTCTTGAATCTCTACCTTCTTCCCCAAAGCTGTCCTTTGCCTTGCCTTCCTGCCTGCTGGGGGGCCAGAAATTATCTGGGAACACTGGTCCATCTAGCTCAGTATTGTCTACACTGACTGGCAGCAGCTCTCCAGCATTTCAGATTGGGTTCCCTCCCAACCCTACCTGGAAATACCAGGAACTGAACCTGGGATCTTCTGCTTGCAAGGTAGATGCTTTTCCACTGAGCTATGGCCGCTGCCCACTACTAACTCCCCCTTGCACAGGCCATTGGCTCTCCTCTGTGGTGGCCATCCCTGTACACCACAACACAATTTTGGTAGCTCACATTTCACCCCTAGCCTGCCATCCACCAATGTTCTTCTGGCTCAGTGCAGACATAGAGACTCTTCTGAACCATTGCTCTTATTTGATGGAGGCTATGGGGGTGGCGCTGTGGGTTAAACCACAGAGCCTAGGACTTGCCGATCAGAAGGTCGGCGGTTCGAATCCCCGCAATGGGGTGAGCTCCCATTGCTAGGTCCCTGCTCCTGCCAACCTAGCAGTTCAAAAGCATGTCAAAGTGCAAGTAGATAAATAGGTACCACTCCGGCGGGAAGGTAAACAGCATTTCCGTGCGCTGCTCTGGTTCGCCAGAAGCGGCTTAGTCATGCTGGCCACATGACCCGGAAGCTGTACGCTGGCTCCCTCGACCAGTAAAGTGAGATGAGCGCCGCAACCCCAGAGTTGGCCACGACTGGACCTAATGGTCAGGGGTCCCTTTACCTTACTGCTCTTCCCATCTTCCCATGGTCAAAATGGCTCAGCCACCCCCACCTTCCCTCTCCTGCAGCAGTGCCAAAAGGATGCAGGGTGGCTGCTTGGCTAGGCTTGGGGTTTCCTCCGCCACCTCGGTCTCCCCACAATCCGAGCCGTTTATAGCAAATGTGTTTGCTTTGTTGCCGAGTTGCTTGCAACGCCTGCCAGCAACCGACACACCAGCTGTTAATTAGAGCTTAGCTTTTATTGCCCGAGTCTGCTGTGTTGATACGGAAAATGGGAATAAAAAAGTCATTTTGCTCATTGTGATGTGAAAATAAACGATGCCTCGTTGGTTTGATTAAATAATCTATTTATACGGCCTGTCAAATAGCCTGAGTGTAGGCAAGAGTGTTGGCTTCGTCTCCTGGCATGAAGGGTCAGAGAGAAGAAGAAGGAATCTGGGGCAGCAACATAGGGGACTCCTAAACCCACATCCAGAAGTACTTTTTGCCTAAAGCCCCTTGCCGGGCAGGATATGTCCAGTTTATAGCAACTCAACTGGATCAGAGAGGACAAGGGCATCAGAAGACACTGGCTTCTGGATCAGACCAAAGGGGGCCTGTCTAGTCCAGTACTTTATTTTCACCATGGCCAAACAGCAGGACATTATGGTGGCATCACCCTCCCTATCTATGGGACTGCCTCTCCTGGTATGCCCCGCAGAGGACCTCAAGGTCCATGAATAACCATAGTTTAGAGGTCCCAGGCCCTAAGGAAGTCAGACTATCCTCCACCAGGGCCAGGGCCTTTTCAGTGATGGCTCCGACCTGGTGGAATGCTCTGTCACATGAGACTAGGGCCCTTCAGGATTTAATCTCCTTCTGTCTGGCCTGTAAGACAGAGCTATTCCACCTGGCCTTTAATTTGAATTCAGCCTGGTCTTTTATTTCCCTTCTCTTCTCTTCTCTTCTCTTCCCTCCCCCTCCCCTTTTATGAAGATCACCTGCTCTGAGACCCCACAGCTAATTCTCCCCTGGCCTCCTCACTGGCCTAAGTAGGACCAATTCAGCCAGCTAGCCCTGGGGATTATCTAATTGATTTTTGAATTTTATTGTTATTCATGTTTTTATACTGTATTTTATGCTGCTTTTATAATTAAGTGTTTTAAAGTGTTGTTAGCCGCCCTGAGCCCGGTTTTTGAACTGGGAAGGGCGAGGTATAAATAAAATTTATTATTATTATTATTATTATTATTTGCACTTCCATTGCAAGCAATGCTTAGTTTGGGGAAGCTTTCAATGTTTGATGTTTTGTTGAGGTCCTTTATATTCTGTGGGAAGCCCCCCAGAGTGGCAGGGCAATCCAGTCTGATTGGTGGGGTACAAGAAAATTATTATTATTAACATTATTAACTATGGAACTCACTTCCACATGAGGCAGTGATGACCACCACCAACCTGGATGGCTTTACAAGAGGATTAGACGAATCCATGGAGGAGAGGACTATCAAAGGCTGCCTCCACAGTCAGAGGTAGCAATACTTCTGAATACAGTTGTTGGAAACCAGAGAGAGGAAGATTGTTCTTGTGCTTGAATCCTGCTTGCAGGTTTCCTGCAGGCCTCTAGTTGGCCACTGTGAGAACAGGATGCTGGACTAGATGTGCCTTGGGCTTGATCCAGCAGGCTCTCCTTATGTTCTTACATGTACCAGCGGTAGCACTCTCCCACTTGCAATTTCAGCTGCCTCCACCAGCACCATGGCTTAGTAGTCACTGACAACCTTGTCCTTGGTGAATCTGTACAATTTTTCTAAGTCATCCAAGCTGGTTGCCATCAGATATCCTTCAGGAGGGGGTCAGTCCATTGAAAGGACAAGCAAACCCTGAAGCCTTGGAGAACATCTTCCAGTGCACACTAGCCCCAGATTAATCAGTCAACCTCAACCATGGCTCTGGTGGGACATCATCTGAAGGGGAGTTAGATGGATTCTGCAGAGCTACCCCAGACCCTGTTGAAGAGACCCCCCTTGCTTGCCTCTCCACCCACCCAGCAACCCCATAGCCAGCAGCTGGATCTCACCCCAATTCCACACTCTTCCCCTTTGCCCTGGAGGACCCTGAATGTTGTCTGTGCCAGCAGGTGAGGAGAAGAGAGGCTTTCATGAGGACATTCTGGGGAGGAGGAAAGCGAACTGAATGTGCCAACCTGAAATTAAAATTGGAAAACAGGGAACAGAATTAACAGATCCATCCACACCTGGTGTCCCCTCTGTGATGATGATATACAATAATAATTAATAATAATCTATAATTTATACACCACCCATCTGGCTGGGCTTCCCCAGCCACTCTGGGTGGCTCCCAACAGAATATTAAAAACACCAGGAACTGCCAGAAGGCCCTTGGCGCTGGACCTCAGTGTCCAGGCTGAATGATGGGGGTGGAGATGTTCCTTCAGGTAAACTGGGCCAAGGCCATCTAGGGCTTTACACATCTTGCCTCTTTAGCTCCCTTCATGTCGTTCATACACTTCTGCACCAGAAGATGTCAGTGTGGTTTTTCAAATGTGTATTTGCGAATAGTTCTCACAGTGGTTTCTTTTGGCCCTGCTTCCTTGAAGGTGAGGAGTAAATGAGGGCATTGATGCCTCCAGTTCACCAAAGGAGCGTCTGTGATTTGGCCAAGCACAAAAGTTGGCATGTCTTTGCAAGGATCCTGGCAATGTGCTGATATTTATTGTTTATTTATTTCATTGTGTGTCTATTCCACCTTTTCCTCCAAGGAGCCCAAGCTGGTATACGTGGTTCACCTCTCCTCATTTAATCCTCACAACAGCCCTGTGAGGTAGGTGAGGCTGAGCGGCAGTGACTGGCCCAAGGTCAGCCAGTGAGTTTCATGACTGAGTGGGGATTTGAACCCTGGTCTCTCAGGACCTAGCGCACACTGTTTCAGTTTGTTGTGGGTTTGTTTGTTTTTATAGTACTTTAGGTTAATTGCAAGCCACATTGGAAGGTTTCATATCTTGGAAGGCAGGCGAGAATTGATTGTAATAGACAACAGTAATAATGACTCAGTTTCCCCTTTTCCTTCCTTGTCCCTCGTTCTCATCTCACTGAGATCTTCTCCAGCTTTATTTGCATGATCACCTCCTGATGTGGAAATGTCATTTCTTTTATCATCCATCAATTATCTAATTTTTATACCGTACATTCCTGCACAATATCTGACACAAGGAAGTTTTGTATTTTCAGCTCCAACATGGTGTGAGTGTTACACAGCCAGGAAAATGTTTTAAGAAAACCAAATGTGTTCTGGAGCTTGGACATACTTCTCTTCCTTGCTTTCTCTCAGGCATACTTGCCAGCCAAAATCTGTAATGAAGATCTCCTTATGGTGACTTTTCCGTTAGTTACAGTCCTGCATGTTGGACTTGTTTAGCTGTGATTCCTGCATTGCAGGGGGTTGGACTGAATGACCCTGTGGGTCCCTACCATGTCTACAATTGTATCATTCTGTGATTGTAAAAAAAAGGTAAAGGTAAAGGTCCCCTGACAGTTAAGTCCAGTAGCAGACAACTCTGGGGTTGTGGCGCTCATCTCGCTTTACAGGCCGAGGGAGCCGGCGTTTGTCCGCAGACAGTTTTTCTGGGTCATGTGGTCAGCATGACTAAGCCGCTTCTGGCGCAACAGAATGCTGAAACCAGAGCAGCGCACGGAAACGCCATTTACCTTCCCACCGGAGTGGTACCTATTTATCTACTTGCACTTTTTGATGTGCTTTCGAACTGCTAGGTTGGCAGGAGCTGGGACTGAGCAACGGGAGCTCACCCCGTCATGGGGATTCGAACTGCCAACCTTCTGATCGGCAAGCCCAAGAGGCTCAGTGGTTTAGACCACAGCGCTACCCACATCCCTGTGTGATTGTAGGGACCAACTAAAGGGCAGAGGCCTGGAGCCTGAGGTTTCACGGGTCCTGAGTCCTTTGAAGAGCTAGGATTTCCGAGGCCAGGCCAACCAGCACCAAGATTGGCCATTTTAAAAACAATATTGAGGATTTCTTCTCAGTTTGGGGCACCTGTGAGCTCACATTGGATCCCTAGTCCACTTGGCAAGAATTCTTCCTTGGCATATCCTAGCACTGCTCGTTCGGCAATCAATTTAAGTGAAAATTATTGTTTCCCCAAACTTGCTGCAAGGTGGGGCACCGACACCCAGTTAAACTTTTTTGCCTTCTGGTCTTGCTGATGAGAGTTTTATCTCACTGGAGATTTGAGACTTTGGCAGTTTATTATCAGGTGAAACATGCTTGATGCAACTAACAGATTAATAGAGAGGAGTTGGGGAGTGCATGGGGGGGGGATGTTTAGCAACTGACTGTGCATGTCAAATATTAATTATGTTTCATTTCATATGTAGATGAAGCAATCAGCTGTATAGCGCCGAGATAATGCTTGCGTCTGGACTTGTTTTTTGACCTTGAAAAGGCTGCATGGCTCAGAAATCAGAATTCATATCTTAATTATACTATGTGACCGGAGTTAACACGAACCCTTCCAGGAGATAACAGGGTCCGTGGTACTGTACAGACTTTGCCTTCAGATCATAGCTTTCCGCTGAGCACCCTGTAATCTGTTTGACCTCGGTGCTGACAACAGCAATGTTTTTCTCAGCCTCGTTTTTTGAATAATGGGCAGGAGGAGAGCCAGGGCAACTTCATTAAAGTTGCACTTTGCGTGCGGAAGGTCCCTGACTCCATCCCTGGCATTTCCAAGTGGGGGCTAGGAATGCCCCTTGCCTGGAACCCGGGAGAGCTAGAGCTGCTGCCAGCCAGTGTTGGAACACAGAAAGGAGATGTAGACCAAAACATCTGGAGATCACCAGGTCAAGGAAGGCTAGCTTATGCAGTAGCAAGGCTGACCCAATGAAAAGTTTAATTATAGCTGATGCCCGCCCACTAGGCAATCCCACCACCCCTTTTGGGAACCACTGGTGGTAGAGAGTAGGGGCAGAGAACCTTTTTCCAGCCCAAGGACTGCATTCCAGTGGTAGGCGAGGGCAGAGGCAAAAAGGAGGTGGACATACCCTCCAACATTTCACAGACAAAAATAGGGACCTTTCTCACTCCCCACAACTGAGTCCCCATTTTTGGTCCCTCCCACCCGCAGAGCATTTCCTACAACACCATTTTCCAATAGTACATTCCGGTTGCCACATTTGCCCATTAGTTTGCTTTTTTCAAAACGTCCTCATGATTTTTTTTTTATTCCCCCCCCCTCATTTTGCAAATATTTTAACGGAAAAGCAAAGTCTTGACATAACCAATCTGCATTTCCCTTGACTTCCCTCCCCTCCTTTCTGGGGTTACTTAGTTTATATCTTTTTGTTACTGCATATCCAGTTCAAGCCTATTTACTAATTTCCCCTTTGTAGTCCCTTCTAATTATTTCTTTCTGCGCATGTTTATGTCAACCCTGCTAATGTTTTAAGTTGTTTACAGTACATCTTCAAAGTCAATAAATTTTCCCCATTCTGTTTTTAAAAGTATCTCTTCTTGGAGTGGATCTACAAACAGGGGGAAAACGCTATAAATAAGTCAGAAATAAAATCGTTATAACAAAAGAAAAAAATGCTATGTAAAATTGCATATAACACATTTAAAACACTGCTTTTTTCTTACTAATGTATCTGAGTCCTTGGTTTCTTATTCTTCCAGTAAGTTTCGCATTTCTGCATACTCCATCAGTTTTAATTGCCACTCCTCCTTTGTTGGAACTGTTTCTTCTTTCCATCTCTCGGCATAAATCATACGAGCAGCTGTAGTAGTGTACACAAATTATTCTTTTCTTTTCTTTGGGTATCTCTCCACCGATTATACCTAAAAGAAAAGTTTCTGGGTTTTTTTTTTAAACAAAAGTTATCTTCAATATTTTTCCCCCAACTCATTATAAATCATTTCCCAGAAAGCTTTTGCTATCTTACATGACCATCAAAATGTCCTCATGAAAGCCTCTCTTCTTTTTATAGGGTAAGTAGCACTGGAGATGAGCTTATGGAATCCAGGCAGAAGGCAGGGCTCAAAAAAGTTTGCAAACCACCAATCTAGTCCAGTGCTCTAACCATAACACCACACTGGCTTAAAAGGGCGATGCTGTTTGAGGCATGGTAAGAGTCTAGGATGCGGGTGGTGCTGTGGGTAAAACCTCAGCGCCTAGGACTTGCCGATCGCATGGTCGGCGGTTCGAATCCCCGCGGCGGGGTGCGCTCCCATCATTCGGTCCCAGCGCCTGCCAACCTAGCAGTTTGAAAGCACCTCCGGGTGCAAGTAGATAAATAGGGCCACTTACCAGCGGGAAGGTAAACAGCGTTCTGTGTGCTGCGCTGGCTCGCCAGATGCAGCTTGTCACTCTGGCCACGTGACCCGGAAGTGTCTGCGGACAGCGCTGGCTCCCGGCCTATAGAGTGAGATGTGCGCACAACCCTAGAGTCTGGCAAGACTGGCCCGTACGGGCAGGGGTACCTTTACCTTTACCTTTAAGAGTCTGGCAGTCCTCCTTGCAGTTTAAAATAAAATATGAGGTCGAGGGTTTGTGCATCTGCTTCCATCCTCACCGATAACATGGTGCGACCAGGTAATGCTTGCAAGAAGTCTGGGAGGTAACTTTATCCAGCAGGTCACGAGGATGGCTGGAATTCCAAGGCATAAGCTAAGCCTGCCTTTAATTACCTTGGAGAAAGCATCTTGATCCACGCACGATTAAATATTCATTCTGTATAACTAGACGGTTTCGTTGGATGCAAAGCCATATGAAATTTAGCTGGCGCAAAGCCCTACCACCCAACACATCTAATAAATTCTTTGCGAGGCCTTGTGGCTTCGAACCAATCTTCTTTCCCTCCCCCCCACCCCCCGCTTCCAACCTACTTTCTCGATCTTATTTAATTTTGATCTCTCTCTCTCTCTCTCTCTCTCTCTCTCTCTCTCTGCCTCCTTCACCTTTATGTCTGAACAATCAGGGCACATATGGGATTTTTTAGACAGGAGGAAATGACGGAATCTGGGCTCGGCCTGGGAAAAATAAACAACCAAATTGTTCAGCGAGGAATAGAGGCAAGAGGAAAATGTGATTCTCTCTCTTTCTCTCGTTTTCACAAGCGTTGCCAGCTAACTACTTTGGCAGCCAGAGCCACGGATAATAATAATCAAACCTCTTTTTAAAGTCAAGGCAGAGCTGAGGTAAATATTTGTATAATATTTTATTACAATCTGAATTTGTTCCTTGATTGAGAACATTTCCTACGGACGGGCCCACTGGAAAATCAAATTGATACGTAATTGAAGTTGCTGGGATTTGTATTTGTTTTTTAACAAGGGATTCTAGCTGGGCTGCCTACAGAATACTGGTCGAGACTCTGTGAGTATCAGGACAGATTTCAAATTGCACTGCTCTTGGAATGAGAGGCAAAGAGGTGGGGGGGAAGCCCAGGTAGCTCAGCAGATAAAAATCTCATTTTATACTGTTGTGGGTTTGAGGGCTCAGTCTGGATGATGCCCCAAGCCCCCTTCCAATTCTTGGGGTCCTGTACCCAGTACTCTATACTTGGGGTCCTGTACTTCAGTTAGAATTTAACTGAAGATTCTATTGTTTGAACTAGTCAGTTTCTTTGTAAGACAGTGACCTGATCTGGCCACATAAGTGTCCTCATCAACATCCCAAAAGAATTAGCTAGGCTGTGAGAGCTGTAACTGAGTGATGATGCCCTTCAGGCAAAAGGGTGGGCTTTACTCTACCCCTCTCACCTAGCTTCTAGGTAGAACAAGAGCCAGAGTAGATGTGTATGAGCTGGAAGACGGCTTGGAAGCTGGAGCCGTAGAGACCTGCTTGCTCTGCGCTCCTACGCCGAAACTAATGGAGAAGCAACTTCTGCTGGGGGGGTGGTTAGTGCTATGAGCCCTTCCAGCTTATTCTCAAGTTGTATATATGAGTAAGTAAAACCATATATCCTAAAGACACCACAGTCTCTGTTAAGTTCTGGGTGAACATATCAGACGACACAGCGATTCTTCAAACAGCTCTTGTTTATTCACAGGCCAGAACTGAACTGAACTGAAGGGTTCAGCCAGCCTGCTTATATAGAGCTCCACTACAATGCAACAGTAACCACTTTCTGTAACTATCCAATCACTGAAAGTCACTTTCAATCCCTTATTTGCATATGTGAACCTGAGTGAAAACTATCTACAGTATCCCCCTGCTGGCCCAGGGTAGGAACTTCAGTACATAACAGTCTCCTCGTTCCAAGGAAACTGAACCTGGGTAAGTGCCTGGAACCCCTGAGTTCTCTCACCACTCAGAGATTGGGATGGCATGTGCCAGTATAAGAAGGTCCCAGGATGAATCTCCGATGGCATCACCAGGTAGGACTGGGGAGGACACACTGGAGAGCTACTGCCCAGTCAGTGTGGAACAGTACTGACCAATGGTCTGGCTTGGTATACGGCAGCTTGTTCCAGAAGAGCCAGTGAGAACCCACTTGTTTTTCTTGTCTGTAGGAAACTATGTTCATGTAGGCTTTTCCTGACGTGACCTGGGTTTCGGGTGTAAAAAATGGCATCAGGAATTTTGCTGAATTGGCAAAATGTCAGGGAAAACCTGAACGTATGGCAACGTGATGGAAAAAGCAGCGGAAACAGCTCAAAAAACTTTAAATCACTATTTTTGGGTTAGGTTTCCCCAAGGAAGCGCAACAATTTTGGGGGCTTCTTTAAAAAAAAGTCCAGGAATTTTACTTTTTGAAATATGGCAAACCTAGTTCATGGCAAAGCAAGCCTGTCTCTTTTTGAAAAATTCTACACAGGCAGAGACCCTGGGAGATGAAAGCTAAGTGGAATATCTCCATGTGACCTTGATCCTCTAAGGCAGTGTTCCCCAACCTTGGGCCTCCAGCTGTTTTTGGACTACAACTCCCATCATCCCTCGCTAGCAAGACCAGTGGTCAAGGATGATGGGAATTGTAATCCAAAAACAGCTGGAGGCCCAAGGTTGGGGAACACTGCTCTAAGGCAATGAAGACACTTTCTTCTTCTTCTTCTTCTTCTTCTTCTTCTTCTTCTTCTTCTTCTTCTTCTTTCTATCCCACCTTTGGTTCTTCCCCTCCTCATTCAATCCCCACAGCAACCCAGCGAGGTAGGTTAGGCTGAGAGGCAGTGATTGGCCCAAGGGTCACCCAATGAGCTTCAGGGCCAAGTGGGGATTTGAACCCTGGTCTCCGAGGTCCCCATTCGACTCTCTAACCACTACGCCACACTGGCTCTCATCAATTCTGCCAGGAGGCTGCAGCGTGAATGATGGGCAGATTTCAGAGAGCTGACTCACACAGTCTAGGCAGAATTCAGTCTTGGCAGATTAACTGTTGGGCCTGGGCTCTAGGCGTTATATGTAGGGCTGCTTTTGAAGATGGTTCTGAAACTGCAGAGGACCCAGGTGTTGTGACACCACCTCTAATGATCCTCCTCTCCCCCATTTCATACTAACCAATCTAACCACTACACCACCACTGGCGCTCCTATGGCCTCTGGTTGGGTTTCTAGTGTGTGTTAATGAGTCTGCTTCACTTACATCTTCTGGTTGGCAGTGAGAGGTTCCTGTGAGCTCCTTCAAAAATAATTTGCTTTTCAGAGGGGTGGGAAGTGCTTGGGAAGCATTATATTTTTACTGGTGTGTGTGTGTGTGTGTGTGTGTGTCAGTGTGTGTCAGTTCCTTGGAAGTGAGCACACACACATCCACCTGAAGCAAAGAAGCTTCCTTTTGAATTTGCTTACGTGCAAATTGAGGCACCCTTAATGAGGCAGCCAAGGCTGGCGGATAAAGCACAAAGCCAATTAGCTGTCTTGGGGAAAAAAAGAAAAAGAAGAAAACCCGACGTGTTCATTAGCATGAAAATAAAGCTAAACTTTTAGAAGATAATTGCATCTCCCTTAAAAAAAAAAAAAAAGTATTCTTGATCTATGACAGTCTCATAAATATGCATTCTTATATAAATACTCTTCCCGAAGGCAGGAATATGTGCCCCAGAAATATTTGAACCATTTCAGACAGTGATAAAACCAAACCGAAATGAATTCTTCTTCCTTTCCTAAGCCTCCCTCCCAATATGACAAAAATCATCGGCAAGACAATCCTGTCCTTGAGTACCAAGCATGGGGAAGGGCTGCAGCTTGGTAGGAGAGCATCTGCTTGGTATGCAGAAGGTTCAATCCCTGATGCCATTTCTAGGTGGGGTTGGCAGAGATCCCTCGCCTGAAACCCTGGAGAGCCTCTGCCAGTCTGTGCAGGCAATACTGAGCTAGATAGACCTGACTCCGAAGGACTCAGCAGCTTCCTATATACAATGGCACCTTGGTTTACATGGGCTTCAGGTTACATACACTTCAGGTTACAGACTCCGCTAACCCAGAAATATTACCTCAAGTTAAGAACTTTGCTTCAGGATGAGAACAGAAATTGTGCTCCGGCGGCGCGGCAGCAGCAGGAGGCCCCATTAGCTAAAGTGGTGCTTCAGGTTAAGAACAGTTTCAGGTTAAGTACGGACCTCCGGAACGAATTAAATACTTAACCTGAGGTACCACTGTATGCCTATTTTAGACTTCATACAGCACCCTCCAGCCTCTGCAGGAGAACCTATGTGGTGGGCCTGGGAGACCTGGGTTCAAATTCCCCACACAGCCCATCCTGGGCTTCATGCTATCTCTAGCCCAGTCAGTAGAGTATGAGACTTTTAATCCTGGGTGTCGTGAGTTCGAGCCACACATTGGGTGAAACATTCCTGCATTGCAGAGGGTTGGACTAGATGGACCCTCAAGGCCCCTTACAACTCTACGGTTCTGTGATTCTGTGCTTAACTTACCTCACAAAGTTGTTGTGCAGATAAATGGGTGAAGTGTGTACACGCTGCCTTGGAGAAAAGGTGGGATATAAATATAATAATAAATAAAACCTTGCGCCTTCTATAGAGTTCTGTGGGCGAGTTGGCGTCTCACCCTGAGCCAAATTGGGCTGACTGTTTCATCGACTCCCTCACGAAGCTGAGCTGCATCAGGAAGGTCTTGAAAAAAGAGAAGCAGTGTGTCTAGAGTGTTGGAGACCAGGGTTCAAATCTTCCCACTGGGCCTTGAAGCTCTCTGGGTGAGCTTGGGCCTCTCAGCCTGACCTACTTCACAGGGTTGTTGTGGGGATTAAATGAGGAGAGTTGAACTGTGGAGGCCACCATGAGCTCCTTGGAGAAGGTGGGATATAAATGCTAAAAATGATTATGACGGTGATGTCAGTAGAAGGGGGCTGATGGGAAATGAAGTCCAAAACATCTGTAAGATGCCAGGCGGGCAAATGTTTTCTTAGAGAGTAGCTTTTAAGATGTCTGGCTTGGTAGCCCATAATAAGACACCCTCTCCCAGCTTGTTTCCATGTATTTCCCATCCTCAACCTCATCTTTCAGCGGTGGGTGTCAACACCGACACAGATGCTAAACCAGAAGTGCTTAAATAGACTTTCCAAATGAGGGGGCGGAAAGCCATCCTGCAGTTCTTTTTCCTCTTAAGGTGTTAAGTGCTGAATTCTCTGACTCCTTTGCAGAACCCAAACACTTAAAAGATTAAGCCGGGAGAAGATCTGGGCATGAGCATTTGACGGCTTCTGTTGTGAGTAGCACCACCAAGAAAAGAAAAAAATAACCTAGCTTTCCCCTGGGGCTTTGGGCATGATGTGTGAGAGAATTGGCCTGTCAGGCACAGAGTGGGAGTGGGGTGAATATACCAACAGCAGAAAGAACCCTAGATGGATAAAGTGGTACCTCAGGTTAAGTACTTAATTCGTTCCGGAGGTCCGTTCTTAACCTGAAACTGTTCTTAACCTGAAGCACCACTTTAGCTAATGGGGCCTCCTGCTGCCGCCGCGCCACCGGAGCCCGATTTCTGTTCTTATCTTGAAGCAAAGTTCTTAAACTGAAGCACTATTTCTGGGTTAGCGGAGTGTGTAACCTGAAGCATATGTAACCTGAAGCGTATGTAACCTGAGGTACCACTGTATTGGAATGGCTGCTTAGGAAATGCTAGAAGATGGGCAGGATGGGAAGGGAAAAAGGAAATCATGGACTTGTAAAAAGGTAGGGTTGGGAGAGATCTGAGGGGTCATCTAGCCTGACCCACTGCAATGCAGGAAGTCCCTTGTCTTAGACCTCATTGAAGATCATCTTTTCACCCCCTTGCTGTTGGCTTGCTCGCTGGCACTCTCCCCCCAAGTATTGTAGGGGGCGAAGTAGATGACCCTTTGAGCCCCTTCCAGCTAAGTAGCAACGAGGATTGAGTCACAACATGTACACGTCTGCGGACAGGCGGGGCCTTCTTTGCTCAGGCCCCTTGCCACTCGGAAAGCATATGTCAACATTATCTCAGAAGCAGAGGTGAGAATACGCTGCCTGGCGCTCAAAACACAGCTGATCAACAGCCATATGTATGAACTGAGCAACAGTGTAGTTTACCCCTCACAGAGCTACAATTCCCAGCACCCTTAAACTACAGTTTCCAGGATTCTCTGCAGGGCAGTGGGAGTCTTTGTTCCCCGCCTCTTTGGTGTTCAGGGTGCTGCCTCTCTCTTCACAGACATAATTGGGTTTGGCAGCTAAATATAATAGCCAAGCACCTGTTCCCCACAGCTGTCATGAAAGCCCCTGCTAATGGCACCAAAGAGAGGCCTGAGGGATTGGTTGCAAATACTCTTTAGGCAGCAGGTGCCGGGAGCAATGGCCGGCCTGCTTGAGCACTCTGAAATACAAGCAGCTAATGGGTAACCCAGGACGAGGGAGATTGGAGGACCTAATGGAGGGGATTAGCAAGGACCCGGGCTGGGAAAGGCCACAGTCAGGCCTTCTTCTGAGGCTGTGACGGCCATTTTGGAAAGTGATCAAAGGCCGGTCTCTCTCTGACAAGGGTCTGTCATCAGGAAATCACTGTCCACAGCCAGCCAGCTGGGTGTTAGGGACTGTTCTGTATGGGTTAGGGATGGCAAGAGCTACTCAGAGCTCCTCTCTCTCTCATGCACACACACAAACACACGTCTCATGAATACATTATCTTCAAGCAGATTTATAGCAGAATTCCCTGAGTTTATGCATTTGAGCAGAGAATGAAGCTTTAACTGACAGAGCTCTAGCACTCTCCCACCCTGGCCCTGCTATCACGGTGGAGACTACCTCTGTATTATTGGACCTTTGGAAAGTGGTACATATCAAGCCCTATGCCTGGTGCTTCCCCATCATAATAACATAAGCATAGCCTGCTGGATCAGGCCAATGGCCCACCTAGTCCAGCATCCTGTTCCCACCGAGATGCCTGTGGGAAATGAGCAATGGTGGAAGCAGAAGATAGCATAGCCAATAGCCCTCTCCTCCATGAATTTGTCTCATCCTCCTTTGAAGCCATCCAGATTGGTGGCCAGCACTGCTTCCTGGGGCAACGAGTTCCATAGTTCAGTTTTGCACTGTGTGAAGAAGTTTTTTAAAAATCTGTATTGAATCTTCCAAAGGTCATCTTCATGAGATGCCCACAAATCCTGGTGATATGAGAGATGAAAACTTTTCTCCATCTGCTTTCCCCATGCCGTGCATAATTTTTAAAACTTCTATCATGCTATCTTCTTCTCACCTTTTCTCTAAACTGAAAAGACCCAATTGCTGAAACCTTTAGTCATAGGGGAGTTATTCCACCCCCTTGATCATGACTCTGGAGGAGCCAATTTTGCCTGACTCGCTGGCTATTCAGGGCTCCACCACAACATGGAGGATGTGCCCTAGGGAGGGCAGTGTGGGGAGGAGTCCCAAATGCTGTTTAGAATAATATAATTGTAGAGTTAGAAGGTCAACGAGTCTACCCCACCCCACCCCACCCCACTGGCCTCTCCCTTCATCCCACCTTCCCTGTCTTGAAACAACAACTTGGAAGAAAAGTTGGGATATGTCAATTTTGATATCTCTCTATTTTCTGTTTCTCCTATTTCTAGTCTTAGGTTCTACACGTCAGCTTGTGATTTATTTATTTTTTAAATAAGTTCTCATGGAAGTTATTCATCATTTTAGCACGAATTTCTCCTGATTTGTATGCAATTTTCTTTACTGTGTGCATTGTTGCAAAACAATTTCTCTTGGTATAGTGCATATTGATATTTTCACTAATATATATGCATTTTATTCTGTTAGATGCATTTTCCTACGCGCTGTTTGGCTGAAGAACTGCGTTGCAAAATTCAAAGAATTGTGACTTTCAAAGGAAGGTGTTTTGATTTGCATAATTAGGCAGATTAGATCACCTCTCATTTAAAAGCAGACTTCGTTGAACTTTTGTCTCACTCATCCTCACAACTCCTTCCTTGGCCACCTCAAAAGTAAGGTAAGCATGAGGCAACCCAGCGATGAGAATTTCATTGAAATGTTCTTTCCCTTTTGATCATTTTGGAAGGCAATTTCTTTTCCCATTAATTGATGTAGAACAGTTTTTTTAAAAAAAAAACCAACAAGAGGGATTTTTCAGAATGTGGTGCTTCTAAAGACAATATTCATAACAATATGTTAATGATAAAATGCAAATATTTATGTATTGGCAACTCCTGGAAAATTAATATGAAACTCCGAGGTAATCTTGCAGGTATTTCTATAACAAATTTCTTAAGTGTCGTCCTCTTTTGCGTGAATACTCCCAGTCCCTGTTGCATCCTGCATTTATCTCTGTGCCTTTGAAAAGGAGATGGGCGGCTGGGAAACTGAGCTCGGGGAACACAGGGTGAACTCTGTTGCTCCGATATAAAGTGCCCTGTAATTCTATATGTGGACAGGATGTTGGCTTAACATCGTATCGGCAAGACGGGCCTTCCGGGGGGGGGGGGTGTGGCTTTTAACATGCTGCTGACAGAGAGCAAACAGGCTGCCCTCTTGATCCCGGAGGGCTTGGGTTTCTCCCCCATCCATCACTCCCATAATAGCCCCGAGGACAAAAAGGGTTCAAAGACACCCGATCCCCAAATCTTGGGATAAACTGCAGGCACAGGGGGATGAATTCCAAGATTTAAATGTTCCTTAAAAATGAGTGAAAGTGATCTCAAATCTGGAATTATAATGAATTCTGGTGACATTTAAGGGCTGGGGAATGAGTATTTACACCGTTGTTCCCTGAGGGTCTTCATCAGTTACCACAGCCTTAAAAAGATTCATAGGATATATTATGTAGCTCATTAAGAATCAGTGCCTGAATTTGTTTGTTTTTCTGTTCTTGGCATCTGTCAATTTCAGTTTCAACCAGTTTCCCATTTTTTTCCCATTGGAAAGAAAAGAAAAAGGAATATTATGCAGATAAACAAACAAACCAAAGAGCGTTGCAGGCGGGGGGAGGGAGCCATTGCCAGCCATATCAGCAAAATCCAAAGGCTCCTTTGCACAGTAGCTGTAGTCAAGAGGTAAAGTGCCCAAGGCTGGACACAATGTGCTTAAAATGTCATTATCCCTCTTAACAGGAGTAACGGTGTTCTGTTGAGTAAACCGTCTGTTTGCTTTGGAGTCAATACAATGGCTGGCCGGCGGGTTTGATGAATGGTTCAACGTACATATAAGTCACTTATTAATCCACTGCGACAATGCAGACCGCGCTTTTCCCATGTTCATTGTCTAGGGGGCATCCTGCTACCATGGAGCCTCTGTTTCCACAGATTACACTTACACACACATCTCCCACGGCATGTTTCATAAATAGATCCCTCGAATTACGATCAGATAATTTCGATTTGAATGCTATTTGGACAATGGGGCCATGTGATGATATTGTATGCCTTCATCCATCTTGACTGGCTTTGATGGCACCTGAACCTGTCTGGCCTGTGCCTCCTAAGTAGGAGGAGCTTCGGGGCAGCTTAGGAGGGGTTGGTTAAGGAAGATCATGCCCCACCCCTAAAAAACACTCTGGAGCGGCTGCTGGCACATGAGACCACAAGGCACAATACATTTGTCAGTCTTTAAGATCCGAGAACCGTAGTTGAGTTGGAAGAAACCCCAAGCCTCATCCAGTCCAATCTCCTCTACAATGCAATGAATTGCAGCTAAAGAATCCTTGGCAGATAACTGTCCAACATTTGTTTAAAATCCTCCAATGCCATCATCACATTCTTGGTTCTTCAAACATTATCTTGACCCGTTGTAATCTGTCCATGTTTTAGCACCAAAACAAGAGCAATCTACCTGTGTTCTCATGAACCAGACCTTTGGATTTAGTAAGTTAAGCATTTAAAGCTTACTTAACAGTGTGTGGTCTGATCATTACGAGAGGGGTAAAGGGAGGGAGACAAGAGCTTTAAAGCCGACTAAGTGGGATATGCAAACCTATTTTCCACTCTGAAAGTGATTTTTACTCTGCTGGAGGCTCTCTCACTCTAGAGAGTGTGCAGAGCCCTGCCTTTTGAATCCAGGCACCCACATTTTCTTATGTTAATTACACACATGTGGGTCAGATCTATTTTCCACCTCCAGGGACCCTGCACCACCTTCCTAACAACACTCCTGCAAGCTATTGAGTTTGTGTAATGCTGTTGTTGTTCTTGTTGTTGTTTGAAGGGTGGGATTTGGCTGAAATCTGAAATTAGTTTAGTAGATTTCAATAAGGGACCACCTTCCTTCCTCCCCTCCTCATTTCAGAAACTCTTTGAGAGGTGAAAAGCACATAGTTATACTATGGAACTCACTGCCACAGGAAGCAGTGATGGTCACCAACTTAGATGGCTTTAAAGGAGGATTAGACAAATTCATGGGAGAGAGGGCTATTGATGGCTACTCACCACAATGGCTATGCTCAGCCTCTACAGTAGGAGGCAGCAATGCTCCTGAATCACAGGAGGGGAGAGGGTTCTTGTGCACAGATCCTGCTTGCAGGCTTTCCACAGGCATCTGGTCACGCCGCCCCCCCCCCCAGACTGGATGGGCCATTGGCCTGATCCAGCAGGCTCTTTTTGTACTAGCTCCTAGTCCTGAAAAAAAGGACACCTATCCACTATCTCAACGATTATTCATTTAAATGTTAACCTCTTGACTAATCTGCCTCATTCTCACTGGAGACCTCTTTTGCTATCTGCATTGCAATGTTTATCCCCTGCAATTTCTGAAAGGATAAGAGGACCATCAAGCTTTTCCTAGTTAAACGCAACCCTGACATTTCAGGTAATCCAGGCGCTGGCCTCAAGCTGCTCTTTGCCCACTCTCCTCTCTTCCTCCCTCACAATGATTAACTTTGCTATCCACACAACAAGGCCCGGCTAATCTCTGCACTGCAAATACGGTTGTTAGCAAAAGCAAGCTATAATGAGCACAAAATGCAACCCTTCCATTTAGAATGCAGCCTATCTGTAAGCTCAGGATGAAGACCAAGAATGTACGATGCGATTGAAACTGCAGCCTTCCACATGCAGGGCAGATAGATGCTCTACCCCTGAGCCATTCTCTTCCCAGAAAATGGGACTTTAAGCTTACAGCCCCTGGCAATTTTCCTGCACGCGTGAGCTAATCCTAATGTCTGTAGTGCATCCCCTGCTCACTGTCACCACTGGTGTGCTGCATCCCCTGCTGGACTCGCTTTCATTGGGTTGGGACCGCTGGGGCAGGTCTGCAGGGTCTGCTCAAATTTGGGTGGGTGGCATCTGGAAAGTAGCTTTTCTTAAGGACGCAAGAAGAACCTGCTGGGTCAGGCCAGGCCAGCTTCCTGTTCTCACTGTGGCCAGCCAGAAGACTGGGCTGGGAAGCCCTTAAGCAGGGCCTGAGCACAAGACCATCCTCCCCTCCTGCAATTTCCAGCAACTGGTATTCAGAAGAATCCCTGTCTCCAACCATGGATGGCAGCAATTTCACATGACACCTTGCAGTGATGGGGAAGAGTTGCTCCTTTGGTGAGTGGGGGTGCTTGGGTGCTGTGTCCTTTCAGCCAGACCCCCATAATTTATTAAAGGACCTCTGACAGTTAAGTCCCATCACAAACGACTCTGGGGTTGCGGCACTCATCTCGCTTTATTGGCCGAGGGAGCCAACGTTTGTCCACAGACAGTTTTTCCGGGTCATGTGGCCAGCATGATTAAGCTGCTTCTGGCGAAACCAGAGCAGCGCACGGAAACGCTGTTTACCTTCCCACCGAAGCGGTACCTATTTATCTACTTGCACTTTGACGTGCTTTCGAACTGCTAGGTTGGCAGGAGCAGGGACCGAGCAACGGGAGCTCACCCCATCATGGGGATTCGAACCGCCGACCTTCCGACCGGCAAGCCCACGGCTCAGTGGTTTACACCACAGCACCACCCATGTCCCCAGAATTTATGAGCAACCCCCAAAATTGTTCAAGGAGACAGCAGGCCTTTCATGTGTTGCTTTCACCAAACTCCCTTATTCGAGATGAACTCCTGTCCTCTCGAAGGGAGAGGTCCCAAGTCCTAGTCCTGCCCCCCTTTCCAGGAGTATTCCTTATTCCCTTGCAACTTAGCCTCATTCAGCCCTCTCTTGGCCTGGCGAAGAGCTTGGCTTGGCCTCGAAAGAGTCCCAAAGGCAAGTAAGAGGTGACATGATGGACATCGATAACAAATTTTGATAAAAAACGTTGGACAAATTCATGGAGGAGAGGGCTTTCAGTGGCAACTAGCCGGGATGGGATACCCGCCAACATTTTTCCGATGAATATAAGGACATCTGATGGCTATGCTCTTCCCCCACAATTTGAGGCAGCAATGCCTCTGAATACCAGTTGCTGGAAAGCACAGGGAGCGAGAGGGCCCTTGTGGTCAGGTTCTGCTTGAGGGTTTCCCAGAGGCATGTAATAAAAAATTAAGGTATTTTATATATATATAATAAATGTTCATAAATGTACCAACCAAGGACGTACATAGATATGTGGACCACATGTCTGGAGCAGCACAGGAAGACCATCCTGAAACCATTTTGACTCCCAAACTGACCAAATGTTTTCTCTGCAAAGAGGGAGAGGGTGAGGGAACCTTCCCGTTGTCTCAGGAATTGGGTAATCACCATCTCAAAGGAATGGCCAGACTACCAGGAAAGGCAATCAGATAAGGCATTATCAGATAACCTGGCAGACAGGAAAAACAGCAACATTCAAATTTCTGTTGTAGACCGCCTTTTCTGTGATGTAAGTATGATGTATGGAGGGGAGGTCTTGAGCTCCAGGGAAGGCAATTTAAAATGTCTATATAAGGCCAGGCAGACCTAGGTTCTGGGTCCTTTCTCCTGCGTGTGAGGGGAGCATCCTGTTGCAACAGTTCAATAAAGATCAGGCTTACTAGCTGCTTCGCTTCTCAATATTCTCTGGTTGGCCTCTGTTATTGTCTCCTGCCGATGGAGAACCTACAAAGGACTCTATAAGGGCTCTCGTGTCCCCCAGAAGGGAATAAGGGCAGATTTTGTTTACAACAGGCACCTGGTTGGCCAACGTGAGAACATGATGCTGAACTAGATGGGGCACTGGCCTGATCCAGCAGGCTCTTCTCATGTGGCTATGTTAAGATGACTCAGGGCGGTGGGGAGCCTCTCAGGAAGCCTCAGTTGATTTTTATTGCTTCATGGATTTAAGGATTTGGAGGAAGATAAATTCCACGGAGCCCTCCACTGCCAGCTCACCCGGATAACATTTGCATGCTCTGGGTGTTTGCTGCCCTACTGATCCCTCTCAAATTCCGCTCCCTGTTCAAACTTTTCCCCCCCTCCACCTTGCGAAGGATCAGTGGCTACATCAAAGGTTACGTGAAGGTTGTCCACATTCCTTCCCAGCTGTTTGCACAGCCCTCCAGTTTGCTCTGCTAACACCCCAGGCAGCTCTCCTTGCAATCGCTCTGTTTGCCCAGCATTAGGCCCCTGTTTGCCCAAACACCTCAGAGAATCCGAGGGGGGGCGGGGCTGCCGGCTTTCTAAACATTGGGTCCCATCTGTCAATCAATAACACCAATCAGTTTCCTGATATAAACAGCAAACTCTGCCAAAGCCAATATTTGCCCAACTTTTACTAACTCTTTGTGTGTCATTGGGTTTGGCTTTTTTTTAAAGCGTAAAATGCATCTGAGCAGACGTTTTGTACACAGAATTGTCCTCGCTTAATGGTTAACTCTGGGCAAACAGAATGTATGATTTCAGTTAACGGAAGGGGCAAAAAAAAGGAGGGGGGGGAAACAACCGGGATTTTTATTGCCACCTTTGAAAGAGGAGAAGAAAGGACTGGGGCAGGCGATTTGCATAAATACAGGGGTTGTTATCTGTTACCATAGGCAGTTATGAAGAAGGGCCAGAAAAAGGACTCCATTGAGTCAGCCGTGTACACACCCAGCCCCACAGGCTCACTCACCTTTGACTGGTGTGTGTTTCAGGTGATGTTTATGCAGGCTACAGACCCATAAACCCACTGATGTCATTACTGTGGAATGGGAACAGCACGACACTACAAGACCCATGCACACATCCTGCAAGGGACAAAGTGCTCCATGGTCTGCCTTGGGAGTCCAGGGGTGCCAACTTGAATAAAATATTGGGGCGGGGGGAGAGTTCCAGGTAAGCCTTTCCCTACATAATCAATCACAAGACGATTCATTGGAGGTCTTAAGCT
Source organism: Podarcis muralis (assembly GCF_964188315.1). Classification (NCBI taxonomy): domain Eukaryota; kingdom Metazoa; phylum Chordata; class Lepidosauria; order Squamata; family Lacertidae; genus Podarcis; species Podarcis muralis. The sequence continues at coordinate 29,043,657 of NC_135668.1, forward strand.
GAGGTTCGGTGACCACCTGTCAGGAATTCTTGAGCTGTGATTCCTTCATTGCAGGGGGTTGGACTAGATGGCTCCTGGGTGTCCCTTTCAACTCCACAGTTCTATGATTCCATGACTTGTTTACAGGCTGTGCTTCAGTCTTCGGCTTTCTTCCTCCTTGCCCCCTTTTAAGTTCTTAACATTTCTTCCGTGCCTTTTCAATATCCCTCCTGGAGCTCGGCTTGCGTCAAAGCGATTAGATCTCACAGCCCCCCTAAGGATGACAATACTGCTTGTCTTGTAAAGGTATTTCTTTATTATATCATTTTTTTATTTTTGCTGGAGGTTTGTTCAGAGAGAGAGAGAGAGAGAGAGAGAGAGAGAGAGAGCATGCTTCTAGCAGCTCAGTTCATGTTTAATTCATTATGTTTTGCCAAGAAAAGGAAAACCCAGGAAGAACTGGGCCAGATAATGATCTGCCAAGAGGTGTGTGTGTGTGTGTGTGTGTGTGTGTGTGTGTGTTTTTAATATACCACGTTTTGGTAATCAAATAAATCTCCTTTTGAGATAAATGTCAGAAGTATTTTAAAAGCTTTTCTTCACAGGGAAGGAGCCTTTCGCTGAAAGGGGCATCAAACAGTCATTTTCACAAGGAAAAGATCCCTTAATTGGGTCTGACAAGGATGGAGAGAGGAAAGAAGAGATACCTGAACAAAGCCTCCCCCAAGCTGGTTCTTGCCAGATGTTTTGGACTGTGGCTTCCATCAGCCCCAGCCAGCTGTTTTCTTCCCCTCTTGTCTATATGCCAGAACTTGAACTGCCCTGTGATCACCCTCTTAAATTTTGTAGGGAAGGTAAAATCAGCAGGAGGCAAACAGGTTGAATCACAGAACTGCAGAGACACCAGGAGTTGTTTAATGCCCCGCAATGCAGGGGTTTTAACTAAAGCATCCATGACAGAACAGCCATCCAACCTCCAGCTTATAAACCTCCAACGAAGGAGAGTTCGCCACCTTCTGAGGGAGTCCGCTCCACTGTCAAGCAGCTCTTACCATCATAAAGTTATTTAGTCCAGTGTTTCCTAAACTTAGGTCTCCAGCTACTTTTGGACTACAACTCCCATCATCCCTAGCTAGCAGGACCAGTGGTCAGGGATGATGGGAACTGTAGTCCAAAAACAGCTATATTATACAGTGGTAGCTCAGGTTACAGACACTTCAGGTTACAGACGCTTCAGGTTACAGACTCCACTAACCCAGAAATAGTACCTCGGGTTAAGGACTTTGCTTCAGGATGAGAACAGAAATTGCACAGCAGTGGCATGACGGCAGCAGGAGGCCCCATTAGCTAAAGTGGTGCTTCAGGTTAAGAACAGTTTCAGGTTAAGAACGGACCTCCAGAACGAATTAAGTTCTTAACCCAAGGTACCACTGTATTACATTTATATTCAACTTTCTCCTCAAAGAGCCCAAGGTGGCAAACAACTTCCCCTCCTCCTCATTTTATCCTTACAACAGCCATGTGAGGTAGGTTAGGCTAAGAGACAGCCCAAGCTCACACAATGAGCTTCACAGCTCATTCAATGGTCCCACGGTGGGGGTTATAACCATTTTAGAACACAGTGGGCAGTATCCAGCTAGTGTATCCCATCATCTCAAGGATTTCCACTTGTGCAATGGAACTCCCCCCTCTCCTCCCCCTGTGCCCTCCCCAGATTTGCTCTGGAGGTTCGGGGGAACCCCTAGAATAAATTTAGTCGGTGCATAGGAGGAACGGCGGGAAGAATATTTGCAAATTCTTGTGTTGACGAGACATGATAGTTGTTCAATATTCTATTAGAATGGGACTCAGTGTTGCCGCTGCGACCAGAAATTGGCCAGGAGGGGACCAGCAGGCGCTCACACCTTACTGGTAAACTGTGGAGATTCTCTTGGTCCCCCCAAAAGCCAATACTTAAATTCAAACAGAAGGTGGCGCTAGATGAAAAATGATGGCTTTTTACCCTCCCCACCCCCAGCTTCATGTTCCTCCTTTATTGAAAGCAAAGATTGTTGTACTTCTGATACCATCAGAATGGTTCACGTGGAGGGGGTTGGGGATCTGCAGTGGTAGGAAGAAGACTATGTGTACAGTGAACATCTCCCCATCCACTAACTTAGAGTGGTGGGCCATTATTTGTTCCAGCCTTGCCCTTTCCAAATGCTGGCAAGCACATTTATTTATTAGAATCGTAGAGAGGCGCCCCAAGGGCCATTTAGTCCAGCCCCCTGCAACGCAGGAATCCCGGCTATCTGTTTACTCAACCTTTTTATTAGCAATGCCCCTCATTCCCCTTGAAGCCAGGAAATGTTGCCACTGCTGGGCGATCCAAATAAATAAGGAAGCCCAGAGGCTCCCAAAATCTTACAAGGTTTTATGGCAGTCCAAATGTATTGCTTATTTATTCAGAAGTGAACCCTGTTTAAATCAGCGGGGCTTTCAGCCATGAAATATTGAAGTGCACAAACATTATTGACAGGCCCAGTGCCGTCAAATGAATCCAAATAGAGTAATGCAGTGATTGCCACTTTGCTGCTAAATAACCTACAAATATGTGGTCTCTAATCTACAGTGCTTGGGAAGGGAGATTCTCTTCTCTCCATTCATGGAGCCTCTGCTTTGCATGGAGAATGTCCCAGATTTGGTTCCTGGCATCTCCAGGAAAAGTGGCTGGGAAAAGCTTCCACTGGAAATCCTGGAAAGCCACTCCCAGCTGGTGTCAACATTGCTGGCTGACATCCATCTGTCTCAGGAGACAGCGGAGGAGCGAGCCTTTGGAACTGTATATATTTTGCTAAGAATTACATAACATACTCTCTAGATGGAAACCCAGGCAGATGGGCGGGGTACAAATAAATTATTATTATTATTATTATTATTATTATTATTATTATTATTATTATTATTATTACAATTCTCTGATGAAAATAGAGATGATGATGATGATACTATTTATACCCCCCATGTGACTGTATTGGCCCAGCCACTCTGGGTGGCTTCCAACATGTATAAAAACACAATAAAACATTAAATGTTAAAAAAAAATTCCCTATATAGGGCTGCCTTCAGATGGATCAGGAGTCAGATAACTCCATACCCTCCAACATTTCTCAGATAAAAATAGGACGCACTAAGGGAATGTGGGACATTCTGGGATCAAATCAGAAACTGGGATGGCTTCTGTAAATCTGGGACTATCCCTGGAAAATAGGGACACTTGGAAGGTCTGAAAACATATACAGTGGTACCTCTGGTTAAGAACTTAATTCGTTCTGGAGGTTCATTCTTAACCTGAAACTGTTCTTAACCTGAGGTACCACTTTAGCTAATGGGGCCTCCTGCTGCTGCTGCACAATTTCTGTTCTCATCCTGAAGCAAAGTTCTTAACCCGAGGTGCTATTTCTGGGTTAGCGGAGTCTGTAACCTGAAGCGTCTGTAACCCGAGGTACCACTGTAGAAGGTTTTGGGGCTCAAAGCCTCCTTCTGGACTGCTTGTTCCCAGTAATCTGTACTGTCTGTCTCCCCACCCACACCCTCTCTGTCATCAGCCCTGAGGATAGATATTGGTTGTGGCTAATATTGTGCGTCGATTTCTGGCTGTTTGTGTTGCATGGGTACGCAGGGTGCCACCACAACCTGTGGTTGTTTGAACTAGCGGGGAGCGTCGATGCCAGCATGAAACCCAACAGCTGTACTTGGGCATGTCCCACCCCCATGCTGCACCGCTCTCACCCCCCTCCCCATCCCAAGTACCATTATGGCACCATATCCTACATGGGCCTGATGGATTGGTTTCCCTGTTGTGCTCTGTGTTATCGCAGCCCTGTTCTAATGCTAGTCAAACATCATGGTGAATAGCCGAACTCAATGGCAGCCGTGTCGGGCTGGAGAGTCAATATTAGCTGAGCAAACAGCCCAAACAAAGAGTTGCTATTTGCGTAGCTATGAGGAGCTGTGTGCTTTTGTCACCAAACAGGCCACTTGGAAATTGCGTGAAAAGGAAAGCTCAGAATTCTCTTGCTCAGCAAATGCTCTCTGTCAGGGTTAAAAACAGGCTGGGTTTTGTTGTTGTTGTTAAGCAAGTATATTTAAGATCAAGACTGGTTCCCATGCTTTCATAAGAGCCTGCAGGATCAGGCCAATGGGCATCTTGTCCAGCATCCTGTTCTGACAGTGGCCAACCAGATGCCTGTGGGAAACCCGCAACCAGGATTCGAACACAAGAGCCCTCTCCCCTGCTGCGGTTTCCAGCAACTGTTAATCAGGAGCATTGCTTGCTTGGTAGAACACGAGACTCTGAATCTCACGGTTGTGGGTTCGAACCCCACATCGGGCAAAAGATTCCTGCATTGCAGGGGGTTGGACTAGATGACCCTCACGGTCCCTTCCAACTCTAAAATTCTATGATTCCATTATTCCAACTGTGGAGGAAGAGCCTAGGCATCATGGCCAGTACCAACAGAAACAAATGACAAGCATTAGGAAGAGCTGTTTGACAGTGGAGTCACCTCTTCGTTGGAAGTTTTTAAACAGAGTTTAGATGGGGATTCTTGAGCTGTGATTCCTGCATTGCAGGGGGTTAGACTAGTTGTCCTTTGGGGGTCCCTTCCAACTCCACATTTCTATGATTCTATGCCCATCTGACACATTGTTCCCTGGGTCCCCATATGGGTGGCAGAAGGGCTGGCAGGCTTCCTGATATTCAGTCTTACACAAGTCTGTGAATCAGCAGCTCTACAAATGTGCACATTTCAGCTTCAGAATTCCAGCGCGGTGGCCTTGTCACCGAGGAAGCTCATTTACGGCGCAATTATGGCAGGAGTCGGAGGCTGTTTGGAATAACGAAGCCCCCGTGGCAGACGCCGTTGCATTAATTTTATTTATCTCGAGTGGGTGAGTGGGAACGAGTGGCAGAGGCAGAAAAATAATTGTTTTGCTTCTAGGTCACTGGGATTGCTTATCGGGAGGGATCTCGGAGGCGCTGCTTTCCCCGGCAGAGAAGAGCACGATATGAAATGCAGGGAGCACAGCCGCGGTGCATAAATAGGAACATAATTTCTGAAAAATGGAATTAATGAGGCAATGAGGTTGTCTTAATGAGTGCAAGGTCTGCTGTAAATGTCACCGCGCCAATGTCTTCATTGTAAATTACCGTATGAATTTCTGAACACCATTTCGAGAGGCAGAAATGAGTCGTGGGGTGGGGAAGAGGAAGGAGAGGCTGCGGGCGCATTGGGGGGGGGGTCAGTTTCCAGGAGAGGGACAGGCAAATGTGCTGTGAAATTGGGCTCGCTTGCCAGCCCAGCAGGATGGCAGGTACAGGGCGGCTGTGTGTAGTTAAAGGTAAAGGGACCCCTGACCATTAGGTCCAGTCGTGGCCGACTCTGGGGTTTATTGGCCGAGGGAGCCGGCGTACAGCTTCCGAGTCATGTGGCCAGCATGACTAAGCCACTTCTGGCGAACCAGAGCAGCGCACGGAAACGCCGTTTACCTTCCCTCCAGAGTGGTACCTATTTATCTACTTGCACTCTGATGTGCTTTTGAACTGCTAGGTTGGCAGGAGCAGGGACCAAGCAATGGGAGCTCACCCCGTCATTGCGGGGATTCGAACCGCCGACCTTCTGATCTGCAAGCCCTAGACTCTATGGTTTAACCCACAGGGCCCCAAACAGACACGACACATAAGGAAAAAGGGATGGGGAGAGATAAGGGGGGGGGGAATGCAAGCTTAGGCACTGGTTCTTAAAAGTTACAGTTCTTCTTAGGAGCAGCTGGGATGGAAATGGTTTGTGTAACCTATGTTTCAACTGCTTTTCATTCTGAATTTTAAATTTTAACTTGTCTTGGGACTTGCTGGTGAAGGGCGAGTAATAAATTTAAGGATGATGATAATGCTGCCAGGGGGGGTGACAGGCAGTCAGGAGATGCATGCAGAGCTGCGGTGAGCTTCCGCTTTCCATCCAAACATCGGGGATGGAGGATGCAGGATCAGGGCGAGGCGAGGCGGAGTCTACGGCTAGGAAGTGCACACCTTCCACTTGTTCAGTTGTAGCTCATTTCTTTGAATGGGAGCTGTTGGATAGGGGCCAAGGGGTATCACCTGGTTTGTGTGACCTATTGGGATAAAGAGGAATACCTAGGTGCATAGCCTACATTGGGCCAGAACCATGGGATGCCAGATTGAGAGCAGTTGCAGGCATTTTTTCCCATTTCATTTATTTCGTCTGCTCTACAGTGGTACCTCGGGTTAAGAACTTAATTCGTTCCAGAGGTCTGTTCTTAACCTGAAACTGTTCTTAACCTGAAGCACCACTTTAGCTAATGGGGCCTCCTGCTGCTGCCGTGCCGCTGGAGCACGATTTCTGTTCTCATCCTGAAGCAAAGTTCTTAACCTGAGGTACTATTTCTGGGTTAGCGGAGTCTGTAACCTGAAGCGTCTGTAACCTGAAGCATCTGTAACCTGAGGTACCACTGTATTAATATCCCACCTTTCCTTCAAGTAGCTCAAGGTGGTTGCATGGTTCTCCCTTGCCCCATTTTATCATCACAACAACCTTGCGAGGTAGGCTAGGCTGAGGCTAGGCTGAGAGTGACTGGCCATTTATCTCATTGTTCACTGTAGCAAAATCAGGCCACTATTTGTGGATTGGAAGCAACAACCATCCAGTCTTTACTGGGCTGATTTCCGTTCTGGATGGGGGATGAATAAGCAAATATTGACAATTTCTGCTCCCATTTCTGTTTTCACTGAATTCTCCGGCATTTCTCCTTGAGGAGTCTCATGGGGAGAGAGGGCAGCGTAGATTAAGTTTGCTCGCCCTATTCATCTGAACTGAAACTCCCATTTTCCAAAGCCAGTCCCATGCCTGTTCAAGGATCCAATACAACTTGACTTGGGGGAGGACAGCACCAGATGCTGTGCCTGGATTCGCACTCGCCTCTTCAGTTAGCATTTCAAAGGAGCGTGTGCTCATTTGACTGATGCTCTCTATCTCTGGAGCTGCTCCTGTGAAAAGTGGCTGTGCTTCTAAGGAAGTCAGAATCTTCCTTTGGGTGCCAAAACCTTCTTTGATGCAGCTATAAAACAAACAAGACTCCTTGGGCTCTCTCCTCTTCCTCTTACCCTTTCAACAAACAGCCTGAGTCAATGTTGGCGCTTTTGCCACCTTCAGATGCATAAGATGGCTGTAGCTTCCTTTTCGGATAGAAAGGGCGCCCGTCAACGCCCTGAAAACAAGCCAGGAAGATGACGATTCTTTTCTTTTTTCCAGGCAGGTGTGGTCTAATCAAAACATGTAACTGTTTAATTCCTCTCATTCAGTTGAAGAAGGCAAATGGCAGGCCTGGCACACTGCTCCTCCTCTGCTCCAACAAGCCCAGTGAATTCCCCCTGTGCTTCCGGTGAGTGACTGGCCATTTCTGGGTTCCCTAAGCAGAAGGAGGGGCTGACGGCTCTGGGCAGCTAAAGCACTGCCCTGCGCTTCTATTATTATTATTATTATTATTATTATTATTATTATTATTATTATTATTTACACTGCCCATCTGGCTGGGTTTCCCCAGCCACTCTTGGCGGCTCACAGAATATATAGATGTTACATACTAAAACATCAAACATTAAAAACTTCCTGATACAGGGCTGCCTTCAAATGTCGGATCCCTATGGATTAGGGATGCCTGAATCTGTCCAATTTGAGTTTTCTCCATTTCTCATTTTTCTGACTTCAAATTCAGGTCCTCACTTTGTCAAATAATTAATTTTTTTAAAAAAAGATCCCCATTAAAAACCAGTGTTTTAGTGCAAATTTCATAAATTCATAAAATCATAACATTGTAGAGTTGGAAGGGACCTCAGGGGTAATCTAGACCAAACCCTGCAATTCTTAAAAGTACATGCTATTCTGCCTAATAGATCCATTTATTATTAATTTTTTTGCAAAGCATATTGGATGGAATTCAACTCAGTTTTACTCAGAGCAGACTCGTTGAAATTAATGGACCTAATTTATTTAAGACCTTAATTAAGTCTATGCTAAGTAAAGCTTAGTTGAATATCACCCAATTTCTCCTAAAATAATGCATTTTTGTATATTCACAATTATATGTATTTTTATGCACACTTTAAGTAAGAGTATGCATTTTTGCACACATTACTTGACTAGAGAAATGCATTGCAAAACACAGAGCACGGGGGCTGTTAAAGGATAGCTGCGTTTCCATTTTCATATTGCATACATGCAAATTAGATAGTTTCCTCTTCACAAGCAAACTGAATCGAATTTCCCCCCATTCAGGTGTTGCTGGACTACAACTCCCATCATCCATGGAGACTGGCCATGCTGGCTGAGGCTGATGGGAATTGGAGTCCAACAACATGGGAGGGCACTAGAAGCCTGAAATAGCATCATGGGGTGGTGGGGATTTCCTTCACCCCATTCATCGTCATAAAAAGAAATTCACATTTATTCATTCATTTTATCTAACAGAATGTGCATGCTGCATAATTGTAAAAACCTCTGGGCAGTTGACATAAAATACACCCGAAACCTATAGATAAAAGTCAGAAATTAAAAACAAGATAAAATCAGCCTTGAGGTTTTTAAACTGCTTTGAGGTTAAAGTTATCGTTGTTATTTAATAAACAAATCATGCATATGAGGTTTCACTTTTCCTGAAGATGGTTTTTTAAAAAAACACACAAACAAACCACCAGCAAGGAACTTCTGTTGCTTGCAAACAAAGGTTTTGCAACTTCCAGACATCCCTCTGTGGCCTCCCTTCTCTTAGGCCAATTAGGAGGTGCCATCTGCCCAGCGTCTGTTTGCTTTCTGAAGAAGGAAATGGGGTAAAAAATCGACAAAGGGCTCTCTCTCCCCGATCAAGAAGTGCCAGCCTTTTGTGAAGATGTTTGTACTCAGCTTACATGTCAACAAACTCTTAATCTGCCTGGTCTGGTAGAGGGAAAGGCAAATATTGATTCTCCAGGCTCACAAGATGGCCTCGCCATTGTTTTCATGTCAGCGTGATCTCAGGAGGTTAAGGAATGATTTTGGAGGTTCTCTGGTTTGGGCTTGTAGCCAACCAACCAAGTTCTACTCAAAGAAGACTCATAGGGTAGAATCATAAAATCACTAGGGTCCACTAGGGTCATCTTGTCCTGTCTCACACAATGCAGGAATCTTTTGCAAAAGAAGACAAAGTTCCACCCAAAGAGGAATGTCTGATGAAGATGATGGACTATGCCGAAATGGCGAAACTGACTTGGAAAATCAGAAACCAGGAAGAGAAGAATTTTAAGAAGGACGTTGTGCATCTCTACGCATCTTCCAGCGCCTGAACTCCAGGGATAGTGGCTGCAAGCGCAGCTCACCCTGGCATCATCTCGCCTCGCAGAACTGGCTTGGCAATGATGCCAACCCCACAGCTGCCAAGTTGGGACTTGATGGGCAGGAGCAGCACGAGTGGCTGCTGAGAGAGAAACTTGGCAGCGGGCGAGAGGCCTTCTGAGTGGCGTCTCTCGGGTATGTTTAGCCTCCCTGCCTGAGAAAGTGAAGAAGCCCCAAGTCGGCAAATGTGCAATCTTTCCTGGAGCTATTTATAGAAGGAGATGATGAGAGACAAGCATCATTCAAGGAGTGAGGGTGTCGGGAGGCGGGGGGGTGGGGAGGAGAGAGAAAGAGAAACAGAAGAGGAGGGAGGAGTGCGAAAGGCTGGCAGCTTCCTTATGGCTCAGCCCAAGTTGCCATCAGCCATCGAGGCACCTCAGCTGTCAATCTGCATCTGCAATCTGGCTGCATGTGGGCCCCATCCACAGGAAGCAGGGTGGGGCTTCTGAGATTGGCATGGAATGAATTTAAATATAAGTATGAATATGAATTTAAATTTATTTATTTATTTATTTATTTATTTATTTATTTATTTATTTATTTATTTATTTTGGAAAGGGCATGTGCTTCAATGGCACACATGAAAAAAGAAAGAAAGAAAGAAAGAAAGAAAGAAAGAAAGAAAGAAAGAAAGAAAGAAAGAAAGGAAGGAAAGGAAGGAAGGAAGGAAGGAAGGAAAGAAAGAAAATGCAGATTTGGGTTGTTTTGGTCACAATTCCTGAAATAATTATGATTATTGGTATTGAGAGCAGGGGTAGCATACCCTCCAAGTGTCCCAATTTTCCAGGGACAATACCGGAATTACGAAAGCCATCCCAACTTCTGATTTGATCCCGGGATGTCTGTGTTTCCTCTGCCAGCGCCATAAGTGCTGAGCTCAGGGAGGAGGATGAGCCAACACTTGTCCCAAACGACGATGACAGCAGTGGCAGAGGCTGCCAGGAAGCATCCCATTGTCTCTCTCAAATGACAAGTAAGGAGATCCCAGCAAAATCTCAGGAAGAACTTTCTGGTGGCAAGAGCCGTTCGACAGTGGAACAGACTACATCAGAAGGTGGTGGACTTTGCCACCTTGGAGGTTTTTCAACAGAGGTTGGGTGCTCATCTTGTCAGGGATGCTTTAGATGTGATTCCTGTGTTGTTGTGGGGGTTGGACTAGATTGGGGTCCCTTCGAAATCTATGATTCTATGAAAGCTGGCTTTTGCTTACGAAATGCCCTCTCTGACGTCACAGCCTGGCTTGCAAGACAAACAACTCACATTCCATGGTGGGAAAAGACTTCAGATGCAATAATTGTGGCCTGGAGTTTGCTGCTGAGATGTGGAGTTTGGGAGGGGAAGATAGGCAGAACATGTGAAAGCTATTGATCTCAGAGCATCCGTGAACACGCTCTTATTAAGCAACAGTAAATCTCAGCTGCTTTATAATTAGGTTGCTTCCTTCCCTTTGAACTCTCATCGCAAAGAGCCATTACTTAATTTGGCTGCCGTGATTTATATCTGAGAGGAAATACTAGGTTTGCTGGCATCACCGCTTACGCTTGAAAGGGTGTTCACGTTTGTTGGGGTTTTCTTCCCCAGGGAATTGTGTTTCTCTCTGAAGCTTTTGTTGTGTAACCTGTGTGGGATCACACAAACATAGCCATCGCTGCCCCGGGGGCTGTATATTGTCAGTAGTGGTTGCCTTTGGTGGAACAGAACACTGTCTCCCAGGATCAGAGCTGTGATCCAGGGCACGTCTACTCTGCAAATATGAACCGGTTTCAGATGTGTATCGCTATCATGTCAGTGCCATCGGAACAAACTGCAATTATGTTAATGTTTGCATTGCAGTAAGATACAGATCGCTCCTTTCTGCCTATGTTGGATTTCTGGCAATATGGCTGAAATCAGGGGTTGCCAGAATTGGATGTGGTGGTGAGGAAGCTGAGGCTCATTTGGGTAAAAGGGTTGCAAAAGTATATGAGGGTAGGATGGAAATGCAGTGTGGTGTAGTGGTTAGAGTCTTGGTGTTGGACGTGGGGGAGCCAGGTTCAAATCCCCACTTGGACATGGAGCTCACTAGGTGACTTTGGTCCAGACCCTCCCTCTCTCAGCCTAACTTACTTCACAGGGCCATTGTGGAGATTAACTGAGGAGGAGGAGGAGAATCAGGTGTGTTACCTTGAGCTCCTTGGAGGAAAAGGTGGGATATGAATACATAAATAAGGTGGGGAAAGAAGCCTTCTACTCCACACCAGAATGGTCAAAGGGCTGAAGCAATTCCCCTATGAGGAAAAAGCACAACCTTTGGGCCTTTGTAGCTTGGGCAGGGGAAGTCAACAGCAGCAGCAGCAGCAACAACAACATCATTAATTTCTATGTCGGCCATCTGACTGGGTTGCCCCAGCCAGTCTAGGCAGCTTCCAGTCAAGTAAGGAGGGGACATGATAAAGATGTCTAAATTATGTGGAGACTTCCTGTGGGCATCTGGCTGGCCACTGTGGCTACATTCACACTACACACTTAAAGCATCACTTTGAACTGTCATGGCTTCCAACCAAGGAATTCTGGGAACTGCAGTTCGTTAAGTTGTTAGGAGGCCCCCTATTCTTCCTCCCAGTGCTACAATTCCCAGAGTTCCCAGTGAAGAGGAATCAAATGTTGAACCACTCTGTGGAACTGGGGTTCCTGACAACTCTCAGCACTCTTTATTTTATTTATTATTTATACCCCACTTCTCTCCCCCCACACACCCCAAGGAGCTCAAGGTGATGTACATGAATCTTTCCCTCATTTAATCCCCTCAACAACCCTGTGAGGTAGGCTAGGCTGAGAGTAAATGACTGGCCCAAGGAGAGCTCCATGGTTGAGTGGGGTTTGAACCCTCGACTGTCCCAGGTCCTAGTCTGAAAATCAGGAGGCGCTTCTTTCGGTGCCACACTCTCACAGGAGGCCGTTGACTCATGTGAGAGCATGGCACCACAGCAAACTCCAGCGCCAGCTGCTCCTCTTCCCCAAGCTTGGCAATGAAGGCGGTGCTGGAGGGGTGTGTGGAATGGGACATTCTGGGATCCAGTCAGAAGCCAGAATGGCTTCTGTAATTCCTGGGTGTGCCAGGGAAATCAGGACAGTTGAGGAGTATGCACCACACTAGCCCTGACAGTTCCCAGAATCCTTTGGGGGGAAGCCATGACTGTTCAAAGTGGTACCATAGTCCTTTAAATGTATCGTGCAAATGGGGCCACTGTGAGACTAGGATGCTTGACTAAAAGGGGTTCTGTTTATATCCTGCAGCCAGGTTTCTCTCCTCTTCTTATCCATGCACTTGCAAACAGAACTGATAGGAGTTTTGGGAGGGTTTGAGATCACGGGCTTGCTGGGATAAAGTTCAAATGGATCATCTCTCGAGCCAGGCGTGACTGGCTGGGGGCCTCCCACAGCTCTTCACACGTTGAAGAAGAGAGCCTCAGGCATGGCTGGCTCCAGGAGTCTCTCAGATGTTTGTTTTAAAATTTCAATGCTGCCTTTTCCACTTCAGTCGAGATGCTCATGGAAACTAAGGGATGGGATTAGAACAAAATTCAGAGGGGGGGGGGGGAGTAACATAAACAATAAAACAGCTGGTGCAGTGTAGGAGTTAAAATGTCGAACTAGGGCCTAGGAAAGACCAGGGTTCAAATTCCCACTTGGCCAGGAACCTCGCTGTGTGACTTTGGGCCAGGCACTGCCCCTTGCAGCCTAACCTACCTTGCAGGGCTGTTGTGGAGATAAAATAAAGCATACCCTCCAACATTTCTCCGATGAAAATAGGGACGTCCCCTTCCATCATGATAATTTTACTATTTACGGTATACCCCACACGTATAGCACAGCCACTCTGGGCAGCTTCCAACATACATAAAAACATAATAAAACATTAAACATTTAGAAACTTCCCAATACAGGATTGCCCTCAGATGACTCGGGGATCAGATAACTCCATACCCTCCAACATTTCTCCGATGAAAATAGGGACATCCTAAGGAAAAGCGGGACATTCCAGGATCAAACCGGGATGTCCCTGGAAAATAGGGACACTGGAGGGTCTGATAAAGGAGGCAGGAAAGGACTATGTCCGCCACCTTGAGTTCCTTGGAAGAAAGGAGGAATATACTGTAGGTGAGAAATAAATGCAATAAAATAAAATGAAAGCAAATTAATTACGACTCTAACCAGACCACCCAAGCCTCTTGACACCCTAATCTTTCCTCCATCTTAACCAGGATTATTTTTTCTTCCTTGTGAGAATTAATAGGCTGTGTGTTTGTGTGTGTGTGTTTGGTTGTAATAGACCTCGGTTGCCCTTGGCAACTTTGTCGGAGTTCACTTGTCTGTTCACTTCTCTCTAAATCTTCCTTTTTCTCCCCTTCGGGCTCTTTCCTGTCAGGTCGCAGCCGAGGAAAAAGTCAACAGAAAAGAGAAAGAACAACAGCCCTGTAGCTGACACAAGACGGGCTTGGTTTCCCCAGGTGCCCCTGAGGATTCTCGCATCACCTCTGCTGTTGACAGATGGCTTTTGCTTTTCGCTTTTGAATTTTGTGTCAATGACTTTCCAGTGACTGGAATACATTATGTTCTCGGGTCCCGCCCTGGCTCTCGAGATGCTTTTAATTTGTAGGTTTAAGCTTAAATTCCTCGACGGGTGCCAACTTTTCTGTTTGTTTTCCTCGGGAGCGCTTTGCACTATGGGTTTCGGTAACTGTTAACCGTTGGGGGGCATTAATTGCAGCTCCCGAGGTCATCTTTCAGAGCTGACTTATATTTCTGTCGACACCAGAGTTGCTCCTCGACGACCTGCCTTTCTGCTGCGGCGCAGCTTTTTTTGACTCCTGTAATTACCCTCTGAATTTAAGCTGATTATGTCGACTTTGGAGGCTGCGTGTTTGTTTAATTCATCCATTGCTGGGTGTTTGCACAGCAGCTCCACGAGTAAACACAAAACTGATTGCGCATCTCTCAGAAAAAAACGGTTTGCCCGATGGCTGTTTCCCCAAAGATACAGTCAAGTAAACAAGATGAGTTTCTCCAGAGCTGGCTGGTATCTGCTCTCTTTCACAGCCGTGTGAAATGTCAAATCATGCAGGCTTTCTGCAAATGTTTCCAAATGGAATCACCTAAAAACCAGCTACTGCCTCCAACGAGCCACCTCCTGCTGTTGACCAAACCGCTTTTGATGCCAAGGAATATTGTTTGATGGAGGAAGGAGCCGGGCTCGGAATGTTGGCAAACAGTTCGGCTTCTGTGTGTGAAGTGAAAGGTCCATTGGAGGAAAAATGCCTTCAAGCAGGGCTGTGCTGAAACAGGACCTCTCATTTCTCGATATTTTTGCTCCCCTGAGAAAGAAGCTTCTGCTTTTTCTCCTCATTCTTAGAGACTTTGAAAATTTCTCACACCCTCCAACATTTATCTGATGAAAATAGGGACATCCTGCTTAATAATAAGGATAATGATAAATTTTATTATTTATACCCCACCCATCTGTCTAGGTTGCCCCAGCCAACATATATAACATGCAGCTTCCAACATATATAAAACATAACAAAACATTAAACATTTTAAAACTTCCCTATACAGGACTGCCTTCATATATATTCTAAAGTTTGTGTGGTTCCTTATCTCCTTGGCTTGGGGGTCGCATAAAAGCTCTTTACATGCAGTGTAACCCCAAGCAGACCTGGCACAAGAAGAGCTTTTGTCTCCACCTTGCTTGGATTTAGCTTACTCAATTTCAACCAGCCTGCTTCCAACCACGTATGGTTGAAATCACACAAATTAAGTCGCACATAAGCTGTAACCATACTGGATATTATTTAAGACTATCAAATACTCAAAAAGTAATCATCAGTTTGGTCCAATGATCATCAGTTGGGAAATGCCTGGGCCAAGAAGGAGATGTGTTTAGTAAGTTTCTGAAACATGCTGTAGATAGAACCTCCTAAATGCCAGAGCAGAGAACATTCCAGAGATAGGGGCCACCACAGAGAAAGCCCTGCTTCCATATTGCCTGTAGGGAGCAGCCTGCATGGCATAGCAAGGTCGGCAGAGCCTCCTCGGATTATCTCGGTGATTGCACATGTATGTATCGGGGAAGGGAATCCACTAGAAGGTATTCTGTGCAATTGGTATCTCTCTCTGTGCGGGGGATATGATTTTGCCCCTTCCTCTGGGTTGATGTCTGACTCCCCGGAGGGGGTTATGGCACACTGGCAGTGCATCATAAGGACGCCACAGGTTTGAAGTCCTGTAATAGCACCTCTGCAAGCAAACTCAACAAAGCTTTGATGTATTGCGATGATGCATTATTGGGACAATGGCAGTTTGATGCATTGCATTAAAGCATCATCAGAACAAAGGCACTTTGATATATTGTGGAAGCGTCTTGGCGTATTATCTTCCTCTGCTGCCGACGGGATGGCCTCTTAATGTATTTTCAATAATACATCATTATAGAGACAGACAGTGCTTAATTTCTAGGAGAGCGGCTGGAATTGAGTCTCCTGGAACAGAGTCGAATAGTGTTTTCCAAAATAATGCTCCTCTGATTCATTTCAGAGACACTTGTGCAAGAGGACTTTGTGATGGTTTTGCCCCCTTAATAAAGGGGTAGGGGTCCTTTTGGCTATGGGGGCCAGTTCCTTGGTCCCATCACCATCAGAAGCATGGTTGGTGCTGACATGAGAGAGAGCCTTTTCTGTGTCTGCGCCTATGTTATGGAACTGTAGAGTTGGAAGGGACCTTGGGGGACACCTAGTCCAACCCCCTGCATGGCAGAAATCAAAGCTAAACAATCCTTGCCCATCCAACCTTCAGTGGAGAGTCCTTCCTAAGTCACCCTTTCCACAGCTGAGCAGCTCTTACACCAGAAAGTTCTTCCTAATGTTTAGGCTTCAGGCACAGTCCTCTGGAACATGAAGCACAGATAATTTGTGTGTTGTGGGTCTCTCTCTGAAAAGGTCTAGCGTGGCCTGGGAAGTTGTCATAATTGATGGGACCTGTCAAGGAGCTTCCAGGGAGCCCCTGCTCCTGAAAGTGGCAAAATGCAAAGTCACTGCTGCAATCCAGTTCAAACTGGACCTATCTGACTGGGATCTGCTGCTGTAGAGTGTAGATGTTAAGTTGTGGGTGAACATATCAGACGACACAGCGATTCTCCAAACAGCTCTTGTTTATTCACAGGTCAGAACAGAAGTGAACTGAAGGGTTCAGCCAGCCTGCTTATATAGAGCTCCAGTACAACGTAACTGTAACAACTTTCTGTAACTATCCAATCACTGAACGTCACTTTCGATCCCATATTTGCATATGTGGACCTGAACTATCTACAGTATCCCCCTGCTGGCCCAGGGTGAGAACTTCAGTACATAACAGTAGACACTCCAAGCTCTTTTGGACACCCTTTGCCAGCTTGGTACCCTTGAGATGACTTTGTAGGGTTTTGCCAAAAGTTGTCAAACTTTTCTGGGCAAAATCGCAAGAAATGGAAGTTTTGGGGCTTTATGAGTTCAATTAAATGTGTTGGTGCTGACCTTTAAAGCCCTAAACGGCCGTGGTCCAGTATACCTGAAGGAGCATCTCCACCCCCATCGTTCAGCCCAGACACTGAGGTCCAGCTCCAAGGGCCTTCTAGGGTTCCTTCACTGCGAAAAGTGAGGTTACAGGGAACCAGGGAGAGGGCCTTCTCGGTACTGGCACCCGCCCTGTGGAACACCCTCCCATCAGATGTCAAGACAATAAACAACTACGGTATTTTTCGCTCTATAAGACACACTCTTTCCCTCCTAAAAAGTAAGGGGAAATGTGTGTGTGTCTTATGGAGCGAATGCAGGCTGCGCAGCTATCCCAGAAGCCAGAACAGTAAGAGGGATTGTTGCTTTCGCTGCGCAATGATCCCTCTTGCTGTTCTGGCTTCTGGGATTCAGAATTTTTTTTTTCTTGTTTTCCTCCTCCAAAAACTAGGTGCGTCTTATGGTCTGCTGCGTCTCATAGAGCGAAAAATACAGTATCTGACTTTTAGAAGACATCTGAAGGCATCCCTGTTTAGGGAAGTTCTTAATGTTTGATGTTTTATCCTGTTTTTAATATTCTGTTGGTAGCCGCCCAGAGTGGCTGGGCAAACCCAGCCAGATGGGTGGGGAATGAATATTATTAAATCACCAAAAACGGCACTGCCGACATGGGTTGCCATGTGTCCGGGTTTTCCTGGACGTATTTTTGGGGAGGCCGATTTCCACCCGGACACGGTTTCCGACAGCAGTATACTGGGTATGTCCGGGAAAATCCGAGTCTATGGCAACCTTCGTTTTTGACTACAATTCCCATCAGCCCCTGTCTCCAAAAACACTTGGAGGGCACCAGGCTGGCCACTTCTGCTCCTGTAAAGCTCATGCCAAGCCCATAAATTTATGCCTGATTTTCTCCAAACAAATTCAGAGACCGAGAGTGAGGCAAAGCTGCTACGGAGGGCTGCCAAGAGGAATCTATCTCAGAAGAGGCGCTGTGGGAGCGGCGCTAATACTTTTGGAGATTGAAATGCCGCCCATGAAATTACAGATCATTTATCATCGCCAAGCGCTTTATGGAGAAAAATGGTTATTGCTTTTTAAACACTGGTGATTGCAGAGAAATTCTATCTAATCTTGCCTCTTTAATATGCATCTTATGAAAATGTCCGCAACAGTGAGAGTGGGGTAGCAGCAGCAGAGGTTTTCAATGCGTGCTTAAATGCAAATATTTGCTTTATACAGTTTATTCCACTGAAACCTTGAAACCGTCCGGTGTCAGAATTTAATCCAAGCTCCATTCTTGCCGCTGAAATAGTTTTCTGTTGTTCTGTTGGGAGGGAGGTGTGATGTGCTTAGAGTGCCAAAACTAGCACTTGAAACGTTCATGGTATTTTTTTCAGGTCAGCGGCCACACTGCCTTGTGGCCAAGCTTCTGGCAGCCATAGAATCATGGAGATGGAAGGGACCCTGAGGGTCATCTAGTCCAACCCCCTGCAATGCAGGAATTTATTGCCCAACAGGGGCTTGAACCCATGACCTTGAGATTAAGAGTCTCATGTTTTGCCAACTGAGCCATCTCAGCCAGCCAGGTGCCAGCAGTGGGTGGAGCCAGAGCCTAAAGTGGGTGGAGCCAGATATGAATTTCTCCACCTCCAATGCAAAGAAGCAAGTCCAGGGACTTATTCAAGCAAAGACAAAAGGCCTTGATGATGGGGTGGAGCAGTGCTGGTGAGGGGTGTGGCCATGGAAGGGTTCATGGCCCAGGGAGAGTCCTGAGGGCCAGATTGAGGTCTGGAGAGACATTTGTCT
The DNA here is from genome assembly GCF_964188315.1 of Podarcis muralis. Classification (NCBI taxonomy): domain Eukaryota; kingdom Metazoa; phylum Chordata; class Lepidosauria; order Squamata; family Lacertidae; genus Podarcis; species Podarcis muralis. The sequence goes on from NC_135668.1 coordinate 29,062,393, forward strand.
CCCAGGCCTAGTTTCCTACCCTGGTGCAAAAGACTCGTGGGGGGAAAAAATCTATTGAACATGTGCAGAGTTCTTTTCTCTCATCACTTCCTGTCCCAGGGTCTGCACATCTAGGAGTTCAGGAGGTTGGGGCCTTCCAAAGTACAAAGGGGGGGGCATATAATAGACTTCTATCTAGAAACTTTTCTTAGGTCAAACTCAGCTAATTCCCACCTTGTTGGGAAAAAACACAACCATCCATCAGATTTCAATCTTCGCTGAAATTTGCAATATACTTTTTGACTCAAAAATGAACCCAAAGTATGCATTTCAGGATAAAATACATTTAGAAATACATACGTTGAGATAAAATATGTATTTGTCAGCTGTCCTGCCATGTCCTAACACCCCCATGGAACTCCAGAACACCAGGAAGTCTCCCTTATCTTCAGAGCCCCTCCCTCCCACTGAGTTTGGGACTCTGGTGGGCTCCAGTTTGGGGAAGCGGGGGCTTAGATTAATCTGGGGGCAAATGGGCTGGAGAGAGGAGCACCTGGATTTCTCACCTGATACCCCAAAGTGCCTTTGGCTGGTGCTAAAGTGTGTTCCTCTGGGCTGCAAAAAGAAACATGAGAATTTCCTTCCACTGCAGAGTTCTCCCCATCAGTTTATTTCCTGCATTCAGTAAACAAGGATCTCCCACAAGCTAAAGTTTGGAGGTGTCATCATCCATCAGAGGCATTGAGCTTGGAAAATAATGTATTAGGCTTTTCCTTTTTAAAGAATAACAGCAGCAAAAAGGTGTTGTTGTTTTGTGAGGTTGGTTTCTCTCTCTCTCTTTTTTGGCTTGGGTGGAGGAAGAAATCAACTCTGGAAAAAGGCTTCTCAAAATGACAGCAGCCCCAAGTGCCCCTTGATGGGATGGATAGCAAATGTGCATTGTTAAACTATGGAACTCCCTGCCACAGGAGGCAGCGCTGACCACCAACTTAGGTGGCTTTCAAAGAGATTGACCAATTTATGGAGAAAAGGGCTTTTGACGGCTGCTAGCGATGATGGCTATTGTTGTAAACAAAAAATCTGCCCTTTTTCCCTTATGGGGTATCCAAGAGTCCATATAGAGTCCTTACGTAGGTTCCCTATTGGTAGGAGAAAATAACAGAGGCCAACCAGAGAATACTGAGAAGCAAAGCAGCTAGTAAGCCTGATCTTTATTGATCTGTTGCAACAAGGTCCTCACTCACCACACGCAGGAGGGAGGAGGAACCCAAAACAGTGGCGCACAAGGCCTTATATAGACATTTTAAATTCCCTGCCCTGGAGCTCAAGACCACCCCTCCATACATCATACATACCTCACAGAAGGGGTGTAACCTAAGACCACCCCCCAGATACATCATACCTACATCACAGAAAAGGCGGTCTATAGCAGAAATCTGAGTGACTTGTTTATCTAGTCTGACAGGTTACCTGTTTAATGGTCACTTGATTGGATTGCCTGGGGAGCCTGGCCAGTCTTTTGTAATGATAAATACTTAGTTCCTGAGCCTGGTCACAGGCTCACACCCTATTCATATCTTAGGGTAAAGGGACCCCTGACCATTAGGTCCAGTCGTGGCCGACTCTGGGGTTGCGGCGCTCATCTCGCTTTATTGGCCGAGGGAGCCGGCGTACAGCTTCCGGGTCATGTGGCCAGCATGACTAAACCGCTTCTGGCAAACCAGAGCAGCGCACAGAAACGCCGTTTACCTTCCCGCCAGAGCGGTACCTATTTATCTACTTGCACTTTTGATGTGCTTTCGAACTTCTAGGTTGGCAGGAATTCATATCTTAGATGTGCCCTTAAGACAGGATTTGGGAAGGAAAAAGACATTGGGGAGGTTTCCCACTTTGACCTTGCAGAGAAATAATTGAGGTCAATTTGTTCAGAACTTTTTTCCTGTGGGGTTTTCAGACATGTGGTTTATATATCTATGTACGTGTTTGCTTGGTACATTTATGAACATTTATTACATATCTAAGACCTTAAAATTCTTATCACACTATTCTCTACCTCTACAGTTGGAGGCAGCAATGCTTCTGAATACTAGCTGCTGGAAACCCAGGAGGGGAGAGGGCTCTAGTGCTTGAATCCTGCTTGCAGTTTTGCCAGAGGCACCAGTTCAGTCACACTGAGGAACAGGGTGCTGGGCGAGATGGGTGACTGGCCTGACCCAGCAGCCGCTGATGATGCTCTTATAGTCTTGGCAAGACCTAGACAGCATCTTAAAAAGCAGAGACATCACCTTGCCAACAAAGGTCCATATAGTTAAAGCTATGGTTTTCCCAGTAGTGATGTATGGAAGTGAGAGCTGGACCATAAAGAAGGCTGATCGCCAAAGAATTGATGCTTTTGAATTATGGTGCTGGAGGAGACTCTTGAGAGTCCCATGGACTGCAAGAAGATCAGACCGCTCCATTCTTAAGGAAATCAGCCCTGAGTGCTCACTGGAAGGACAGATCCTGAAGCTGAGACTCCAAGACTTTGGCCACCTCATGAGAAGAGAAGACTCCCTGGAAAAGACCCTGATATTGGGAAAGATAGAGGGCACAAGGAGAAGGGGACGACAGAGGACGAGATGGTTGGACAGTGTTCTCGAAGCTACCAGCATGAGTTTGACCAAACTACGGGAGGCAGTGGAAGGCAGAAGTGCCTGGCGTGCTCTGGTCCATGGGGTCACGAAGAGTCGGACACGACTAAATGACTAAACAACAACAACAGTCTTGGCAAATCCTGCCACAGGTGTTAGAGGCCAACTGCTGGCTGGGAAGGATCCCTACCGCCCCCTCCCATTGTCTGCCACCCCAAAGAAACAACATTTGTTGCTCTCTTCTCTCCACAGCGCCACCCCCACCCCTTGCCGTGTTCCCTGGCACATCATGCAATGCGACAATGAATATATATTGACCTTATTATAGCAGCCGGCTGCTGGTGCCAGAAGCAGGCAGGCATACTTTGCTCAAATTAAAGCTGTCAGCCTGTAATTTATGGTTCGTTGCAGGAGAGGAGCTCTGAGGGGAGAGCTGTGGAGCTGGGGGAACAGGCAGGCAGGTAGGAAGATGAACCCTGGGGGGAGGTGGGGGAAAGATCTCGCTAATGATGCCATGCTGGCGTTCAAGTGTCATCTCTCTCCTGCTTTTGCACATCTTTCAAAGCGGCTCCGTTTGCCGGAGGTGATGTCTTGCTCCCCTCTTGCCCGCCTCTCCTTGCCTTGGGATTCTTTCTCCCCCCAGAGTTAAATTACTGGTTGTACCTGAAAAGGATGAAGTAGGTGTGATAACAGAGGGCTAGACAGAAGTTGTCTGAAGACAATGGGGTAGCTTTGTGTCTTCCAGCCTCATAATATGGTATCGTTTTCCTAACAGAGCTAACAGGCTTGTCAGATTAAGACTCTGTGGGTGGGGGAGAGAGAGAGAGAGAGAGAGAGAGAGAGAGAGAGCAGTCTTGCTCAACCTGTACAAAAGGAAAAGTCAAGTCTGTTCCTCCACCTACTTTTGCATGTGGCCCTGTCAACCCTCGCACACAGCTCCTGACAGGGGGAGCATAGCCCCATGGCTGACAATGGGGAAAATAAACATAGTTCACCCGTGTGGGGAATTAATAAAAGACTTGGCTGGATCCCTAGATCCTAAGCACAGGGCTAACCACACTCTCCAGCAAGACAGAGCCCCCAGCTGAGTATTAAAATCCTAGAATCATGCAGCACAGTGACGCAAAAAGGAATACAGGCTGTTAGACCTTTTAAACACCCCATTTAGTCTGCTTACAGAGCTTCCCCTCTCCACCTTTCTCACAATGAACAGACCACACCGTTAGCAAGTTTAAATGCTTTACTTACAAACTCCGAAGGTCAGATTTGTGCATTATTCCATGCAGCAGCAAGAAGAACACAGGTAGAAATCTTGGGTTTACAAAATACAGAAAAATATTTCTGAGCGTGGGGTCTGGGCTTGAAGGAGTCAAGCCCAGACATGTTGCCTGGTCAGCATCACATGGTGGAAGGGAACGAAGTAAGAAGCTTCACTTCCTTCTTCCCTGGAAGTGAGGGGGCAAGACCTGCTGGAGTCCAGGAATACAGATCTGTAGTCCTAACCCCTTCATGCATTAACTAGCCCTAAGCTAGTGGGTGGGGGGAATTTGACTGCAATTTCCCCACCCCCACCATTCCTCTCCTGGCAGATAAAGGCCTGCAGCGAGAATTTCAGGGATTCCTTGGGAATGATATGTTAAACTTTTCTGATCATTTCGAATGTTGATATTCCAGTTGTTCTGTTATGACGAGCCCAGCTGTGCACTGCCGGTCAGATCTGCTGGCAAGGGGCCTTTCTGAAGGGTATCTCCATGGCTACCTATGAAAGGATTACAAGAAACATTAGCATTATTTATTTTTAGGTCACCCTTCCCCCAACTTAGTGCCCTCCAGCTGTGCTGGCTAGAGTTCATTGGCATAGCCTGGGGGGCAGGGAGGGGCAGCTGCCCCCTAAATCAGTAAAAATCAATAAAAATACATAGCAAACTGAGGTTATGCCCCCCCCCCCAACAAAAGGCCTGCCCCTCTCAACAAAAATCCTGGCTACACCTATGCTGGGGTTAATGGGAGTTATAGTGCAAAACATTTGGAGGCCACTAGGTTGAGGAAGAGGGACGCGGGTGGCGCTGTGGGTAAAAGCCTCAGCGCCTAGGGCTTGCCGATCGAAAGGTCGGCAGTTCGAATCCCCGCGGCGGGGTGCGCTCCCGTTGCTCGGTCCCAGCGCCTGCCAACCTAGCAGTTCAAAAGCACCCCCAGGTGCAAGTAGATAAATAGGGACCACTTACTGGCGGGAAGGTAAACGGCGTTCCGTGTGCTGCACTGGCTCGCCAGATGCAGCTTTGTCACGCTGGCCACGCGACCCAGAAGTGTCTGCGGACAGCGCTGGCTCCCGGCCTCTAGAGTGAGATGGGCGCACAACCCTAGAGTCTGTCAAGACTGGCCCGTACGGGCAGGGGTACCTTTACCTTTACCTTTACCTTAGGTTGAGGAAGGGCATTCCTTGATGGGTAAGGTAAAGGTAAAGGAACCCTGGACGGTTAAGCCCAGTCAAAGGTGACTATGGGATGCAGCATTCATCTCGCTTCAGGCCAAGGGAGCCAGTGTTTGTCCGCAGAGTACATTCTAAAGCACAGCTGAGTGCAACTGGTTTGGCACAGACATTCTATGCTTGAGCCAGACCCCCAAATTCTTATGCAATGTACAATACTGAACATGATTTATGAAAAGGATGAAGGTTGGCTTGGGTTCCATTGGAGCCCCCCTGCAATGAAACGGCTAGCACAGTGGGCCGACTCCTGTGGATTGACCTCAAAGGGATGCCATCAAAGTGTTTTTAGCCTTTGGGAGGCATAACTCTGGGAGTCACCTCAAGGATGAGGATGCTGCCTTCATAGACCTTGTTTATGCTTGGGTGAATATGTTGCTTGGAGAAAGAAAAGTTTCTCGTCACGAGAACTGCACTGCCAAATCTATGTGGGTTTTGAAGGATGGCGGTGTTTTGGTTTGTGGATTCCTTCAACAGTTATGAATGAGGTAAATCAAATCAAATCAAATATCTTTAATACGGTCAATGACCAGCAAGCAATTTATGAAATAAAGTATGACATTATAAGTATATTGTGCTACAGGTAACAGTGGAAATATGGCCAAATCACAGAATTGGTGCTTATGTTTATGACCAGGTTTCGACTTTTAAGGTTTAAGGATTCAATTCAAATGTCACTACTGTTTATTATCGTTCCTTCGATGTTTACATGAATGAGGTAAGGTAAAGGTAAAGGGACCCCTGACCATTAGGTCCAGTTGTGGCCGACTCTGGGGTTGCAGCGCTCATCTCACTTTATTGGCCGAGGGAGCCGGCGTACAGCTTCCGGGTCATGTGGCCAGCATGACCAAGCCACTTCTGGCGAACCAGAGCAGCGCACGGAAACGCCGTTTACCTTCCCTCCGGAGTGGTACCTATTTATCTACTTGCACTTTGACATGCTTTTGAACTGCTAGGTGGGCAGGAGCAGGGACCAAGCAATGGGAGCTCACCCCGTTGTGGGGATTCGAACCGCCGACCTTCCGATCGGCAAGCCCTAGCCTCTGTGCCTATAAATGAATCAGGTTTCTCTCTCAACCCTGCAACACGCCAAGCATCTACAGTAGACCTAGCAAGATGGAGATGACTTTCTAGAGGATGGGAAATCAGCCTAGACTCCAGCAGAGTCAAGCAGGGCTGCTTTCCTTTCCCTGATTTATTAATTAATGTATTAATAGGCTGAAATAAGCATTTGTTTTGCTCATTGAGGGATAGCATGAGATGGCGCGGACAGTGGCGGCTGCGGCGGTAGCCGCAGCAGCAGCAGGGAGCTGAATGACCTCAGCATGGGAGCATTTTTATTTTCTCCTTCCCCTAGATGTAGGACAGCGTTCTTTTTTTGAGATTAGCACCTCTGAGCAGGAAGGAGGCTGGGCCAGCTGATGGTGGCTGAGTGGAACAAAAGAGATCCGGGAAGCAAACTGAGGTCATGCAGTCTTCTTGACAGCCCTATTTGGGACGCCCAGGAATCGGTGGCCTGAATACCTGCGACTGGAGGCCTGGAATAGCGTGAGGGACGGAGTGGAAGGAGACACCCTCAGCACATTGCAGGCTGAAGAAGCAGAGGAGAGAGCCATGGGGAAGGGCAGGCTCTGGCATTCTTGTCCATTTCTAGAGCATCGAGCAAATTTGGATGGTGGGGTGTCACTATGATCCCTGCAAGAGCAGCATAAGACGGCTGTTTCGCACGTTACACAGAGGCTAGGGTGGGTTGACCGCAAGAGTGCGTGCCACTTCTTGCTGCAGGACTATAGCCCCGGTGGTGGAAAGAGAAACTACAACTTGTTTTTCCCATTTATTTTTTTTCTCTTCTCTTTTTTTCCTTTCTTTTGTTTTTTCTGGCTGCTTGATGTTGAGAAGGAATCCTATTGAGAGCCCTTTTATTAGATCATAACTTACGGAACACCCCTACTGGTTTGAGAATTTATGGGATTTAGCCCAATTGAGGGCAAGAAGACTAAGGAACTTAAGTGTGCAGACACGCAGACATACACAATGATATGGATTAGCCTAAGTGGTGGCAAGAAGATCCAAGAATAAAGACTGCTTGACTTTATTTTCCTTTTCTACTGTGGGTTTTTGGGCTGGGTTCTTTGGACGTGGAATCTAACCAATAACACTAATACCTGGTGGATTAGCCTAATTGGTGGCAAGAAGAAGGGACATTGTTCATAGAGACTGACTGTTAAATTCAATTATATTAGGACTAAAAGCAGCCCCAAAATATTCTGTACTTAAGGGACAGCTGAGACTGCATTAGGGGAAGCTTATTTGATAATCCTTTCCTGCCTCCTCTCTTTCTTTGCTTGTTATTACTGAAGGTGGGATAAATATCTGGGCTGAGTCGGGAAAGGGATTTAAACTTAATTAAACTGAAATGTCGCACACTCAGAAAAAAAGTGGGGAGGGGGGAACTCCGGGAGAAAGAAAGGGTTCGAAACAGGATTCAGATTTTAAATCTGAAATATTAAAAATGTTTGGCGAAATTAGGCAGAGCGAAAAGAATTTAGAAACAAAAATGGAACAAATGGATGCAAAGATTGGGAAATTGGATAAGAAAATGGATGAGACGGTAAACGAACTGAAAGGACAAATCAAAGAAGTGTCAAAGAGAACCCACGCATTAGAAGAAGGAATGAAAAAGACTAAAACAGAAATGAGGGAAATGAAACGGGAAGAGGACAAATTCAGGGCGGGGTTTTTGGAAATTAACAAATCGCAGGAAGAAATGTGGGATGCCATCTCCATGAACGAACTTCGACAACGGGAAGTGAACTTAAGGATGAGAGGGATACCAGAAATTCATAATGAGAATATTAGACAGAAATTAATTACGGAATTGGCTCAATGGTTGGAGCTCCAAGAAATGGAAGTGGCAAACACAATACAGAATGCCTTCAGAATGAAGGTAAGAACGACTAAAGCAAAGAAATACCCTGGAGACTGTCTGATAACATTCAAAGACAGAGATATGAGAAACCTGGTTCTGCAAAAAAATAGGGAAAAGAGACTGTCTATTGATGGTTGCTATATAATTATATTTAAAGATATTCCAATCAGACTGTTGAAGAGGAGGGACCCCTACAAACTACTGGTACAAATGCTTAAAAAGAATAGTATAGAATTTAAATGGGAATTCCCGGAGGGGATCTCCTTCTTCTATAAGAACAAGAGACATCGACTGACCAGCCCAGGGGAAATAGGCAAGTTCCAGAGAAAATACAAGGAACTGACAGCAGAAGAAGAGGAAGAAGTGAGGGGAGCTACAGGAGGTGGGGATGAAAAGACGGAAAACGGAAGACAACTGGATGAGGAGGAGGAGGAAGAGGAGGAAGAGGAGGAAGAGGAAGAAAAATTGTAATAGCTTAGGAAAGGTTTTGGATCAAATTGACTAATTGGAAATATTATGGCTCTAAATATTTGGAATTGGAATGTGAATGGACTGAATGAAAAGAAGAAACGAAATAATGTGGAACAAGCTCTAAAAAGGAAGAACTTAGATATAATTTGTATGCAGGAGACACATGTTGCAAAGAGACACAGAAGAATTCTGATTAATAAGAGACTTGGAAATGAATTCATATCCTCAGACAAAGAGAAAAAGAGGGGTGTGATACTATATGTAAAGAGTAAGATTGAAGCCCAGCAAATTTTTAAGGATGAGGAAGGAAGAATCATTGCAATTCAAATTATATGGCAAGGCGAGAAAATAATAATAGTCGGAATCTATGCACCTAATGGAAACAAAACTGACTTTTTTAAGAATCTGGAGGAAAAGCTGTTGGAGTACGCGGATCAGAAGATAATTTTGATGGGGGATATGAATGGGGTGGTGTCATCAGAAATGGATAGATTGAGAAATAATGGATCGAAAGAAGGGAAATTACCAAAAACTTTCTTTGAAATGGCCAAAAATTGTAATTTAGTAGACATCTGGAGACTAAGACACCCCTTAGAAAAGCAGTTTACCTTCTATTCAGAACCGAATAAGTCAATGTCGAGAATCGATCAAATTTGGATCTCAAACGAATTAACGCCAAGAATCCTACAAGTGGAAATTCAACCGAGAGTTATCTCAGATCATAGTCCTATCAAACTGGAACTTAAAGGCTTCGAAGAAAGGACATTCAGATGGAGAATAAACGATTATCTTCTGGACGACCAAAGGGTCATACAGGAGGCACAGAAGAAACTGAAAGAATATTTTGAAGATAACTGCAACAAAGGAACGAAAATGTGTACAGTCTGGGATGCAAGCAAGGCGGTAATGAGGGGTTTCTTCATACAGCAGAATTCGCTTAAAAAGAAAAATAGAGAAAAAGAAAAGAAAGGAATTTTAAGACAAATTATGGAAAATGAACAAAGGTTAATTAAGAAACCAAATAATGAAAGAATTAAGCAAAGCATTAAGGTTCTTCAATCCCAATTCGCAATGATGATCAACAAAGAGGTGGAATGGAATATCAAAAAATTGAAACAAAAGAACTTCGAATTTGCAAACAAATCAGGAAAATGGCTTGCCTGGCAGACCAAGAAAAGGAAAGAGCAAAATACAATTAACAAAATTGAAGTGGGAGGAGAAGAGATAACTAATCCCAAAGATATTAGGAAAGGATTCTTGGATTTTTACAGACAGCTGTATAAAAGAAAAGAGAAGAATAACAGGAGGAAGATAGAGAGATACTTAAAAGAGAAAGAGGTACAAAAGATCCCGACAGAAGCACAAGAAAGGCTGAACACCCCAATCGATTTAGCAGAAATAAAGGTGGCGATAAAGAAAATGAAAAATGGAAAAGCCCCAGGACCAGATGGGTTCACAGCAAGATATTACAAAGAATTGGAAACAACCCTGTCGTTACCATTGAGAGAGGTTATGAATAGCATATTAAAGGAGAGAGAAATCCCAGGAACGTGGAAGGAAGCATTTATAACTCTTATCCCGAAAGAAGATGCGGATTTAACCCAAGTAAAGAATTACCGACCAATTTCATTATTAAACACGGACTATAAAATCTTCGCCGGAATAATTGCAGAAAGACTTAAAAAGGTTTTACAAGAAATTATCCATGAAGATCAGGCAGGCTTCCTTCCTGGTAGGCAGATGAGAGATAATGTAAGAAATGTTATAAATATTCTAGAATATCTGACTGCCAGGAATGAGAAGCAAGCAATGCTGATGTTCGTGGACGCTGAAAAAGCGTTTGACAACGTATCATGGGATTTTATGTTAGGAAATATTGAACAGAGGGATATGGGGAATAACTTTCTCAACGGGATAAAGGCAATATACACGGAGCAAAAAGCAAAGTTAATAGTAAACAATGTGATCTCGGAAGAAATAAAGATCTCCAAAGGTACTAGGCAGGGTTGTCCATTGTCACCACTTCTATTCATCATGGTTCTTGAGGTGTTACTGGATTCAATCAGGAAAAAGGACAGCATAAAGGGGGTGGCAGTAGGCCAAAATCAATACAAAGTTAAAGCCTTTGCCGACGATTTAGTTTTGATGGCGGAGGAACCGTTGGAGACCGCAACAGAGATACTGGAAGAAATTGAAAAATTTGGAGAGGTGGCTGGGTTCATCATAAATAGGAAAAAAACCAAAATTATAGCTAAGAATATGGAAAAAACAACTATGGAAGTATTGCAACAAAAAACGGGTATAGAAATTGCAAAAAAAGTGAAATACTTGGGAATATGGTTAACCCCAAAGAACATTGATCTGTTCCAAAATAATTATGTGATGGTCTGGAAGGGAATTAAGAAAGATTTGGAAATATGGAATAGGTTAAAACTATCCCTTTGGGGAAGAATTTCAATGATCAAGATGTCAGTGCTACCGAAGATGCTGTTTCTCTTCCAGATGATACCAATATTAAAAGGAGTGGCGATTTTCAAAGACTGGCAAAGAATGATTTCTAGATATATCTGGCAGGGCAAAAAGCCGAGAATTAAGCATAAATTACTAACAGACGCAAAAGAAAGGGGAGGCTTTGCCCTGCCAGATTTGAAGTTATATTACGAAGCAGCATGCCTTTGCTGGCTAAAAGAATGGATAAAATTAAAAAATACAAAGCTCCTTGATTTGGAAGGATTCGATACTAGGTTTGGATGGCACGCGCATCTTTGGAAAGAAAAGAAGGAAGGTTATAAATCATTTGGAAACCATATCTTTCGTAAATCGTTACTGGAAGTATGGGACAGATACAAAAACATACTAGAAACCGGAGTTCCACATTGGTTATCCCCACTAGAAGTCATAGGTGTTAAGAAAACTAATATGAGAAGTGATTGGATTACCTATGCAGATTTGGTGGTGAAGGAAGGGGGAAAGTGGAGGTTAAAACCATACGAACAAGTAAAGGAACATGTCTATGATTGGCTACATTACCGACAAATAAATGAAATGTTTAAAAAGGAAGAGAAAGAAAAAGGTTATAAAGAAAAGGATTCAAAATTCCAATCAGAAATTGTGAATAATGACTGTAAAATAATTTCGAAAATGTACAAAATTCTATTGGAATGGCACACAATGGATGAGGAAGTAAAAGTAGTTATGATTCAGTGGGCCAAAGATCTAGGCTATAACATAGATTTAGATGATTGGCAAAAAATCTGGAATGAAAATCTGAAGTTTACGGCATGTGTTACACTAAAAGAAAATACAATGAAGATGGTATACAGGTGGTATATGACACCAGCAAAACTAGCAAAAATGTACAAAATTTCTAATAAATGTTGGAGATGCAGGGAGAAAGAAGGAACATTTATGCATATGTGGTGGGATTGCAGGAAAATAAGGGGGTTCTGGGAGATGATACATATTGAGCTAAAGAAAATGTTAAAATATAGTTTCGTTAAGAAACCAGAAACCTTTCTGCTGGGGATAACAAGAATGGATATAAGTAGGAGAGATAGGAAACTATTTCAGTATGCAATCACCGCAGCAAGGACATTGATAGCTCAAAGGTGGAAACAAGAAGAGGTTCCGAATTTAGAAGAATGGAGGTCAAAATTAACAGACTACGCAGAACTGGACAAATTAACTGGAAAAATCAGATATCAAAAAGATCATAGATTTTTTGAAGACTGGGGAAAATTTACGGAGTATTTGGAAAACACATGTGAGGAGGGAACAACGCTAGTGGGTTTTAAAGAAGCTTTGTGAAAATATAAGGAAATATGACCAGTAGGTAAATAAGAACAGAAATATACAATATAATGGGAATATTGAAACAAAGGAATGTGTAGATAAGATTTGAACTACGAAAGATTGTCAGAGAAGTTGTGGGAGGTCCAAATAAGACAAATTTTGTGATATGTATATGGATATATTTTGGTGTTTTTAATGGAAAACCTTAATAAAAACTTATTGAAAAAAAAAAAAAAAGAGTGCGTGCCACAAGTGCCTGCAGCCCATCCTGGCTGTGTGTTGTTGACGGAGTTTGGGGGAAGGGTTGTAGCTCAGCGGGAGAACATCTGCTTTGTGTGCAGGAGGTCCCAGCATCTCAAGGTAAGGTGGGGAATGTTCTGTTATAAGAAAAAACTGCTCCTTTTCCCTTACGGGGTACCCAAGAGCCCGTATAGAGTCCTTAAGTGGGTTCCCTATTGGCAGGAGAAAATAACAGAAGCCAACCAGAGAATATTGAGAAGCAAAGCAGCTAGTAAGCCTGATTTTTATTAAACTGTTGCAACAGGGTCCTCACTCATCACATTCAGGAGGAAGGAGGAACACAGAACAATGTTGCGCAAGCCCTTAAATAGACTTTTGAAATTGCCCGCCCTGTAGCCCAAGACCACCCCACAAAACATCATACATACATCACAGAAGGAGGCCGTCTACAGCAGAGGAGGCGGTCTACAGCAGAAATCCTGTTTTGCCAGGATACCTGACAATGGTCACTGATTGCTTTACATGGGCAGTCTGGCCATTTTTTTGTGATGGTTAATAGTTTAGTTCCTGAAACCAGGTCACAGGCTCACCCTATTCATACACAAATATGCCCTTAAGAAGGATTTGTAAGCAAAAGACAATGGGAAGGCTTACCCATTTCCTTTCTCCTTGCAGAGAAATATTTGAGGTCAATTTGGGAGAGTCAAAATGGTTTGGGAGAGTCAAAATGGCTTCAGGATCGCTCTCCTGTACTATTTCAGACACATGGTTTATATACTTACGTATGTGTTTGCCTTGTAAATTTATGGACATTTAATTTATATATTTGAGACCTTAAATTCTTCTAACAGTTCCTTTCCTGACACCTCAGGGAGTCATTGCTATGTAGACCAGTGGTTCCCAAACCTTTTTGGGTCTCTGCCCCCTTGGTTCCATAAACTCATCCCCCCCCCCGCCCCCTGCCCTATAAAAGGCATTATTCAGAATAGCAATTTCCATGACCCATTAAGGAAGGTAATAGCGCAATAAAATTCAAAACAGCAACAATGCATTGCACATTTATTCAAAATCCAATTTAATTCAACACAATGGACAAACCTGATCCAGCAATAGCAGCTTTTCAAAGTCCGATACACCTCCAGCAGGCTTCCTTAACTTGCAAAATGCCGCAAGGTTGCCACAGGTTTGGAGGGGATTCCAGATTTCGGGGCTTGCAGTTAACGAAGCTCCTCCAGCACCTCCTGCTGCCTCTTAGCACCCCCTAGGTGATCCCACTGCCCCCATGGGGTTTCCCCATGCATTTTGGGTACTCGCTAGCATAGACAATTCTGAGCTAGATGTTCTCTTATAAGGCAAGCTACCTTTGTTCCCTCTGCTGCTCCCAATTGAACAGCCTTCCCTAGCCTGGTGCTTCCCAGATGTTTTGGACCACAAAGCCAAAGGCAACATCTGGAAAGCACCAGGTTGGGGGAGGCTGTTGAGGAAGACGTTGGCTTGCGAGCTCTGGTTTGATAAGTTTGTCTGGTTGCATTTTTAGGTGAGCACTGAAAACAGGCCTGCCTGATGGAACTCAGGCAGCTGCCTTACCCAGAGTCAGATCACGGGTCCATTTAGCTCAGCATTGTCTGCACTGGTTGGCAACATCTTTCCGGGGTTTGGGGCAAGAGTCTCTTCCCAACCCTGCCTGGAATGCTGTTGGGGATGGATCCTAGGATCTTCTGCATGAAAGCCAAGGGCTGTACCACTCAGCGATGGCCAGACCCTAATGGTGGGGTCAGCTCTGCAAGCCATCAAGGGGGGAACATTTCTGCACGCATAAGCCGCCACCCCCCTTTATTTTGGGAGGAAGGCGTGCAGATTTTATCTCCGTGCTTTATTTCCCTTAAAAACAGCCCAAGCCTTGATGCTCCTTCCTTGGCTCCTCAGGGGCCCAATTCCCTCCCCTGCGTCTAAGGCAATTTGACAGATTTGGCAGGGTGGGGTCAGCAGCTAAATAAAGCTGTCATTCTAGCTGCATTGGATAAATGCACCCTTTGCTCTCCCCAGAAAGCTATTTGCAAGTCAAAATGTGGCACAGGCTGATCTCGAGCTGTCAGCAGCAGAGGGGTTTTTTGTTTTGTTTTTTGAGACTGCGGCTCATGGCCAGCTCAGCAACATGCTCAAGCCCTGAACCTAAAAATAAGGAGGCAGCAGCGCCAGGCTGTGGTTTGTGGCAATGGGGGCGGGACAAAGAGCAAGCTGCGATTGACAGGTGCCTGAGCAAAGCTGCCTTCAGGTCCTTCTTCAGAAGCACAACAACGGAGTGTCTTCCTTCTGGGCTGCAATTATTGCTTCCATTACCTTCGTTTTAAAAATATCCTTGGTGCTTGCAGATGTTCACACACTTTCACATCATACGCCTGCGGTGTGGGGAGTAACAGATGGGCACCCAGAAAAGTGGGTCCGGCAAACCCTTTTGGTTGCAAAGAGATTTAGACATCACTGCTGCTTGCCCCATGAGTAGAACCTGTTGCTCAGGGGACACCTTCAGAAACATGAATAGGCACCTTCTTGAGTTCAGGTGGGCTGTGCCTGTGCTGGATTTACACAATAAGCTAAACAAGCTATAGCTTAGGGCCCCACTCTTTGGGGGCCCCCAAAAAAAAATTATAGGAAAAAAGACCTGGATGTACATTTCCAAAATATAAGATAAAAAACAAATAAAATAAAACCTACATACAGCAACAGTGTTTTGTGTTGTGTAGGCTCCTATGATGTAAGTAAGGGGCCCCGCCTGCTAGCCTGCTCCCTAAAATATCACTGGTTTGCTCATTAATTGATAAAATACACACAGTATTTTGTTATCTGCAAATGGCTTTAGATACCTATTAGGTCCATGAATTACCATATAGTATATATTCAACGCAAAAAACAGTGGCAATTTGTTGTTGACAATGGACAGCTGCACATATAAAGGGCCCCATTGCCTTCAGTAGCTTAGGGCCTCATCAAATCTAAATCCGGCCCTGGGCTGTGCATTTACTTGTGGCAGGGCACCCCTACAGACGCATGGATTTGCATGCTCTTACCATGTGCAGGGAAGTGATGAGTTGGTTTTCTTTTCTTTTTCTTTTAAACTACCAGCCTGAAGTGACATCGCCCCTGCTTGGCACCTAATCATGCAAGCCCACTTTTCCACTCGGGGGTGCATTACAGACATTCAAGTCTCCTCTCTACCATGCAAGAAAAATCAGCTTAAAATATGCCCAGGGAGGCAAGCTGCACGAAACCACCTTTGCTCTTTGATTAGGGGCCTGTTGTCTGTGTCATTATTACCTGCTCCAAAGACTGCTCTTGTACACTGGGGTGTCTTTCTCATTCCAGAGAAAGCTTTCGCATTCCTTGCCTTCTCCCTCTTTCTGCACAGGCTACCATAGGGTGGCCTCGATGCTCTGCAGTGATTTACAGGGGAGCAATTCCATAAATGGTTTCAAACTCCCACCGCCCCCAAGATTTATTTGCTTTCCAGCTAAAAGCCATCCAAGCTGGTCCACCACGTATGCTGCTTAGGTTAATGATGCTATTTATACGTAAGATAAATTGTTTAATGGGCAGGATGCCAGGGTTGCTGTTTAGTTTGACGCTAATGTCTCCTAGCAGATTTTGCTATATATGTTATAGATATATAATCCTGCTGAAAGTTTGCTCTCCCTGCACAGAATATCAAGAGCGGGGAAGGTTTCCCCAAGCTAGACGGTGCCCTACTTCAGAGTACTTTGCACTACCAGGAGATGCCTCTAATTCCCTATTAATAATTCCCTTTGCTTCTTCTCCAGCTTCTTCTCTCAAAGGGAGGAAGAGGCGAGCGAGGCACAAAACAGAATGTTCACGTCCGATTTCCAAAGTGTGTTTCCTCACAAACACTTCCTTTTCAACCTGCTTGCTTCTAGGATTTCAGCCCATTTTCTCAGTCCTTCAATTCTCTTGGTGCCTTTTTCATATCCCCACCACCACCAACCCCCTTTCCATGGAGAATTTTACACCAGTTTTTGTTTTCGTTGCATTGGCATTTTGCCAACAGGGTATTCCCCTCCCATGCCCCGACTCCTTCTTTAGAATATAAGAGCCCGGCTGCTGGAACAGGCCAAAGGGGGACACATCCAGTCCTGTATCCTGTTCTCACAGTGGCAAATCAAATAATAATAATAATAATAATAATAATAATAATAATAATAATAATAATTTATTATTAATACCCTGCCCATCTGGCGGCTTCCAACAAAGTATTAAAATACAGTGGTCTGTTAAACATTAAAAGCTTCTCTAAAGAGGGCTGCCTTCAGATGTCTTCTAAAAGTCTGGTAGTTGTTCTTCTCTTTGACATCTGGTGGGAGGGTGTTTCACAGGGCGGGTGCCACTACCGAGAAGGCCCTCTGCCTGGTTCCCTGTAACTTGGCTTCTCACAGTGAGGGAACTGCCAGAGGGCCCTCGGCGCTGGACCTCAGTGTCTGGGCAGAACGGTGGGGGTGGAGACGCTCCTTCAGTGTACTCTCCCTTCCTGTCGTTTCCAGCACCTGGTATTTCCGCCTCTGACCATGGACGCAGAGCGTACCTATCATGGCTAGTAGCCATGGTTGGGCCCTTTTCCAATAATTTGCCCAATTCTTTTTCAAAGCTATCCAAGTTGGTGGTGACGCTGCCTCCATGTCATGAACTGGCTGGATGCAGAGGGGAGTGGGGTGTGAGGCACCATCTGGGGAACCCCCAAGGGAAGAAGACTCAGAGCTGGGAGATTGGTGGTAGGACGACAATGAGTGGTAAGAGGGAACATGAGGCGTTCTGGGCTACAGTCGCATAGCTGGGGGTGGGTGGGGATGTGTCCTGGGAGACAGGGGCAATTGGCAGGCCTCCAGCTGGCTCCAGCCCACTGACCGGCAGCTGGGCAAACTCTGGCTCTCGGAACAGCATCAAAAACTGTGACTTAAGCCTCAGAGACCTTTAGAGACTGAGCACGCAAGCCAGCAGAGATAAGAACTCTTTGCAACGGAAGGGCGGACAGAGGCATATGTAAGCATATTTACAAGCATTTATTCAGCATCAGGACAAAGGAAAAAACATATCTGCTTCCCTTCGTGTCCAAGCAAAAACAGCATAGGCCAAAGCTATATACAACGGAAGTTCCCAGCAGACTGTGCTGGAAGTAAACAGACATGTGACATACAGCAAGTCCACATGCCTGTTCTAAAGGTGGAACGGAACTATATCCTAACAGGGGGCACACTGGGTATCTTGTGTCAGGCGGCAGAGGAACCAACCCCCACGGCAGGTTGCCAGGAATGGATAAGACAAGGAAAAGTCCTTACCACCTGCTTCTAAGGCTCGCCGGGTTCTGGGAGATGGTGGGTCTGGAATGTTTTCTAGTGACAACGTGTCAGCCAGCTGTTCCTGCTCTGCCTCCTTCTCCTCTCCCATTATTTCCCACCTTTCCCCCTCATCTTCCTCTGAGCTGTGATCTCCCTCAAACCCCTCTTGTAATTCTGAACTTCTCTGGAAGGGTCAGGCTAGAGAGGCGGTCTACACCATTCCTCCTCTGCCCAGTCCCTGGCATCTTGGGGGCAACACGCTGTGCCCAAGGTGACGCCCAAGTCCAGGAGCCCCAGAGCACGGCGTGCCACTCCTAAAAGCAGCATGGCCCAGGGCTGTGCTCTCAGGGCACCAAGAGGGCAGCTGAGAAAGACTCTTCTGGGAGTGATGTGGTGGGCTCTGGGGCCTGCAGGCACCACTCCACCTGAAAAAGGAGCCTGGGGGTGCCACCGCCTGTCACCTCCCCCTCAGCCATCCTCCAGCTAAGGGGGGGTGTGTGTGTGGGCAGGCTCCCTGCAGCCTCTGTGCTCTCAAAGAAGCAACACGGGCCTGCAGGGCATCCGAGAAGAACGCGACAGCTCAGACGATGGGATTCCAGCAGCATGCCCTGCTGATGGGATTCTGCGCACTATCCCGGGCACCCAGCTAGCTACGCCACTGCTGGGCTGGAGGGTACCTTTAATGCAACTTTCATTCATTTCATTTATGCACTGCTTAATATGTACTGCTTAATATACCTGAAGGAGCGTCTCCACCCCCATCGTTCAGCCCGAACACTGAGGTCCAGCTCCAAGGGCCTTCTGGTGGTTCCCTCAGGGCAAGAAGTGAGGTTACAGGGAACCGGGCAGAGGGCCTTCTTGGTAGTGGTGCCCACCCTGTGGAACGCCCTCCCATCAGAGGTCAAGGAAATAAACAAGTATCTTACTTTTAGAAGGCAGCCCTGTTTAGGGAAGTGTTTGATGTTTTATCATGTTTTTAATATTCTGTTGGGAGCCGCCCAGAGTGGCTGGGGAAACCCAGCCAGATGGGTGGGGGTATAAATAATAAATTATTATTATTATTATGCAAAATCCCTAAGTGGTTTACATAAAACACAATAAGATCATTTTTAAAAAAGGAAAGAAAAATCTGCATTGTATCCAAAGCCACTCATCAGTAAAAACAGAGAAACCCTATCAATAAAACATTTGGTTAAATATCCATAAATAATAAAACACAGCAGTGTGATGAATCTTATGACTAAACATTCAGAGGAAGTTTCTGACAAGAAGAGCTGTTCAAGAGTGGAACAGGCTCCCTCGGAAGGTGGGTGGACTGTCTTTCGCTGGATGTTTTTTAAACAGAAGTTGGATGGCCGCCTGTCATGGATGCCGTGGTTGAGATTCCTGCATTGCAGGGGGTTAGACTAGATGACCCTTGGGGTTCCCTTCCAACTCTACAATTCTATGATTCCCCAAGGAAGGTGGCTTGGGGGGGGGGATTTGATTCGGTCTGCACAGAAAGGCGAACCCACTTAGCTGACACTTTCCCCCCAAAAAATACGCAAACCGAAACAAAACCACCCTTTGAAATTTTTGTAAACTACTTTGAGGTTTCATTACAACCAAGTGGTACAGAAATGGTGTGAAATAAATAAAAAAGTCACGCTGCATTCCCCCCCCCCCCAGGTAATGATGCAGGAGATACTGTGGTCCCACTCTTGCAACTACCGCTTTCCTGTTGGCCACTGGAACTTGTACTGTCTTCCAGTCTGAGGTTTGCACCAAGAGCTGTGGGGTTATAGTGCATCTCCTTTGCGTGCAGAAGGTCCCAGGTTGAATCCCAGATGTATCCAGGTAGGGCTAGGAAAGACCCCATAAAACCTTGGAGAGCCACTGCCAGTCAGTGCAGACAATACTGAGCTCAATGGGTCAATGATCTGATGTGGTATCAAGCAATTCCCTATCAAACTCTCCCCCCCCCCAATTTTTTTATTAGTTTTCCACATTTATAACCATTATAACATATAAAACACACAAAACAAAACACATGACAATACTAAAAAATAAAAAACCACATATTCCTTCTTATATTCATTTTAAATTCCATTGTTAAGTGACCTCCTCAAATCCCCCCTTACTGAATTTCATTTTGTCACCTTGTAACAGTTCTCCCAAACATCTTTCTAAATAATTAGTTCCTTCAATTAACTATATTCAACTCTTTTCTTATTGTCTTAAATCCATATTTCTATACCACATTCTTATTGTTGTCCTAGGCCTGTTTAGTACTTTCAAGAACCTTCTCAATTGTCTTATATTACAATTGTTGTTGTTTAGTCGTTTAGTCGTGTCCGACTCTTCGTGACCCCATGGACCAGAGCACGCCAGGCACTCCTGTCTTCCACCGCCTCCCGCAGTTTGGTCAGGCTCATGTTTGTAGCTTCGAGAACACTATCCAACCATCTCATCCTCTGTCGTCCCCTTCTCCTTGTGCCCTCCATCTTTCCCAACATCAGGGTCTTTTCCAGGGAGTCTTCTCTTCTCATGAGGTGGCCAAAGTATTGGAGCCTCAACTTCACGATCTGTCCTTCCAGTGAGCACTCAGGTCTGATTTCCTTAAGAATGGATGCGTTTGATCTTCTTGCAGTCCATGGGACTCTCAAGAGTCTCCTCCAGCACCATAATTCAAAAGCATCAATTCTTCGGCGATCAGCCTTCTTTATGGTCCAGCTCTCACTTCCATACATCACTACTGGGAAAACCATGGCTTTAACTATACGGACCTTTGTTGGTAAGGTGATGTCTCTACTTTTTAAGATGTTGTCTAGATTTGCCATCGCCTTTCTCCCAAGGAGCATGTGTCTTTTAATTTCGCGACTGCTGTCACCATCTGCAGTGATCATGGAGCCCAAGAAAATAAAATCTCTCACTGCCTCCATTTCTTCCCCTTCTATTTGCCAGGAGGTGATGGGACCAGTGGCCATGATCTTCGTTTTTTTGATGTTGAGCTTCAGACCATATTTTGCGCTCTCCTCTTTCACCCTCATTAAAAGGTTCTTTAATTCCCCCTCACTTTCTGCCATCAAGGTTGTGTCATCTGCATATCTGAGGTTGTTGATATTTCTTCCGGCAATCTTAATTCCGTCTTGGGATTCATCCAGCCCAGCCTTTCGCATGATGTATTCTGCATATAAGTTAAATAAGCAGGGGGACAATATACAGCCTTGTCGTACTCCTTTCCCAATTTTGAACCAATCAGTTGTTCCATATCCAGTTCTAACTGTAGCTTCTTGTCCCACATAGAGATTTCTCAGGAGACAGATGAGGTGATCAGGCACTCCCATTTCTTTAAGAACTTGCCATAGTTTGCTGTGGTCGACACAGTCAAAGGCTTTTGCATAGTCAATGAAGCAGAAGTAGACGTCTTTCTGGAACTCTCTAGCTTTCTCCATAATCCAGCGCATGTTTGCAATTTGGTCTCTGGTTCCTCTGCCTCTTCTAAATCCAGCTTGCACTTCTGGGAGTTCTCGGTCCACATACTGCTTAAGCCTGCCTTGTAGAATTTTAAGCATAACCTTGCTAGCGTGTGAAATGAGTGCAATTGTGCGGTAGTTGGAACATTCTTTGGCACTTCCCTTCTTTGGGATTGGGATGTAGACTGATCTTCTCCAATCTTCTGGCCACTGCTGAGTTTTCCAAATTTGCTGGCATATTGAGTGTAGCACCTTAACAGCATCATCTTTTAAAATTTTAAATAATTCAGCTGGGATATCATCACTTCCACTGGCCTTGTTATTAGCAATGCTTTCTAAGGCCCATTTGACTTCACTTTCCAGGATATCTGGCTCAAGGTCAGCAACCACACTACCTGGGGTATATGAGACATCAATTTCTTTCTGGTATAGTTCCTCTGTGTATTCTTGCCACCTCTTCTTGATGTCTTCTGCTTCTGTTAGGTCCTTTCCACTTTTGTCTTTTATTATGGAAATCTTTGTACAAAATGTTCCTTTCATATCTCCAATTTTCTTGAACAGATCTCTGGTTTTTCCCATTCTATTGTTTTCCTCTATTTCTTTGCATTGCTCGTTTAAGAAGGCCTTCTTGTCTCTCCTTGCTATTTTTTGGAAATCTGCATTCAATTTCCTGTATCTTTCACTATCTCCCTTGCATTTTGCTTGCCTTCTCTCCCCCGCTATTTGTAAGGCCTCGTTGGACAGCCACTTTGCTTTCTTGCATTTCCTTTTCATTGGGATGGTTTTAGTTGCTGCCTCTTGTATAATGTTACGAGCCTCCATCCATAGTTCTTCAGGCACTCTGTCCACCAAATCTAAATCCTTAAACCTGTTCCTCACTTCCACTGTGTATTCATAAGGGATTTGACTTAGATTGTATCTTACCGGCCCAGTGGTTTTTCCTACTTTCTTCAGTTTAAGCTTGAATTTTGCTATAAGAAGCTGATGATCTGAGCCACAGTCAGCTCCAGGTCTTGTTTTTGCTGACTGTATAGAGCTTCTCCATCTTTGGCTGCAGAGAATATAATCAATCTGATTTCGATGCTGCCCATCTGGTGATGTCCATGTGTAGAGTCGTCTCTTGTGTTGTTGGAAAAGTGTGTTTGTGATGACCAGCTTGTTCTCTTGACAGAACTCTATTAGCCTTTGCCCTGCTTCGTTTTGAACTCCAAGGCCAAACTTGCCAGTTGTTCCTTTTATCTCTTGACTCCCTACTTTAGCATTCCAATCCCCTATAATGAGAAGAACATCCTTCTTTGGTGTCACTTCTATAAGGTCTTGTAAGTCTTCATAGAATTGGTCAATTTCAGTTTCTTCAGCACCAGTAGTTGGTGCATAAACTTGGATTACTGTGATGTTAAAAGGTCTGCCTTGGATTCGTATCGAGATCATTCTATCATTTTTGAGATTGCATCCCAGTACAGCTTTTGCCACTCTTTTGTTGACTATGAGGGCCACTCCATTTCTTTTACGGGTTTCTTGTCCACAGTAGTAGATATGATAGTCATCCGAACTGAATTCGCCCATTCCCGTCCATTTTAGTTCACTGATGCCCAAGATGTCAATATTTATTCTTGCCATCTCATTTTTGACCACATCCAACTTACCCAGGTTCATGGTTCTTACATTCCAGGTTCCTATGCAATATTTTTCTTTACAGCATTGGACTTTCCTTTCGCTTCCATGCATATCCGCAACTGAGCGTCCTTTCGGCTTTGGCCCAGCCACTTCATCAGCTCTGGATCTACTTGTACTTGTCCTCCGCTCTTCCCCAGTAGCATGTTGGACACCTTCCGACCTGAGGGGCTCATCTTCCAGCGTCATAACTTTTATATGCCTGTTGTCTTTGTCCATGGAGTTTTCTTGGCAGGGATACTGGAGTGGCTTGCCAGTTCCTGCTCCAGGTGGATCACGTTTCGTCAAAACTCTCCACTATGACCTGTCCATCTTGGGTGGCCCTGCACGGCATAGCTCATAGCTTCTCTGAGTTATTCAAGCCCCTTCGCCACGGCAAGGCAGTGATCCATGAAGGAGTATATTACAATATTTCACTAAATAGTCTTTAAATTTCATCCAGTCTTCTTGGTATTCCTCCTCTTTCTGTAATTCCCTATCAAACTCTTAATTCAGCACCATGTGGACTGGAATATTGCCACAGCTCTAGATAAGAGTTTCTGCTAGGCATGCAGAAGTCCCTGGTTCAATCCGCCCCCCCCCCCATCAGCATCTCCAGGTCATAGCTGTCAAGTGTCCCTTATTTGAAGGGACAGTCCCTTATTCCAGCGCCATGTCCCACTGCTGTGCCTTATTGATGGATGTCCCTTAAATGTCCCTTAAATGATGTCCCTTAAATTTCAAAGGAAGCAGCTCCTCTCCCTCCCTCCCTGCCGGCCAAGGGAGGCTCCAACTGTGTTGCTTGGCTGTGTTGCTCACCCAATAAGAAGTCTAAGAACGGGACTTCCGGAGGCGGCGCGAAACGGCAATGGCGGTCCTCTTCAGCTGCTGAAGAGGGGCTCCGCGGAAAAGGGTCGTGCGCTTCGGCACAGCGACGACCCAGCTAGAAAAACCACGGGTAGAGTGAGCCCGTGGCCGTGGGATTCGGCGGGTACCAGAAGCGACCCCAGAAACGCAGAAGGGACCCCGTAAGGGGCTCCGGAACGTGGAGGGGGTAGCGGTGCTGTGAATCCATCGCTCTTTCCGCGGAAGTGAAGCCGCGCGGCTGCTGCTGATGAGCGCTGACCTTTCTTCTATGAACAATCGATCTGAGACTACATACTCGTGAGTAAGAAATTTGAGACTCTATTTGAACAGCAATTATTGAAATTCGGCTGAAAGCGGGAGACGCTAAAAAGGAAGTCAATCTTCCGCCCCTGTTTAAAGTACTGAGCAAAGCCCCTTTAAAGTTGAAGCGCTGAAAGGAGTTCAAAGGAAGTTGGATTTTACCTTGCAAATTCGGATTTGATTGACCAAAAGCTAAGGAAAAGTTAAAACTGTGTTATAAGTGGACAGAGACTGTGCTATATCCCTTCACCTTTTGTGGATTACAAAGTTGCGAGACCCAGCTCTCGGGCTGCCTGGATACAAAGTAGCATCAGATTGTGGTGACTGTATATAGAGATACAAAGTCTCATGGGGCTACTCTGTAAGTTATAAGAAAGGAACTGTTGCACATATTCTGGCAAAGAACTTATATTCTCTGCAGTTTAAAGTGAATTCAGAGGGTCCCCCCTTTATTTTGGATTTTTCTTTATTTGGGAACTTATTGGTGGAAAATTCCATCTTTCCTATCAACCTTTGGGGAGCTCCCCCTGTTGGATTGTGGAAATATTAGCCTCTGAGAACTGCTGGTTGTTTTGGAACTTTTAGGCTTGGATGTTTACTTTCCCTTTGGATTGCTTTTCCCATGGGATTTACAATTTGACCTTGAAGCCTAGACAGCTGTGGAATGAGTGGTGCACCAAAAACAAGGGCTGGCAAGAGAGCAAAACAGACTGAACTATTGCAATTGACTTTGCCTGTGCAGCCACGTAGATCATCTGTCCCAATTGTGACAGGTCTGCATGAAGAACAACCTAAACAGCCAGCTTTGGAGGACATGGCTGCAGGAGGGCTTGACCCTGTTTCTAAAGAAATACTGGAGCAACTGGCTGCATTAAACAAGAAGGCTGATGAACAAGCGGTTAAATTTGACCAAGTGACAGCTACAATTAATAAATTGACAGATCAAGTTGCCCAAAACACACAGGCGATAGGAAATATTGAAAAGACTACAACAGAAAACCGAAGATTAGCCGAGGAAGCGAACACAAAAGCAGACCAAAATAAAAAAAGGATAGAGGAATTAAGAGGAGAAGTAAGACCACTGAGCAGACAGGTTACCGAACAACAGGCCTATCTGTCTATGGCGGAACTGAAAAACCGGGAGAGCAACCTTAGGATCAGAAATATCCCAGAACAAGAAAAGGAAGATTTGGCTGGTTTTTTGACAGCAGAAATATCCAAATTCTGGGGTTTGACAGAAGAGAAAGACTTTAAAATTGTTACCGCCTTTAGATTGGGAAGTGTGGCTAGGAAGGACAAACCAAGAGATTGCTTGATCATCTTGAGATACAAGCAAGAAAAAGACAATATACTCGGCCTACACTTTAAAAATCCATTGGTGGTACAGGGAAAGAAAGCAGAAATCTTCAGAGACATCCCAAAACAGCTGCTGGATTTAAGAACTACATATAAAGACCTAGCAAGATTACTGAGAAACAACTCAATCCGTTACAGGTGGGAATTCCCGCAAGGACTATCTTTTAACTTGAAAGGGAAGAAGGTTAGAATTAGAACAGCAGAGGAGCAAGATAAGTTTCTAAGCGATCACGGGGAGGACCTTCGAAAAGGAACAGCAGGTACCTGGCCACCCCCCACGCCTGACGTAAAAGATCCACCTCCAGACATAGACGACAAGGGAGACAAACCCATTGGCTGATAAACTGATCCAGGATGTCTCTGCAGCTTTTCAGTTGGAACATTCATGGTGCAAATTCCCCTGAAAAAAGGAAAAGGATTTTCCATATATTGAAGAAGGAACAATTAGACGTTATATGCCTACAGGAAACTCATGTAACTAGGCTCCATAGAAGAGTACTAATTAATAAGAGACTAGGCCAAGAATTTATCTCATCAGATAAAGTAAAGAAAAGAGGAGTAGTGATATATGCAAAGGAGAGCCTAGCACCAAAATTTGTTTTTAAAGATGAACAAGGAAGAATCTTGGCGATTGAAATACAATCACAAGGAGAAAAATATCTGATAGTAGGAATCTATGCACCAAACGACGGGAAATCAGAATTCTACAAGAAGCTGCATGAGATTATGCTGGATTATATTGAATACAACAACATCATTTTGATGGGAGATATGAATGGAGTTGTCTCCACACATATGGATAAGTCACAAAACCAAAACTTGACTAAAGATGGCAGACTACCAAAGACCTTTTTTGAACTTACAGACAATATGGATTTGATCGACATCTGGAGAGTTAAAAACCCTCTAGGGAAAGAGGGAACATTCTTTTCGGAGGCCCACCTATCCTGGACACGAATCGACCAAATCTGGGTATCTAGAGGACTGGCACCTAAGACCAAAAAAATAGAGATCTGCCCTAAAACTTGCTCCGACCACAATGCTTTGAAAATAGATTTGAGACTCACACCAACTGGATCCTTCAGATGGAGAATGAATGACTCTTTGTTTAGAGACCAGGAGATTGTGAAGAAGGCCCAAAAAACGATGAAGGACTATTTTGAAATAAATTTGAACACTTCGGTGGAGAAAAAAACAATCTGGGACGCAAGCAAAGCCGTTATGAGAGGGTTTCTGATACAACAGAATACTATTAGGAAAAAACTCTGGAATGGTAAAAAGGACAAGATTTTGGAGAAGATAAAAGATGGAGAGAAAAGGTTGAGATTGAATCCAAAATCTAAAGAAGCTCTAAGAGAAATAAAATTCCATCAAACTCAATATGCGAAATTGATAAATCAAGAAGTTGAATGGAAAATTAAACAGATGAAACAAAGATCATTCGAATCGGCAAACAAATGTGGGAAGTTATTGTCATGGCCGTTGAAAAAGAGACAGAAACTGAACTTTGTTACCAATCTAGAGGTTGAAGGCGAATGTATTCAGAAACCTGAAGAAATTAGAAAGTGTTTCCAGAGATACTTCAAAAAACTGTTTACACAAGGCCATCAGGAAGAGACTGAGATAAATAAATTTTTAAAAAGCCATGGCCTGCAAAAATTGACTCAAGACAAACAAACAACCCTGAACTACAAAATAACAGAACAGGAAATCGAAAGAGCCATTCAGAATATGCAACTAGGCAAATCTCCGGGCCCAGATGGACTTACCTCCAAATACTACAAGACACTGAAGGAATATCTGATCCATCCATTAATGGAGGTATGCAATCAAATTATGGAAGGGAAGGGAGCACCAGATTCGTGGAAAGAGGCATTCATCACGTTGACACCAAAATTGGAATCTGAAAAGACTCAACTTAAGAACTATCGCCCCATCTCACTCCTAAATGTGGATTATAAAATTTTTGCTGACATTTTGGCAAACAGACTGAAAAAAGTTTTAAGCGAAGTAATTCATAAAGATCAAGCAGGCTTTCTCCCCGGCAGGCATTTGTCTGATAATACTAGAAACATCGTCGATGTTTTGGAACTACTACAGACAAATCTAAATACAAAAGCAGCGTTGATATTCATCGACGCGGAGAAGGCCTTTGACAACATATCTTGGAAATTTATGAAGAAAAATTTAGAAGGGATGGGAGTGGGAAGGGCGTTTCAAAATGGTATTGAAGCAATCTATTCAGAACAAAAAGCTAAATTGATAGTAAATAACGTGGTGTCAGAAGAGTTCAAAATTGAAAAAGGAACACGACAGGGGTGCCCCCTATCACCCTTGCTATTTATCTCGGTCCTGGAGGTTTTGCTGAATTTGATTAGAAGGGACCAGCAGGTAGAAGGAATACAGGTCGGAGGAAAACAATATAAATTGAAGGCCTTCGCGGACGATTTGGTATTGACATTACAGGAGCCAGTGTCTAGCACAAAAAGAGCCTTGGAATTAATATCTGAGTTTGGTCGGGTGGCGGGATTCAAGTTAAATAAACAAAAAACCAAGGTTTTGGCAAAAAACTTGACACCTTCAGAAATAGATGGGTTTCAGAAGGAAACTGAATTAAATGTGGTTAAAAAAGTGAAATACCTGGGGGTTAATCTGACTGGGAAAAATTTGAACTTGTTCAAAGACAATTATGAAAAGTGTTGGTCTGAAATTAAAAAAGATTTAGATACTTGGTCAAGATTGAAACTTTCCTTGTTGGGAAGAATTGCAGCAGTTAAGATGAATGTATTGCCAAGAATGCTGTTTTTGTTTCAGGCCCTCCAGATCGTGGACAGAGTGGAATGTTTTGGAAAGTGGCAGAGGGACATTATGAAGTTTGTCTGGCAGGGCAAAAAGCCCCGAATAAAATTTAAAATATTAACTGATGCAAAGGAAAGAGGGGGATTTGCCCTGCCGGACCTAAGGCTGTATTATGAAGCTGCATCCTTCTGCTGGATGAAAGACTGGTTTCTGTTAGAAAACACTGATGTCCTAGATCTGGAAGGGTTTAACAATGCTTTTGGGTGGCATGCATATTTGTGGTACGACAAGGTAAAGCTTCACAAGCTATTTAAAAACCATATTGTAAGGAAATCTCTGTTTAATGTCTGGATTAAATACAAGGACTTATTCGAAAACAAGACCCCGAGGTGGCTATCACCGATGGAGGCTAAGGCCATAAAAATACTCAATATGGGGGGTGGCTGGGCAAAATATTGCGAAATAATAGAAAAAGTAGGTGACACTTGGAGGCTGCAGAGTTTTGAAAAATTGAAAGGAAAGGTGCGAGACTGGTTTCATTATGCCCAAATCCTAGAGATCTTTAAAAAAGATAAAAAAATTGGCTTCCAGGTGGAAAAATCAAAACTAGAGTCAGAACTACTTGAACCTAAGACGAAAGTGCTTTCAAGAATGTACAACTTGTTGCTTAAATGGAACACTCAAGATGAGTTAGTTAAATCAGCCATGACAAAATGGGCACAAGATATTGGATACAACATTATGTTTGAAGACTGGGAAAGGTTATGGACCACCGGTATGAAATTTACGGCATGTAGTGCCTTAAAAGAAAACATTATGAAAATGATGTACAGGTGGTACATGACCCCAGTCAAACTTGCAAAGATATACCATTTGTTCGATAATAAATGTTGGAAATGCAAAGAGGCTGAAGGAACGTTCTTTCACCTCTGGTGGACATGCCCGAGGGTGAGGGCCTTTTGGGAAATGATTTACAACGAATTGAAAAAGGTATTTAGGTATACCTTTCAGAAGAAACCAGAAGCCTTCCTCCTGGGCATTGTGGGCCAGAGAGTGTTAAAGAAAGATAGAACTTTCTTTTTATATGCAACTACAGCAGCAAGAATCCTCTTAGCTAAATACTGGAAGGCACAGGAGTTACCCACACTGGAAGAGTGGCACACGCAACTGATGGACTATATGGAACTGGCTGAAATGACCGGCAGAATTCGAGATCTGGGAGAAGAGGCAGTGGAAGAGGATTGGAGAAAATTTAAAGACTATTTACAAAAACATTATAAGATATTTGAATGTTGAGAATTTGCTAAGTTCTGAGAAAAACATGCTTCAATATTGAAATTTGGACATGATTGTGACTGAGTTATGATTGAGAAAAGTTTAAATTTTAAAGCAATTAATTAGATGTAAATACAAAAACACACGAAACAAGGTAATAATTTGCTATTTAACTTTATTCTAAAAAACACAGGGACGGAGGAGGTGGGGAAGTCCAGAGGATAATGAAAAAAGATTTGGAAAAATGAATTTTTCTTCTGTTTCTGTCTGTTCTCTTTTTTCTTTTTGTAAAACAGCTTTTGTTGGATTATTCATGATGTATTTTGACCTTGGAAAACAAAGCAATAAAAAATATTTATATAAAAAAAAAAAAGAAGTCTAAGAACGACTGGGGAGTGGAGCTTGCATGCCTTGTGTGTGGCTAGTTAATGCAAGCTGAGGAGGTTTTTGAATGCTGGACGCCATTTTGTTGCATGTGCTGCTGCAAACTTTGCAGTGCAAAGCCAGGCCGGGGAGCCATCTTAAGTTGAGGCTGCATAGGCCTTGTGGTGCATGTGATTCAGATTCTATTCAGTTGAACCTCTGGTTACAAAGTTGGTTGGGCAGTGTTCTTGAAGCTACCTAGCATGAGTTTGACCAGACTGCAGGAGGACAGGAAGACTGGAGTGCCTGGAACAGGTTAGGCTGCAGGTCCCTTATTTTGGCTGTTGGTCCCTTATTTTCAAATCTGTAAGTTGACAGCTATGCTCCAGTTAGGGCTGAAGACCCCAGAGGGCTGCTGCCAGTCATGTAGACAACACTGAGTTAGTTGGACCTGGCACAAGGCACTATCCCCTCTGTTCTGACACCGGCCCATTTTAAACTTGAATTCCTTATTGCCCCAAAGCCAGCTCTCTCCGGGACCCTTCAGGCTGTGAACATTCGCTACGAGCTGGCTGGCATCTCGCCCTGAGCCAAATTCAGCAGGCTGATTCCTTGACTCTCTCACAAAAACGGCATTTCATCCGGCAGGTCTTGAAAAAAAATATCTTCTGAAGGCCTGGGAGGAAGTGGGCTTGTGTGAGTACATTCCAGGCCTTGAGCTCTTCCCAAGCTGCGGTTTTCAAGGCTGCACCAGAAAGGATGACTAGGCTGGCTCCGAATCCCTCGGCTCAGACCACAGAAACCCAAATCTCAGTGTTGTTTTAATGCAAGGTTCAATTTGATACTAATTAAGCCAAGATCAAAATATTATCTTAAGGGTTACCACCGCATAAAGCTTGCAGAGGTGGAAACAATCAGCAATGGAGCGTTTTTGTACCAACTTTTTATTGCATCTTTGAGAAGCAGGCCAGAAACAAGCCTGTTGCAAAGATTTATTTGTGGGTTAAGAGGCTGGATTTTTAAATATGACATCTTTGGTATGCTAGCTGCTTGTTTCCTATAAATCTTAGCTAGTATTTCTTAGAAAGCTTTTCATGCCAATGACTTTTTGGCATCCTAAAGCTTTCCTTAGCAGCTGTCTTTCAAGAGATTGAAGTGTTTCAAGGTTTGAGGTGGAAGATGATGAGGCAAACTTGTAAGATGTTTCATAATGATGGGTGGTTTTAAAAAAACCAACAACTGCCAAATCATACACTTTCCTAGTGTATTAAGGAAGAGCTTCCAGCCATCTGCTTGCTGTCAACCAATGTTTGTCTGGCACGGGATTTTACAGCATTTCCCCCATCTAACACTCCCATTTTTACAAGTCGTTGACTGAACTTCATAAATGTCAACTTTCTCCGTAAAATTGCAAGGAAATTCTGATTTAGGAGATTTCGTCAACAGCGAGTCGCCCTTTTTCTTTAATCAACTGGAAATGGAGATCCAAAAAAACAAACAAACACAAATAAACTTGAACTGAAAAGCCGTTATTTGAAATATCCTAGGAGGAACCGGAGCGTGTTTTCCTAACATAATTATTCCCAGGCACGATCAAACTTCTTCGAGCCCGAGTCAAGCCCCAGCTCAAATTAAGACCAGCTAAATTGGAAAAAGATGGATTATGGAATGGTTATTTATCCAGGGCAGAAAGAGTGTTGCAAAGTCAAGGTGTCCATAATTCCTCCTGGCAGCTGAGGCTGGAGAAACATTCCACTTGTTTCCTGTTTCCCCCCCCAAAACATCCTTTGAACTGAAATGCCTGGTTTGTTTGATTTGATTAGGAATAGTGGACATTTTGATTCCAGAGCATGAGCAAGCCTGTGCAGGAGATTCAAAATGGCACCGGGGTGTGTGTGATGCTCATGGGGAAATGACTGTGTGTCAAGGCTAGGTCCATGGGTTGCTGAACTCAAATCTGGGCAAGGACCTCCAGCTCCAGGTCTGTGATGGGGTGGAGAGACACAGACCCAGGGCCAAAAGTGGCTCTTCATGCATCTCTAACCAGCCCTTGCGAGTCTCCCCAGACCATTGCTGCTGGCTTCCTCAAGTGCTTTTGCCCTTGAAATGGGATGCTGCTTCTTGCTTGCTAAGATGGAGGTGTGTGTGTACAGAGAAACCTTTCACTTTTGCCTGTCTGATATGTAGCCTACAGTCTAAAGGTGAAAACTGTGGGATAACCAGCTTCATGTAACCAACATGTTGTTGTTGTTGTTTAGTCGTTTAGTCGTGTCTGACTCTTCGTGACCCCATGGACCAGAGCACGCCAGGCACCTCTGTCCTCCACTACCTCCCGCAGTTTGGTCAAACTCATGCTGGTAACCTCGAAAACACTATCCAACCATCTCGTCCTCTGTCGCCCCCTTCTCCTTGTGCCCTCCATCTTTCCCAGCATCAGTGTCTTCTCTTCTCATGAGGTGGCCAAAGTACTGGAGCCTCAGCTTCACGATCTGTCCTTCCAGTGAGCACTCAGGGCTGATTTCCTTAAGAATGGATGCGTTTGATCTTCTTGCAGCCCATGGGACTCTCAAGAGTCTTTTCCAGCAACCATAATTCAAAAGCATCAATTTTTCGGCGATCAGCCTTCTTTATGGTCCAGCTCTTAAGTCTAATTAATGCATGAAGGGGTTAATACCATAGATAAGCTGTTCTGCCAGGCTTGGTGTGGTCACTTCCCCTTACCTTGGGGGGAAATGGACAATCAAGCCTATTGTTCACCCTCCGGCTTACCAGAAAAGCTCAGTATATGAGGTCTGAGTTGGTTCTGCAGCTCAGATGGCATGACTCTTAAAAGCCACTCTTGAGTTCCCATACCAATAACTGAGGAACAATTTAGGGCAAATATCTGCATGCCCTTCTTTGAGACATTGGAGGATCCCATCAGGAATGCAAACGGGACCAGACATTGCCACAATTTTCATGTTTGCCCGAGGTCAGGAACAGAAGTCAAGTGAATTCAAACAGTATTCACTATCATTGGTTTTTTAACCCGCAAATATCACGTAAATAATCACATTATTTTCTGCATTGTTTTTGATATTTCTCTTCCACTGGAATTAGCCATGTTATGTATATACCGTAGTTATGTTATCTTATGTACCATATATAGTTATGTTATGTATATGAATGGGTTATTGTGTTAGCTTAGGCCATTGTGGATGACAAGACAAATGACAAAGGTTTTAGCAGAATATAAACTATAGTGGAAGGGAAACAGTGTTGATTGTGCCGAACCCAAGATGGGTCAGAAAGGGCTGCGTCCCCACACCCTGAACATTCACCATCTAGCTCAAACGGTTGAACCTCAGGTCCAGAGAGGATCATGGTTCCTTGATCTTTGAGTCTACAGTATGATGCAGCAGCAGCAAAAGCTAATACAATTCTAGACTGCATCAATGGAAAAATAGTGCTCAGGTTGATGGAGGCATTAATCCCACTCTGTTCTGCCTTAGTTAGACCCCACCTGGAGTCCTGTATCCAGTTCTGGGCACCCAAGTTGAAGAAAGATATTGACAAGCAGGAACGTGTGTGGAAGAGGGTGACCAAAACGAGCAAAGGTTTGGAAACCAAGCATTATGAGGAATGGTTGAGGGAGCTGGGTCTGTTTCACCTGGAGAACAGAAGACTGAGAGGTGGTATGAGAGCCATCTTCAAATGTCTAAAGGGCTGTCACATGACAGAGCATGACAGAGCAGGTTTCTGCTTCTCCATAGGGTAGGACCTAAAGCAATGGCTTCAAATGGCAATGAAGGAGATTCTGGCAAAACATTAGGAAAAACTTCTGACACTAATGTGGGATGTCATCCACTGGTGCAGTCAAATGCAACATTCCTTATTTCCCTAGACTGGGCATAGACAGGGGGATATCCAGTCAGTGTAACTTCCTGTTCCACTGGTCTGGAGCTCCTCCCCCTGCATGTGACCTGGGAGATGGCGTGGCCCTGGCTCACTCCATAAAAGAGTTGAATCATGCAGCCATTTTCTCAGTTCGTCTTGATCACTCTCTTGCCTTTTTGTTCTTTTGCTGCCATGCTGCTCCCCTGCCGCCATTTTGTTATCTTAATGTAATTTTGCTGTCTGCTGGCTCTCAGCCAGCTGCACATGAGTTCAGTCTCCCTGTGAGATGAACTCACAGTTTCTTTGTGTAACTACCAAGTAAAGTCTGCCTTTCAGGGATCATATTGTGAACGGAAATGTGAGTAAATGCTTTGTTACTTTACTCAGAAAGACTCTTGTGTCTTTATTCTTTTAGGAGGGATCAAAGGGGACACCAGCAAATAATCTTAACTAAGAGATTCAAATGAATCTGCAAACTGCTTCCAGCTACATTGAGGGGAATTTGCTCTGCCATATCACTTCACTAGCATGAGTGAAGGAAGGATAATGCTTATTCAATATATCCTTTCCTACTATCCTTAACATTCCCACAAGTAAGAGCTGTTCAAGCGTGGAACAGACTCCCTTGGAAAGTAGCAGTCTTTCCTCCCTTAGAGACTTTTAAGCAGAGGTTGGGTGGCCATCTGCCAGAGATTCTTTAGCTATGATTATTTCACTACAGGGAGTTGTACTAGGTGACCCTTGTGGTCTCTTCTAACCTTACGGTTCTATGATTGGTTTGAGTCCTGGAGTCCCTGTCAGGTTGGAGAAAAGGGACAAGTGCTGGGGGGGGGGGAAATCATAGAAGCTGCACCCCATTATTGGGTAGCAAGGAGGTCATGAGACACACATTCATGCTTCCGGACCCAAATTCCCCAGAGCTGAACCCAACCCATCTCCACCTTTCACGGCCCACTTGTGATTCGGTTCCTGTCTAAGCATTCCAGATCACAGCCTGCTCATTCCTCGAGGCCTAATTATCTATCATTTCATGTCTAGGCCTAGGAGGCTTTTTAAGCTGTGTGGAAAATGTCAGCCATCCTGGTGGAAACGTAACGATCCCAGTATCCGTTTCATTTTGGCAAGGCTTGGCGACGGCGGACACGACTGGAATGGCGCGTTAATGATCCGAGCCGTGCGGCGCAGCTAGAGCGGGGCCCTGAAAACCAAATTAATTGGGGTTACAGCTGGAGCAATACCCTTCGGAATAATTAAGAAGTCAAACCAAACTTGGAGCGAGTTGGGCGGCTGCACACAGGTGCCTAATTGCACTCTGGAGTGTGCTTGCACGCCATCTCAAAAGGTAGCAAACGGAAGAGAGGAGGAGAGAGAGAGAGAGAAGAGAGAACATAGATGTCTGTACATACATTTAATAAAGGGATCGGAGGAACCAAGGCAGAGTTTGCTGGCTCATTTCTATAGAGCACTAGGGATGAACATAGACCACTGATCTGTTTCCAGTGTGGGTCGCCGAATGTCTCCTGGTTGGTGGGATTCTGGCCTGAAGCAGCAAGGAACAGAGGGTGTGTCATAAGGAAAATGAATGGATATTGATTTATATATATTTGTAATTTTAGTAACTTTATATTACTGTGACATTTTTTATACAGTGGTACCTCAGGTTAAGTACTTAATTCGTTCCGGAGGTCCATACTTAACCTGAAACTGTTCTTAACCTGAAGCACCACTTCTGGCTAACTGAACAATCTATGGCTTTTAAACTGAGTTTGTGTTATTGTTTTTGTTTGTTACCATGGTGTTTGTTTTTGTATTTTTATATTGTAAGCCTCCCTGTGATCTTCAGGTGAAGGACAGCACAGTGGTACCTCAGGTTAAGTACTTAATTTGTTCCGGAGGTCCGTTCTTAACCTGAAACTGTTCTTAACCTGAAGCACCATTTTAGCTAATGGGGCCTCCTGCTGCTGCTGTGCCGCCGGAGCCTGATATCTGTTCTTATCCTAAAGCGAAGTTCTTAACTTGAAGCACTATTTCTGGGTTAGCGGAGTCTTTAACCTGAAGCGTATGTAACCTGAAACATATGTAACCTGAGCTACCACTGTATGCAGCTGTATGTAAGACTTTGTTTAAATTGTCTGTTGTTTCATTTTTCTGTACACCACTTAAAGACATTTTAAACATAGAAATTAAATAATCAATCAACATAAGATGCCGGTGGAGCAAGAAATGTTGGTTTACTCAATGCATCCCTTTCCAACTTCCATCCAGATGAGCAAAAAGCACCATCAGAGTTCAAGGACTTTTCCTAGCCAGTCAAAATCGCATCAGGAACAAGCATAATTTTGTTCCAAGGGAGTGGAGGGGGAAATATCAGCGGGTTCTTCCACTGCTATGGTACTCCCAGCATGCCTGTGATGGGCACAATTATTTATTTACTCTCCAGGAAGCCAGAAGCTGGCAAGCATTTCCTGTTTGGAGGGTCTTTCTTCTGCTCCGAGCCCAGTCTTTGTGGCACCAGAGCTTGCAACATGCACTCCACATTCTGATTGTTCTACTCTATAAAAATGCTTTCTGAATCCAAGGAAATGGATTTTTAAGAAGAAAAGGAAAAAGCCTCCGGGATGTGTGTGTGTGTTTTCACAGGTTCCCTTCTTTATTTGTCCCTAATCCATCCCACTTACGATGCCTCATGTATCCTAAGCTCAACATCTGGCTCCCATCACACCTTCTGCCGACTCAAAAGGGAATAAAAGACCCAAGATGGCTCCCAGATGCAGAAGGCTTTCAGCATCCCGTAAGGGTCCAGGTTGATGGCAGGAGGGAGGGAGGCCAAAGAGAGACTGCCTGTCCCAAACTAAGAGGGCTCTGCGGGCATCACATCTTCTCGGTTAAGGCTTATGTATCAGGGTGTTCCCAATGGGCTCCTGGGGAACTGTCTTCTTCTCATTGGCTGTAACCTCACATGGAGCAAACAAACCCTTCTCCAAGGGCAACGATAAATAAGCAGACTTATTTCGCAGGCTGTACGTGCCCGTATGGCACATCTCAAGATAAAACTGCTCTCGGAACACTCCGATTTTTTGAAAGTCAATATTTAGAGTCTACAAATGGATAGAGTCTACTGTGGATAATCAAATGATCAGAGAGTTGGTGGCCTACAAAAAAGAACAACACAGAGCTGAGAATTCTGCTCCAGGCTAGAAACAATCATTGGTAGTAATGCGGGAGACTCCAGGCTTGGTTGGGGAGTGAGCACTTATCCTTACACCATCTTTCCAGGTTTTAAAAATGTGAAGGACCTGCTTGACCACTAATGCAGAGAGTGGACAGGAAGAGGTTTTCTTCCCCTTCTCACAATGTTAGAACTTGGAGACATCAAATGAGTGAAGCTAAACATCTTAAAATTTGGGACGCATGAAAGAACTTCTTCACATAGCAGCACAAAATGAAACGGTGGCTTTTGCTCTCACAGGAGGTAGTGAACAATATATTATTTTTCAGAATAGTTTTATTATTTATACCCCGCCCATCTGACTGGGTTGCCCCAGCCACTCTGGGCAGCTTCCAACACATATAGAAACATAGTAAAACATTAAAAACTTCCCGATACAGGTGATGGCCACCAACTCGGATGGTTTGAAAAGAGGATTGGACAGATTCGTGGAGGAGAAGGCTACCAATGGCTATGATATTGGAGGCAGTATGCCTCTGAATTCCTGTTGCTGGAAACTACAGGAGAGAGCTGTTGTGCTCAGATCTTTCCTGCGAGCATCCCATTAAGGCACCTGGTTGGCCACTTTGAGAAAAAGATGTTGGACCTTTGGTGTGATCCAATAGGGATCTTCTCTTGTACTTTTGTTCCTGTAGTGAGATATGGGGCTAGACTAGAGGACCCTTCAAGATCCTTTCCAGCTCTACAATTCTATGGTTCTATGAGAAGTAAGCTCCTGTGCTGTGGGAGAGGAAGCTGTCTTTACCAAACTGTCTTCTGAACTACTGCTTGCAAACAGCCCATTTTGCCCAGGGCTGCCAATGAGAAGGTTTTCCTTGCATCAGTTCTAGACATAGCCTCCAACCTGCTATTTGACTCAGGCAGATTCCTAGGGATGTCTGACCTGATATTTCCACTCGTAACGCCGTTCCATTGTGTTGAGGTGATCGTGAGCATCATGTCACTGTCACACTGGCAAAACCTCCAGTTTCGAAGTCCTTTGATATTTCCACTTGTACCTCTCTCCCCCCCCCCCCCGCCCTGTTCATCTCTTTGGCATTGATATAAATGCATTTATCTGAATGGAGAATCTGATTTCCATTGTTGCGTGCGAGACGTTCATTGTCTCCTGACAATGAGATAAAATCCACCAATTATGGGCTGTTGTAAAGTTCTTCTTTGACAGAGAAAGAGAGTGAGCTTTCTCTTCAGATGCCCGCTGCCATATATGTG
Organism: Podarcis muralis; assembly: GCF_964188315.1. Lineage (NCBI taxonomy): Eukaryota > Metazoa > Chordata > Lepidosauria > Squamata > Lacertidae > Podarcis > Podarcis muralis. The sequence goes on from NC_135668.1 coordinate 29,100,646, forward strand.
TGTGTGTGTGTGTGTGTGTGTGTGTGTGTGTGTGTGTATTTGTGTCAGATGAAACGGTTCTGTTTGCCTCGGGCCACTTCAGTCCACAGCAGGCAGACTCAGAGAGCGAAAGGGAAATATCACAGAGTGCAGAGATCCTCTCCGAGGCAAATGAATCTGTTTTCATCTCAAGTCTTCCTTTGATGTGTCAAGATGTTAAAGGCCTCCAGTCTTCTTTTCATACCTCTGTCCTTGTCAGAGGAGCTCCTTTTGGTCTCTGGATCTTTCCAACGCAGCCGCTGGAGAGATCTTGATGAAAGTGTACAAGCTTCCCCCTCCCTGCCTCCCGCCAGGCCTTCGTGCTCCTCAAACCTGGGCAAGCGGTTATGAAAGAGGAAGAGACTTTCCAGGAAGGATGTTTTCCCCTTCTTAAAAAGAGAGAGAGAAAGAAATGCATCCTGTCAGGTGATTTACATAGTGACTTGAGGCATTTGGAGGCACAAACAGGACTTGCAAAGAGATGGCGGGCAGCTGAGATTTATCAACCGGGGCCATCAAGTGGCTGGGACATTTGGCCAGAGTTGCATTTCCCAGCCGAGGGCCATATGGCCCCCTGGAGGCCCCTAGGATATTCCAAGGGCAGCACAGGTGAAAATCGCATAAATGGGGGAGCCAGGATGCTGGCCTGGCCAGGCCAGCTTTCGTTTTATACCATCTGGGCTCGATGAGGCATGTCACCCTCACCTGCCCCGAGTCTACTCCAGCTGAGGAATCACACCTCCTCCCCGAACTAGCAAGCCCCACCTGGGCTGTGGGTCCTTGCCTGCCTTCCCTCAGAACTGACAACTGTAAGTTCTGGAATCCAGAGGTCAGGGATGGTACGTCTTGAGACAAAACAGGAAGTGCCACCCTCCTCTGCCACCCCCCCCCCACACCCCAGTGTGGCTGGTGTCCTAGCCAGGCCGGCGTCATCAAGAACAAGGGTCACATGGATCGAGAAATACTTACGTTATTTTTTAAAAATGTGATTGTATTTTTTATAAATTATAAAAATTATAAATAAAACATGTTTCTACTGGTAGGATGGGGGGGGGGTCACATGAAGGAAGGAAGGTCGGAAGGGGGCCATGGCTGGGAAAAGGTTGAGAAACACTGGTCTAGACCAGGCATGTCCAACAGATCGTCATCTACCGGTAGATCACTGGACATCTGTGGTAGATCACTGGCTCCCCCCACCCAAAGAAGCTCAACATCTAAAAAACCCCCAGGGCTTTCCCTCCTAAGAAAAACTCAACAACTTTGACCTGAAACCTGAATCCCCCAAATCCAAAAAGGGGGTAGATCACTGCCAGTTTTTAACTCTGTAAGTAGATCACAGTCTCTTGGGAGTTGGCCATCCCGGGTCTAGACCATCTATCGCCAACCTAGTGCCCTCTGCCCCCGGCTGCTTTGGTCTACAACTGGGTGCTGGCTGGGGCTGATGGGAGTTGTAGTCCAAAGCAGCTGTGCGGGGGAGGGGGAGGGACACATCAACCTGGCAAAGAGGTGGTGGTAGAGGGTATTTCCCCATGGGCATAGCCAGGATCTTTTTAAGGGGGGGCAGGCTTTTGTTAGGGGAGCAGGCTTTTGTTATTGGGGAGCAGAACCTCAGATTTGTATTGATTTTTATTGATTGGGGGAACAGCTGCCCCCCAACCCCACTTGGCTACACCCAGGTCCTCCCCCCCAAAAACCATCCTGGAGAGGTTCTGCCACTCAATGTAGACAATACTAAGCAGCATGAGCCAAGGGTATAAGGCATGAGACTTGGCATAAGGCAGCTTCCTATGTTCCAATGGCAGCTCGCATCCTGCCCAGGACCTTTAATGGACGATCCTGCTTTCAGGAGGACTTACCGGTACTTCTGAACAGACATAGTTAGAACTGCGCTTAAGTTTTTCTCCTCCCTCCCCATCCCTTTTTTTCTTTTCTGCTCTGTAAGCATGAAAGCAAGGATTATCTTTTTAAATAAATAAAAATTAAAAATAAATGATGCTTTAGCCACTCTCGCTGGCAGCCTTTCGTACTGAAGAGCAGGGTGATTTTCCTTTCTTTCCTTTGATACAGGAATAAATGATGGGTTAGCCAGGCAGTGCAGCAAACCAGTAAGATCAGAGTGGTAACCTATGTTATTGGGCTAACGGTTTATTTGATTTGATGTAATTTCCTAAAGATATTACAAGCCAAAGAGCTCCAAAGGGAAACGAGCCTTTGAGGCCAAGCCTTCCATCCCAGCTGCTTTTCATTATTCCGGGGTGACCACATTTTCCTACTTTACATTACCCATGTACGGCGCATTCTGCCGCCTTAGGATTTGCTGTCTTTTGTAAACACTGACTCCCCCCCCCCCAAAAAAAACCCTTTTTTGTGGCTGCCTCATTAAAAAACAACAACACAAAACTTTAGATCTTGGAGGCAGGCAGTGCCTATTTGCATATGTATAAACTTTAATTTCCCCAAAACATGCTGGCTACCAGATGGGGAAGCAGAGAGGCCTCTGACGTTTATCTGAAAGCGGAGACATTTTCCTGTGTTCTTAACCTCAAAGGAAACTTGGTGGTTTCTAACCAGGCTGCCAGATCCTAACCTTAGCAGGGTTTTTTGTTTTGTTTTTTAAAAAGGGGTTTTGGGTTTTTTTGACAGACAAATGTGGAGGGGAGGGGATGTAGAGGAAAGCTTTTCTCTCTTTTCCTTCAAACCAGATGGTGGAATGGAGTCATGAAAAGGCAGCCCTCCACATCTGTTTGCGTTGAATAAAAGGGGCAAGATTACCTACCAAATGCAAATAGCACTGTGGGAAGGGGGGAGGGGCTTGTAATGACAAGGATCACAGTGAATGGGGTGGAATTTAACCCTCTCCTCCACACGGCAGCAGTTCTGAGGTCTGTTCTGCACCATCTTGGAAGTGGGCCTTTAGTGCAGCAGCAACCTCCCAGCCTTTGGAACTCCCTCCCACTGCATAATAGGCACATGTCTTCTCTGCTGCCTGCTAAAGATGTTCCTCTTTCAACAAACCTTCTAAAATATTTACCCTGCCTTGAATTTGAAGTGATTGGACAAGAATGTAAGAAGACCCTGCTGGATCAGCCCATTGCCCGTCTAGTCCAGCATCTGGTTCCCACAGTATCCAAACAGATGTGAATGGTGAGAAACCAGAGAGCAAGATTTGACCACAAAAGCCCTCTCCCCTCTTGTTGGTCTCCACCATCTGGAATTCAGAAGCATTGCTTCCTCCAACTGAACATAGCCATTCTGGCTAGTAGCCATCGGTAGTCCTTTCCTCCATGAATTTGTCTAATCCTCTTTTAATGCCACCCAACTTGGTGGCCATCCCCGAGGGAGGGAGTTCCAAAGTTTAACTATGTGCTGCATGAATTACTTTCTTCTATCTGTCCCGAATCTTCCAATGTTCAACTTCATTGGATGCCCATGAGTTCTTCTACTATTACAGTGGTACCTTGGGATGCGGACAGGATCTGTTCCGGAACCCCGTTCGCATCCTGAATAGAATGTAAGATGCGACAGTGTGTCTGCGCATGTGCAGATCGCGTTTTGCAGCTTCTGTGCATGCGCGTGCCATCATTTTGACCGTCTGCGCATGCGTGAGTGACGAAACCTGGAAGTAACGTACTCCGTTACTTCTGGGTCACCACAGAGCACAACCTGAAAATACTTATCCTGAAGCATATTTATCCTGAGGTATGACTGTACATGCTGTTGTTGTTTTTAAACTGTTTTTGTATGTGTAATTGTTATTATTTTGTAAATTGCTTTGGGAAGTGATTCATAAATAACAACAAGCACAGCTCCTACTAGATCCTATTGCAAGTGGCTGTCAGCTTGGTTGAAAGTAGGCATGGGCTGAGCAGGATAATTCCGTCCAGTTTTTGCATCTCTGTAGATCTGCCCCAACCTCCATAAGGAGGATTTTCTAAAAGACAATCCCCAAAGTCCACATTTAAATTGAATGCACCACGTACACAGTTGGTGTAGTGGTTAAGAGCGGTAGTCTCGTAATCTGGGGAACCGGGTTTGCATCCCCGCTCCTCCACATGCAGCTGCTGGGTGACCTTGGGCCAGTCACACTTCTCCGAAGTCTCTCAGCCCCACTCACCTCACAGAGTGTTTGTTGTGGGGGAGGAAGGGAAAGGAGAATGTTAGCCGCTTTGAGACTCCTTTGGGTAGTGATAAAGCGGGATATCAAATCCAAACTCTTCTTCTTCTTCTTCTTCCTCATAAAACATGCACTTTTCAATGCCTCTCCCTGTGAAATATGCATTTGTAAAAGTGTGACGTAGTATTTTTGTGCTTTTTGTGGGTCAGCAGCCAGAGAAGTGTGCAAAGCAACTGAGAGTTGAGTTCTGACACACAGGCAGGTTCAGTAACATTGGATCAGGTTAGTACATTGCAAAAAGCAGACCAGACCAAACCTTCCTCCAATCCTACTTGAAAACTCCATCCATTTTCTTCTTTTTGTGTGATGGTGGGAGCAAAAATAGAAGCAGCAGCAGACACAGGTTTCAGTTAAAAATAAAAAAGACGGCTTCTAATCCTTCTCATAAATTAGTCTGTTGGGTGAAATACACTGATTAACTGAGAATGCTTCCCAATGGGTGCTTATTATGGGATAGGTGCACCTCATGCGTGCACACAACATGCTGGCAGCAGTGGTCCCTGTCCCACCCATTTAATACAATATAGGGTTTTTTTAATTATTAAAAAAAACCTATTTGCAACATCTGAATTTTGCAAATTAAGCACCTTGAATTTCCCCCCAGAGAACACAAAAATATCATTACCTTTTATTTGTTTCCAGTAAAGGGAAAAATACGCTTAGGATTTACAGGGGCGCCGAATGCGTTGCCATCAGTTTGCAAACATGCAAGCCCAGTTCATCCCTCCCTCTCAGTACATGCAGCCAATTTCCCCCATGTAGCCTCCCTCGAAAACATGAGCTCCCATTATGAACAAAAAAATCTGTCCTCCATTAATTCATTAGAAGCTGACAAAAGGAGCTTTGATCAGGCCTGTTTAAAGGCTTCTCGATGACACATAGCAGTAAACCTCAGCTCTTGCACCGGAAATGTCGCCATAACTCTTCCTGCTAAATTTGACGATAGGCTGCCCCCCTCCTCGGATATTAATTGGCGCTTGAGTGCTCACACATGGTCTCCAGGCATGCTTTCGATCTGCTGTTTGAACTCTGGAGCTCGCGGAAGAACAGGAAATCTTGTGCTTGTTCCGTGAATGAGGAAAGCCAACACTGGTGTGTGTGTTTTTTCAGCCCAGGGATCAAAGGGTTATGGAAAGCAAGGAGGTAAATTAAGACTGTTTGGGCATCTACCAGCCGATGGGCTGGCTTTACAGACAAAGCGAGTGTAGTAATGTCTAAATATATATCATTTCCCACAGATAGCCAGTGTGATGTAGTGGTTATATTGTTAGACTAGGACCTCGGTAGACCAGGGTTCAAATTCTGCACTCAGGCCTGAAACTGAGTGACCTTGAGCCACTCACTGCCTCTCAAACTAACCTACCTCACCGGGTAGTTGTGGGGATTAAAGGAGGATTAGAACCTCGGCTGCATCAACAGAAGTCTAGTGTCCAGATCAAGGGAAGTAATAATACTACTCTATTCTGCCTCGGTCAGACCACACCTGGAATACTGTGTCCAATTCTGGGTACCACACTTTAAGAAGGATGTTGACAAGCTGGAACGTCTGCAAGAAGATCAAGGAAAGAGCTTTCCAAACTTTTCATGTTGGTGACACAGTTTTTAGACATGCATCATTTTGCAACACAGAAATTCAGTTTTACTAGCACACCAGAGGTTAAACCAGGGGTCAGCAAGCTTTTTCAGCAGGGGGCAGGCCCACTGTCCCTTAGACCTTGTGGGGGGCCGGACTATATTTTGAAAAATAATAATACTGAACGAATTCCTATGCCCCACAAATAACCCAGAGATGCATTTTAAATAAAAGGACACATTCTACTCATGTAAAAACACTCTAATTCCCAGACAATCTGTGAGCTGGATTTAGAAGGCGTTTGGGCCGTATCCAGCCCACAGGCCTTAGGTTGCCTACCCATGGGTTAAACTAACTCCTTTCCTGTCTAAGGAGGAGCTCAGGGAGTGTTCAAGCGACACACCTACACACTGCAGCCAATACACTAACATGTCGTGACATACAGTTTTGAAAGCTAAGGAAGGGAAGAACCATGTACCCTGCTTTGGGCTCCTTGGAGAAAAAGGTGTGCAATAAATGCAATAAATATTAATGTGCTACTAGAAAACCTTATTTGTTCATCTTTCGTTCTTCAATATTTCTGACCCCCACCCCCTTCCCACCCCAGGACAGCAGGCTTACAAGACAGCCTTAAAATGACCAGGGGCCAGAAACAATGGGAAATGGCGACCAGAGGTAACAAGGAACTTATTAAACACTCCAAATGGAACCTGCTTGATCCCACCGTGCAGAAAACGTAATGGCATTGGGTAGCTTTAAATTGGCTGGCCCGTTTAATATCACAAATATGCAGGGGAAGAACATTTCAATGCCGCCATTGTTGCTCGCTCTGCCCTCTCGCCGTTTGCGTGCACGAAGTCTGCATTCCGTTTGCACCCACACACACGTCAGAGAGCCCGACAATCAGCCATTATGAGTGCAGAATACAGAATACTTCCATTGTACGAAAAGGGAAAGTGTTGGGCCTGTTTATTTTTCTGCCTCCCCATCCTGGACCAGCCGTTCTGCCGGCCTGCTGGGCTTGGCAGGGTGGGGGGCAGGGAGAGGAAGTGGGGCAAATACCTTTAAAAGAAACCCCTCCATTCCATGCAGTATGCATGCTTTGCACGCAGTGTCAGATCTCAGGATCCAACCCTGGGATCCCTACCGGGAACGTGATTGTTTTGATTGTTTCTAGAAGGTTTCTCTTTATATTGTGATTGAGGCTGGAAGTTTGGGTACAGCTCAGCTTTCCTGAGAGGAGTTTTTATGGGGTTACAACAGACAGAGGGAGGGACCTCTGCATTCCCAGATGATCCTTGTACCTTTAACCTCTCACCTTACTTCTCTATCTGCTATTTAGACAGATATATCTTAGGTTGTGTCCCATTTACAGCCTCCTCCATCTCCTCCTCACACCTCTCCTGCACCCCAAGATGAGAGGTAGTCTTTAACTATTCTCTGGGAGAATGAAGGATTCAAGCATGGCTGCCTTCTCTAGACTAATTATTTACATGAGAACTAGAAACCTTTTCTATCCAGGCTATGTATTTCCTGCAATAAACAGCTGCACTTTGGAACTCCCTGCCCATTGACCTTAGGCAGACACCTTTAGTGTACTGCCGCCCAGAGTAGCTGAGGCAATCCAGCCAGATGTGTGGGGTACAAATAAAAGCAGCACCTTAAATTGGGCTTGCACCACCACTAAGCCATGGCACAATGTTTTCCCAGAGAAGTGTAGCCTTAGGATGCTGCCCAGAGCAGTGGAAAAACAGAACTGGGGATGGGGTGGGGGGGTGGAGTTCTATAATTATTTATTACTTGTGCATCCCACATTTTTTCTCCAGCGAGCTCAACATGCAAAAATGCACTCCTATAAATATTTTGAACCTGCTCCTCCGTTGCGATTTGGGAGCATTCCAGGCAGATGAGGCAGGGCTCTCTACCCCCACGGCAAACCCACCGCAGCAACGCAGAACAACAAAGCCAGAACGCAACAGGAGACCCCGTGCAGAAATTGGAAGAATGTGGCTAGCTGCAGCTGACCCAGGAGAGGTCTTAAAAACTTTCCTTTCAACTGTTAAATTGTTGCGCTCAGCTGTGACCGACCCTGGCAAAGAGGCCCAAAGAGTCTGCTCCTTGTTATTCACCGGTTAAATGGAAGTGAATGAGATTTATCTGGCTGTCTTGGGAGACAGCGGGGTGATGCTGTTCCATGCTGCTTTGATAGACTTTGGCCGACCCCAGTAGACTTTGGCCAAACCTTTTCAGGCCGCCCCCCTCCCCACCTCCATAAACTCATCCCCAGTGCCCCCTACCCTATAAAAAGCATCATTCAGAATAGCGGCTGGCACAACCCACTAAGGAGGATAACAGCACAATAAAATTCAAACCAGGAATGATTAGTTGCACATTTATTCAAAATCCAAGTTTGGCTATTAATTCAATGAAATGGATTAACTTGATCCAGTGATGCCAGCTTTTCAAAGTCTGGTAAACTAAAGGTAAAGGTAAAGGACCCCTGGACAGTTAGGTTCAGTCAAAGGCGACTATGGGGTGCAGCACTCATCTCACTGTGATCATATTTATGCCTCGGGGGGGGGGGCTAGGTAATCCCCCTCCAGGGAGTGGTATCACCCACTTAAGGATTCACTGGCTTAGAATCACGCTGCCTTCTTCCCCCATTGCTGGGGAAAGTCACCCACCACTTACCACAAATGGTAGAGCATACCCTCCAGGTGTGCCAATTTTTCAAGGACAGTCCTGGAATTATAAAAGCCATCCTGGCTTCTGATATGACCCTGAAATGTCCTTTTGGCTCTCCAGATGTTCTTGGGCTCCACTTCCCATCAGTGGTTAGGGAAGAGGGGATTTGTAATCCAATGATGTCTGGAGGACCAAAAGTTCCCCAACCCTGGTCTCTGCTGGCTGGCTGACTGACAGCAGCTTTCCAGAGTTTCAGACCAGGCCTATTCCCATACCTGTTTGAGATGCTGAGGGACCTTATCCATGGAAAACAGGTGATGCTCTACCACTGAGATATGCACCTTCCCAGATTATTTTGTGTTGCCTAATGAGATACATGGCCTGCCTTGTTGGATCTGCCTGGATCTGGCTAAAAAGACCCATTTTATGTCAAGGAATGGGGAGCCCAGCTCCTTAGGAGAGTAGAGGGAAGGAAGCCTCACACAACTTGGCTCAGAAGAGGCAGTCCACTGGCTCTATGCCAGGGATCATATTGCAGAGACTGCAGACAAGGATTTCAATTGCTTGCTGACACTGCTGGAAAATGTCACTGTGGAGTCAAGTGTTCTCGCTACCCCCCATTTTTTTCTTAGAAATGTTCTGATAACAAGCCAGGCTCTTTGGAAAGAACATTAACTATGATACACACTTGTCCTCGATCATCTTTGGTGCTTCAGTCCACACAAGGCCTCAACACTGCAGTTAGAGTCTTGTGAGGATTTGTCCAGAGCAGCTTTCCCCAACCTGATTCTCTACAGATGTTTTGGACCATAACTTCCATCAACTCCAGAAGAACAGAAGAAGAGTCTGGCTGGAACAGGCCAATGACCCGTACAGCCCAGCATCCTGTCCTCACACTGGCCAACTAGATGCCTAGAGTGGGGAACTCACAAGCAGGATTTGAGCACAAGAACATTCTCCCCTCCCGTGGTTTCCAGCAACTGGGATTCAGATGCATTGCTGCTTCCAGTTGTGGAGACAAGAGCACAGCCATTATGGCCACGGAGCTGTTGATAGCCCTCTTCTCTGTGAATTTGTTGAATCCTCTTTTAAGGGTTGGTGGCCATCACTGCCTCCTGTGGGAGTGAGTTCCATAGTTTAACCATGTGCTGTATGAAGACACAGTTTACCTTCCTGCCACAGCGGTAGCTATTTATCTACTTGCACTGGTGTACTTTCGAACTGCTAGGTTGGCAGGAGCTGGAACAGAGCAATGGGAGCTCACTCCATCTCGGGATTCAAACCACCAACCTTCTGATCGGCAAGCCTAAGACACTCGGTGGTTTAGACCACAGTGCCACCATGTGCTCTGGTTTCTGTCACAGTGTTCCGTTGTGCCAGAAACGATTTAGTCATGCTGGCCACATGACCCGGAAAGCTGTCTGCAGACAAACACCGGCTCCCTCGGCCTGAAAGCAAGATGAGCACCGTAACCCCAGAGTTGCCTTTGACTGGACTTAACCATCCTTAAGACCCTGATGTTGGGAAAGATTGAGGGCACAAGGAGAAGGGGATGACAGAGGACAAGATGGTTGGACAGTGTTCTCGAAGCTACCAGCATGAGTGACCAAACTGCGGGAGGCAGTGGAAGACAGAAGTGCCTGGCATGTTCTGGTCCATGGGGTCACGAAGAGTTGGACATGACTAAACAACAACAGCAGCAGCAGCAGCAACAGCAACAACAACAACCACCATCCAGGGGTCCTTTACCTTTTTTTTTTTTTAACCTGTATGAAGAAGAACTTCCTGAATCTTCCAACATTGAGCAATTGTTGTTGTTGTTTAAATTGCTATACCGTCCTTCATCTGAAGATCACAGGGCGGCTTACAATATAAAAACACAAAAACAAACACCATGGTAACAAACAAAAACAATAACACAAACTCAGTTTAAAAGCCATAGATTGTTCAGTTAGCCAAAGATCTGGGGAAAGAGGCATGTTTTTGCCTAGCGCTCAGATATATGTAACAAAGGCAGCAGGCGAGCCTCCCCAGGGAGAGCATTCCACAAATGGGGAGCCACCACAGAAAAGACCTGTTCTTGTGTCGGAGGAGGCACATGAAAAAAGACTTCAGATGATGATCTCTTCCTCTCCTTTCCTTCCAAGGAAGATGACTGCATGTGCTGGGTGCACAGCTGTCCAATGACGCTGACCTATGATGAGTAAGCCCGGGTCAATTTTTGAAGGATTTGTCTGCCTGGTGGCTGGTGAGACTTTGGGATCAGCCTGGGTGTGCATCTTCGCCTCCCCTGGTTTTATGAATCAGTGGGGAATCAAAGCGGCGGCTGCTGTCGACTCCCCATTACAGCGCTAGAAAAGAATGAGAAGCACCAAATGCCATTATGATTAAGATCTCCTTGGAGCTGACAGCTAGAACCGATGGGGTGTGGAGCTGGCGGCCGCCCGCTCAACTGTTTCCTTTCCCTTTTTCTTTTTGAGCTGTCACTGGGAAATTGTAGAGTCTGACAATCATATCGCTAATGTAGCAGCCCTAAGTGATGGAGATTCTCCTCTGGGGTCCCCCCTCCCCTCAGCAAAACACCATTCCCTGGTGTCACCACCTGGAGGCCTCTTTTGGAATGTGCATTATGGGATGCCTGCCAGAGGAGTAGGCACAGATAGGCCTTGAGGTTTCAAGCCCTTAACAACTTGGGACCAGTTCACCTGCGAGATTGCCTTGCCCCATCTATGCCCACTCGACCGCATCAACTGGAGGAACTGGCACTATTACAGCTGCCACATACTACTTGTGTACTCATTGTAGGATTTAAACTGTAAACAGCAGTGGAAAATAATTCAGATATTAATAGGATGAAAGTGGGATGTTAAGTTACAATATGCAGCAGGGCAAGGGGGAAAAAGGAAACCACGGAGGGACAGAGGGCAAGTTCACATGTACTAGAAATATTGTTGGAAATTAAATATGTAATACAGTGGTACCTCTGGTTATGTACTTAATTCGTTCCGGAGGTCCATTCTTAACCTGAAACTGTTCTTAACCAGAAGCACCACTTTAGCTAATGGGGCCTCTCATGGCCACACGATTTCTGTTCTCATCCTGAAGTCTGTAACCTGAAGCATATGTAATCTGAAGCATAAGTAACCCGAGGTACCACTGTAAGTGTCTGGAAATTCCAAATAAAATATTTTTTTACAATACCTGTTCTGCATTTGTAAGAACTCAATCTTTTAGTGTGGCAGCACCTACACTTTGGAACTCACTGCCAGGCAAGCATTTTTGCTGTGCTCTTTGCTGCTTTGCTGAAAACATATTTGTTTAGAGAAGCCTACACAGATGTTTAGAAAGTTGGTGCAAGTTTTAATCTGTTTTAGTCTATTGTTGTGTTAACTTTTCAAAAGTCTTACGCTAATTTTTCTTAGTGATCATTTTGTTGCTTTTTTGGCTTTGTAAACTGCTTTGAGCTGCTGTGCCGCTGAGCTATGGCCTTTCCTTACTTCCTACCTACCTACTGATCTTTCGATCTATAGCAGGGATAGGCAACCTAAGGCCCGTGGGCCAGATTTGGCCCAATTGCCTTCTTAATCTGGCCCACGGACGATATGGGAATCAGTGTGTTTTTACATGAGTAGAATGTGTCCTTTTATTTAAAATGCATCTCTGGGTTATTTGTGGGGCCTGCCTGGTGTTTTTACATGAGTAGAATGTGTGCTTTTATTTAATGCTTCTCTGGGTTGTTTGTGGGGCACAGGAATTCATTCATCCCCCCCCCCATATAGTCTGGCCCACCACATGGTCTGAGAGACGGTGGACCGGCCCATGGCTGAAAAAGGTTGCTGACCCCTGATCTATAGGTAGGGCTGGGTAAATCGCCTGCCTGAAGCCCTCCAGAACTGCTGCCAGTCAATGCAAAAGCTACTGAACTAGATGGACCAATGCTCTGACTCCATATAAGGCAGCTTGCTGTGTTGCTCTTAGGCAACCACAAAGCTTCCGGGATCAAGGGGTGTCAGAGATCCCAGAGAAATGCACGAGTCCCTGGCTCCTCTCCAGTGGAGAGATTAATCCCTGGAGGGATTTGGTCATGTTCAGGTGCCACAAAGCGTCTTCACTTGTTTGCAGTAGGACAGGGTGTTCCAGCCAAGTATGGAGACATTCCGGCTACGTGGAAGCACTTTATGCATCATTGATGGGAAGACAGAACACGAGGCATCTGTTCATCAGCTTCATCTTTTGCAATGTGTTCTTGCTGTGCACAACCGGAGCCTGTAATTACAAGTGACCCAGCACTACACGAGGTGAGATGCATCAGATAGCTCTTTTGCAGTCAAGGTAGTGTGTTAAGACCTGCAGGTCTTCATACCTGAGAAGCAGCCTTGTGTAAGATTGATGGATGCACCTCTGCGGTTCTTTTGTAACTTCCCGGTTCTTCCTCCTCCCAGCACCAAATCTGTAAACATCCCATTAAGGTTTGCACAGCACAGGCCTGGGATGGCAGAGTCGCAAGTCGGCTGGGCCCCCAAACCAAACGAGGAGTGGGTGTAGGTTAAGTAAAGGTAAAGGGTCCAGTCGTGGTCCATTAGGTCCAGTCGTGGCCGACTCTGGGGTTGCGGTACTCATCTCACTTTATTGGCCGAGGGAGCCGGCGTACAGCTTCCGGGTCATGTGGCCAGTAATGACGAACCAGAGCACTGCACGGAAACGCCATTTACCTTCCCGCTGGAGTGGTGCCTATTTATCTACTTGCACTTTGCTTTCGAACTGCTAGGTTGGCAGGAGCAGGGACAGAGCAACGGGAGCTCACCCCGTCGCGGGGATTTGAACCGCCGACCTTCTGATCGGCAAGTTCTAGGCTCTGTGGTTTAGACCACAGCGCCAAGTCCAAAAACCTGATTGAATCAAGATGATTGGTGACAGTAAGGAGACTCAAATGTGGTTGGTGAAACTCCAGAGAAAGAGAGAAAACTCATATTTCACTGCCAAAATGAGAGGTTCACATGTTGACACTGTTAAGGAAGTTCCAGCAATGTAAGGTCTTGTTTATGCACCACACACCTGTGAAGGGGCGGGCAGGTGGTGGATTGGGATCTAGTGGCAGATCTCTGAGTAATCTGCAGATCAGCAAGGATGTTGTCTGACTCTTAACTGTTTAGCAATAAGCAGCCACAAAATGAAATCAGTCTCACTCCCACTCTAAATTATATTGCTGAAATTGAGACAGCATAGGGGAACAAGGAGTGTTCCATTTATTTGTTTGTTTGTTTGTTTGTTTGTTTGTTTGTTTGTTTGCTTATAAATGCTTGTACACTGCTGTGTCATTACAATATATATCAAAGCAGTTGACAACAATAAAACCATACAATAAAAGCCATACCAAAGTTAAAACAGGCATCAATTCTCCATTGTGGAAAGATATACTTTTTTTAAGTGCCTGCACAGGCCTGGCAGAACAGAATCGTTTTTAGCAGGTGTTTAAAAGTTGGCACAGAAGGTGCCTGCTGAATCTCTAGTGGCAGAGTGTTCCACAGGACTGGGCCAATGACATTAAAGGCTCGATTTCTTGTGGTTGGCAAATGAGCCTCACCAACTCGGGGAACGACCAACGATGCTCCTGCAGGGGAATCTCAGGGGACTGAACTACGATATAAGGGTACAGACAGTCCCTAAGATATCCTGGACCATTCAGTTGTGCTATTCAAAGCAACTCCGAATTTTAAAATCCTAACCGCCCATGTTTTGCACCAGCCTCCTGTTGGTGAATCCTGGTGTCCTAGAAACAAGCCTGTAGACCACTTATCCCTATACTAGTAAAAGGTGATCTGGTTACATTCAACAAGTTATAGAATTATCAGTTAAAGGAACCTGGTGGTGATATGTGAACAGAGGTTGTTGTGTTGAAATTCCCATTTAACTAAGATATAGCTGCTCTCCAAGGTGATATTCAGTTGAAGCTCCTGAGCCAACCTGTCATCAGTCAAACATTTTTCCTGAGCTGCAGTTTTTTTTGGGGGGGGGGCGGGAAGTCTGACCTCCTGTGCAATTCAGGCATCCTTTAAATCTGTGCAATCTGTGCTGATCGCTTCCATTTCATTTGAGTGATTCACCAGCTCCTTAGCTGACGCCGCTTCCTTCAAGATTGGGAAAGCAGGAAAAGAGTGGCAATCAGGGAAACAAAACGTCTCATCGTCTCATCGTGGAGGGAGGCAAACTTACTGGAAAGAGGAGGTGTTTATTGATTTGCACTAATAGCAGCTTGAAAGTGGATGCCACTAATTAAAGTGTTACAAGCCTAGATCTTCCGGGAGCAAGGACTCAGATGCTCCTGGAGAATGTCTCTGGAGTCAAGATGTCCCAGCCAAGACTTGGGTACCCTTGTCTTTAGTCAATCAGCCGTTGTGTAACTCCTGGAGTGGCCTCCAGAGGCATTACAGGGGATCAGGTCAGGAAGAGACATAAGAACATGCAAAGAGGCTGCTGGATCAGGCCAATGGCCCATCTAGTCCAGCATCCTGTCCTTACAGTCGCCAACCAGATGGCCATTATGGGAAACCCACAAGCAGGATTGGAGCGCAAGAGCCCTCTCCCCTCCTGTGGTTTCCAGCAACTGGTATTCAGAAGTATGTATTGCTGTCTCCGAGTACAGAGACAGAGCAAACCCATCACAGCTAGTAGCCATCAATAGCCCTCTCGTCCTTGAATTCACCTAATCCTCTTTTAAAGCCATCTAGGTTGGTGGAGATCTCTACCTCCTTCAGGAGCGAGTTCCATAGTTTAACTAGGCGCTGCATGAAAAGGGGCTTTCTCTTATCTGCCTGGAATTCTCCAACATTCATCTTCATTGGATGTCTATGCGTTCTAGTGTTACGAGAGAAGAGAAAGTTTTCTCTATCCTCTTTCTCTCTCTCTCTTTGATAACATTTTATTAGTTTTCCAAAAATAACAACAACAATAACAACAATACAAAAACGAAACAAATTGACTTCCCTCTAGTCCCTTCCTTGCTTCCATTATTTATCAACATACCACATGTCCATTGTTAAATTTTGAAACCCATTTAAATTACCTATTACTAAATTACCATAACTAAATTACAAGTCATTTTAAAACCCTGCTAATGTGTACAATGCTTCTGTGTATATGCAATAAACATCTTCCATTCTTCCTTAAATTCGTTGTCATCTCTTCCTCTTAGTTTCATTGTCAATTTTGCCATTTCAGCATATTCCATTTAGCTTGCCAATCTTCTATAGCTGGAACACCTTCATATTTCCAATGTTGTGCTAATAATGTCTGTGTGGCTGCAGTTGCATACATAAATAAATTCTTTTGTGATTTTGGTAAGTCCACTCCTGTACTACCTAATAGGTTTTTCGGTGTTTTTTTTTACAAAGGTTATCTTAAACATCTTTTTCATTTCATTATAAATCATTTCCCAATATTTCTTTATAATTTTACAATCCCACCATATGTGAAAAAATGTCCCTTCTGTTGTTTTACATTTCCAACGCTTGCTTTCCTTAGTTTTATACATTTTTGCTAATTTAACTGGAGTAAGATATTCACTTTATCCATGCCAAGCATCCTTTTATAAACTACTATCAAAACCCACAGGTTTCTCTTGCACTCATTCTTTGGCATGGGAAACATCCAGATCACAGCTCTGCCCTTGGCTCAGCCCGGCTTGAATATAGGCGCACCAACTTCCCGTTTGCTCTTCCTCAGGACTTCATGAAACTCCAAGTCACTGGATATTCACTGCTTCAAGATGTTTGAAATATCAAGTGGTATTCAAATGCTTTTGTTCAAATACAGTGGAACCTTGGTTCTTGAACTTAATCTGTTCCAAAAGTCCATTTGACTTCCGAAACCATTCGAAAACCAAGGTGCGACTTCTGATTGGCGCAGGCTCCCCGGAAACAATAGCCAACAGCCGCATCGGACGTTTGGCTTCTGAAAAATGTTCAATAACCGGAACACTTACTTCTGGGTTTTCAGCATTCGGGAGCCAATTTGTTCGTCAACTAAGCTGTTTGAGAACCAAGGTTCCATTGTTTTTCATAAATATGGAGCTCCTAGGAGGAAAGGTGAGATATAAATCAAGAATAATAGGCAGCAAAGTTGTGTCTCAGTTTGTGCATTGTTTCGGGGAGGGCAAATTGGCATTTTAATGCAAACCAAATGAATTTTTGCCTCCACCCTTTATGCCGGGGAGAAAAGGGCTGGGAGCATTTTCATTCCCCAGGCAAGATGAGCTCCTTGCTCTCTTCAGACCAGCAACATTCTCCACCCTCCTATAACCTTTGCATACCAACATTTTTGCTGTGTTCGCCTGTCACTTTTGAAGCTCAAATATGAGGTCCTTATCTTGTTTCATCTCCTCTGGCCTTAAAATGGAGACAAGACATGACACACACACTTTGCACCTCTTGGGAGCTGACAAGGGCTGGGGAGGGGGGGGGTCTGCCGCAGACCCTGACAATTGCCAGAGCTCCCTGCGCTTTATTGACCAGCTGAAGCCAAGACAACAGCAGCAGCAGCAAATCCCCTTGGCCCCAGAGCAGAGGGAGTGAGCAAAGGCAGATGTCTCTCTCTTCCTCCCTCTCCTGTATTTGCAGCTTGTCAGCGCCAGGCAGCTGCTCCTGTCTGCCAGTAGTCCTGTCAGTGGTGAGAGGGGAACAGGCGCGCATTGAGGTCAGGGTGCAGAGCAGATGGATGACGCAGGATTTATGGCTTCATCTTCCACCTGGAATGCCTCTGGGTTCCAGATTGGCTAATAAGAATATCAGGCCTCTTGCGGATAAGTCTGGGAGCTGTGTGGTTGGATAATTCTCTCCCTCCTTCCTTATTTATTGCATTTATAGTCCCTCCTCTTTCTCCAAGGAGCTTAAGGTAGCATATGCGATTCCCATCCACCCACAACAACCCTGTAAGGTAGGTTAGGCAGAGAGGAAGTGACTGGCCCAAGTATGATGGCTGAGGGCAGATTTGAAGCCTGATCTCCCTAGTCCCACACCCTAAGGCAGCGGTTCTCAACCTGTGGGTCCCCAGATGTTCTTGGACTACAACTCCCATCATCCCTGACTACTGGTCATGCTGGCTAGGAATGATAGGAGTTGTAGTCCAACAACATCTGGGGACCCACAGGTTGAGAAACACTGCCCTAAGGGTAAACCACTGGTAGGGGGAGCTGTATGATATACATAAAATCAGGGCACCCCCAAGGTCCCTGATGGGGTCATGGCATGGCCCTAGCCAATGCCCAGGCTTTGGACAGAATCCACACCCCCAGATCCCTTTAACGGGACACCCTTAACGAGGAGGGGCAGGCTTAGGCTACAACCTCCCCTCCCAAAAACAAGGCTTACCCAATGCCTAGCCTCACAAAGTTGTGTTGATTGTTACAAGGTAGGCAAAAACCAAACAGCTGGTGCCAATTTGCCAAGTGGGAAAAATTCCTACCCGGCCCCATCAATATGGCAGTCAACATATGTCCATAGCAATGTCAAGTCATAAAGTAAAGGTAAAGGGACCCCTGACCATTAGGTCCAGTCATGGCTGACTCTGGGGTTGCAGCGCTCATCTCACTTTATTGGCCGAGGGAGCCGGCGTACAGCTTCCAGGTCATGTGGCCAGCATGACTAAGCCGCTTCTGGCGAACCAGAGCAGCGCACGGAAACACCGTTTACCTTCCCGCCGGAGCAGTACCTATTTATCTACTTGCACTTTGATGTGCTTTCAAACTGCTAGGTGGGCAGGAGCTGGGACCGAGCAACAGGAGCTCATCCCATCGCGGGGATTTGAACCGCCAACCTTCCAATCGGCAAGTCCTAGGCTCTGTGGTTTAACCCACAGCGCCACCTGCATCCCTTATGTTGAGTCATACCAGAGCTTTAAAAAGAGGGCGGGTGGGCTGGGAGATCTGGCAAGGAGGTGAAAAGGAAGGGGCACCCCTGGCTGCGCCACAGTTTAAATGGCCACTGGCCATGCCCCTGGCTGTCCCGATTGGACAGCCAAGGGTGTGACGCTGCTGGGAGTCCCGGTGACACAGGAGGCATCCCCCTGCCCTCCCACTAGGTCACTGCGAGGCCCGGATGCCCTGCGGCAATGCCACCCACTGGGGTAAGGTGAGGAACAGGAAAGGAACTTCCCTTATTTGTCGCTCCGGCCAAAAAGCCTCCTAAACTTTTGCTGATGAGGACAGTGAGAGCCAGTGTGGCACAGTGGTTGAAGCACTAGGCTAGGAGACCCCCCTCAGCCATGAAGAAGCTCACTGGGTGACATTGGACTAGTCACTAGCTCCTAGCCTAGCCTACCTCACAGGGTTGTTGTGGGGATTTAATGAGGAGGGGGAGAATCACCCACGTCACCTTGAGCTTCTTGGAAGAAAATATGGCATAGAAAAATTGACGGGAAAGTGTGGGATAATAAAACCTGTTTAGCTGCCACTTCATTTAACCTCCTTGCAAACAAATTGCTCAAGAAATGGGTCATTTGGTAGCATCCTGAGCTGTGCAGATTTGTGAGTTAGAGGCCTTTGCTTGAGCATCTTTTCCTGGATTGTATTTCTGCTACTAACTTTCTTTATTCCAGCACCATGCTTGCACATCTGTGCCCAAAGCACACCTCCAAATTCTCTTTCAAACTGACCAGGAGCAAATTGCATTTTCCACCCAAGACAGTCTTTTGCCTTTCATTGCTCCTGGTGCCTCTTTAACTCCCCACGCCTACCCTGCAACTGCCACCTCCTTCTTGCTGAGCCAAAGGTTTCAAGCTCCTTTTCACAGTTCCTTGCTAAGACACAGGTCGGATAATTGGATCTTCTAAAGTTACAGCTTGGACTGGGAGAGTCTGCCAAGAGCCAGCGATAAGTGACACAAGGTGCCCTTTGCAAAGCTGTCTGGAATGAGAAGGCAGCAGACAGAGCGCTGCTGGAGCAGGCCTCTGGTCTGGCCACCTGCTTTTGGGAAGTCCACAAGGCCCAGCCTCGCCTCTGCCATTAGTCCTCGTGATCTGGTCCTTGGAGGTAGATTGCCTCTAAACCTGGTTGTTCTATATAGCCATTGTACGTTGGTGCATTTGTTGTGCGGTCTCCTTGTTGACTGTCGGGTCTCTCAGGCTCAGTTTTCCCTATCTGGAAAATGGGTGCAACCACGAAAAATGAAGAATCCCTGCCTGATAGGAGGATATGGCCCCAGTATAAAGAGGCTCTGGCCAGACGTTTCACCTGGTATCCATTAAGTGCTCAGCGCCAGCTGATTAGCAAGGAGCTTGAGATAAGAGGCTGCTGGTTGGGTGCCAAACTGCTCAAAGGGAATCTGAGATGATTATGGCGTTTGGTCGGCTGGCAAGCTGTCAGGGAGAGTTAAGAAAGTCCCGCCTGTCCTAAGAATTTGCCCAGAGCACTTGATGTGTCCAGCGGCAGCCCAAAGGAGTCGTCAAAGGTGGGCCAAAATTTGTTCCCTTTGCCTCTCCCATTGCAGCAGACCAGCATGGAAAATGGAAGTTTGGTGCTGGAGGGGTCCTGCAGCCAAGCCAAGGAAGCCTACGTTGTGTTCCTCATCAGGCAATGTCATTTCCATCTGCCTTGCCCCACCCAGCCTTTCCCAGGCTGTGACTTTGAGAACAGCAGCAGCAGCAGCAGCAACAAGGAAGAGGAGTTCAGGGATTTTTGAAAAAAATAGTTTTATACAGTGCTTTTTTTGTAAAAATAAATAAATAAATCTTTAGGGGTACTCTCATTTTCCTACTCATACAGTGTTACCTCAGGTTACATACCCTTCAGGTTACAGACGCTTCAGGTTACAGACTCCACTAACCCAGAAATAGCACCTCGGGTTAAGAACTTTGCTTCAGAATGAGAACAGAAATCGTGCTTCAATGCAGCGGCGGCAGCAGGAGGCCCCATTAGCTAAAGTGGTGCTTCAGGTTAAGAACAGTTTCAGGTTAAGAACAGACCTCCAGAACGAATTAAGTACTTAACCCGAGGTACCACTGTACTGCCCCTCAATGAAGCCAAACTTAAGATAGACAAAATGTTTAAGGGTATGTGTACCCCTGTGTCCCCCCCAGGAAAAAAGGCACTGGTTTTATAAGTTGTGTGTCTTTGTTTCTCAGTTTGATCCTTTCCCATGGTTTTGCATGTTTTATGGTATTTTATGCAATGTGATTTGCTGTTATTTTTACTGATTGTAGATTGGTAATTCTTTATTGTGGCTGATAAGTGTTAACTGTTTAATTATCATTTGTTGATGTTTAATTTTACTGTTTACTATTAGATTCTGGTGCATTGTTGAATGCTGCTTTGTTTGATATGCAGTAAATTGTTCATTTTGAAGTTATTGTGACTTTTATATTGGATCAGATCGTTAGGTATTTTATTATGTTTTTATGTGTTGGAAGACGCCCACTGCAAATTATGCTAGGATAGCTGTTGTGGATTTTCTTCCTGCTGAGTGTTTTGAATAGGGAATCTGGTGAGTTTGAGGCCCCTCCCCCCTCAATTGTTTCCGGAGTGAGCCTGCGATCCAGTTTTCCCGGCCGGGTATTCTCAACCTAAGCCTGCTATTTGAAGCATCAGCAGTAATAAATCCAGCTAATCCCAAGGAATGGCCAGGCGCAACACGGACTGCTACATTCCGACGGATTAAAATAGAGGCTGCAGCCTTCCGCCGCTTGGAGGGCGCCCAATTTTACCCGGGAACCTCAGAGCCGCGCCGAGCATGCTGTTAATTGCTGTTTTGCACAAATATAGCGTGCTTTAATGCTGACGCGAGTCACGGACTGGCAGATTTAGATCGCTGGTATCAACAGACATTAACGCCTCGCGGCTGTAAACCTGGGAAGGCAGCAAATGGGATTTGCCTGAGCCGGTCTGAACGCCCCGGGCCCTGCCTGTTGATCTGTGGCAGCTGACTGAGCATCGCCACTTCTCAGAAATGTGCTGCATCCATCAAAACTGGGAGCAGCTGGCAGGCAGCTACAAAGGTCATGGTTGCTGGTGGGGAAATACCTTCTCAGGACGCGCCACATTACTCAGCCGCGGATCAGCTGCGGGGGGGGGGGGCGGCTGCTCATTAAAGGAGCCTCGTCATCCCCTCCCTCCTTGCCGTCCAATAAAAGACGCATGTGAGAAGGACAGGCGAGGAGGAGGAGGAACCACTTGCTCTGCCTCCCCGGTTGGAGGCAGCAGTGCTTCTGAATGCCGGTTGCTGGAAGCCACGAAATACTGGATTTGTAGAGTTGGAAAGGGGCCCCCTAAGGGTCATCTAGCCCAACCCCCTGCAACGCGGGAATCACAGGTGAAGAATCCATGACAGATGGCCACCCAACCTCTGTTCAAAACACCTCAAATGAAGGAGAGGCCACCGTCTTCCAAGGGAGTCTGCTCCACTGTCAGAAAAAAAAAGTCTTCCTGCTATTTCGTTTAAACAACTGTCAAGTTGGGAGGGTTCCCTAAGGGTCATCTAGTCCAGCCCCCTGCAATGCAGTGGGGAGAAGACTCTTGCTGGTTTCCCACAGGCACCTGGCTGGCCACTGTGAGAGCAGGATGCTGGATTAGATGGCCTGATCCAGCACAGCTCTTCTGATGTTCCTAACATCTTCACACAGTGCAGAGTTAAACTATGTCACTTGCTCCCACAGAAGGCCAGTGATGGCCGCCAACCTGGCAGCATCTCCACGGAGAGAATCCTGGCTGAAACCCTGGAGAGCAGCTGTCTGCCAGTGTTGACAGTACTGAGCTAGGCGGACCAGACTCAATATAAAGCAGCTTCGTATGCATAAAACAAAAAGTGTGTCCTGTGATTGCTGAGCTGGCTGGGGATGAGGGAAGTTGTAGTCCAAAATATGTGGAGGGCATCAGGTTGGGAATGGCTGTTCCAGCATGCTCAGGAAAAAACAACGCAGGATAAGGTTGTGCAGGCAGAGACCTGCTCAGTCCTGGGCAGCTCCCATTTGAGACCCGCGAAGAGTGACAAATGGCTCAGGGCTTGGAGAGCCAAGAGATTCCTTATTGCAATTCTGCTGGTTTGCAGACCGAGGTCATGCTTAGTAAAATCTGTAGTTGGCTGAAGGGCTGTAAGTCACACTTATCTCATGAATCAGCCTAGACACCATGCATCACTCTGTGATCCGTGCTGAGAACAGGGTTTTGCTTTGTTTTTCGGTAAGGAAGAATAATAATTCTTCCCCACTCGCTCCGTTTTAGAAAATTGTGACCGAATCGTTTCTCTTGAACAGCCAAATTCCTTTCAAAGTGGCCAAGACTAGAGGCAAGTGGGTCCCTTTAGCAGGAAAACACAAGACAGGTGTCTTCTTTCTGGAAGCTAACCTTACAATAGATACTTGACTCGTTCCACTGGAGAAAGCCTTTGCTGAACGCTTCACCGGCAGATGCAAAAAAAAGATGACTCTGAAAGGGGACGAATGTGTTTGTAAATAGCAGCCAGCAGGTGAGGAAAGAAGAATTGCAGAGTTGGAAGGGTCCCCCAAAGGAATCCATTCCAACCCCCTACATTGTCAGGCCTTATTGCTCTAACCACAGCACAGGCGGGCAGTGCAACCAATGCATTGCAGCAAAAATGGGGCCGGGGGGGGGCGGTTTGGTCGGGTGGATCAGGTAATAGACGAGCAAGCGAGGGAGGGGCATCCAGCAGGCCCTGAAGAACAGGAAAGGAACTTCCCTTATTTGTTGCCCCAGCCAAAAAGCCCAAACACACCCAGTGGTTTATAAAGTAAGCAGAAGTAGCTGGAGATGGTTGGTTCCTCCTGGCACTCTCACAAGACATTCCTGTCTGTTGGATTAAAGAAAAGTGCATAAGAAGAGCCTGGCTATGCTACTGGATGAAGTTAAGGACCCATGTAGCTCAGCGCTCTATCCTCAAAGGGCTCCACCAGATGTCCATGGGAATCCTGCAAGCAGAAAAGGCAGGATCATAGAAGCTGGAGGGACACCCATGGGTCATCTAGTCCAACCCCGGGCAACGCAGGAATGGCAACTTGCAATTCCAGCAACTGGTACATTGCATCTGACAGTGGAGGTAGAACACAGCCCATGCGGCTAGTAGCCATACATAGTAGCCTTCTCCTCTATGAATTTGTTCAGTACTCTTTGAAAGCCATGCAAGTCAGTGACCATCAGTTCCTCTTGTGGGAGTGAGTTCCACAGCTCCCTATGGGATGATGGCATCATCTCTGCTCTAACGAGCTGTCCTGGAGAGGAAGAAGCTGGTGCCTGACTCCCAGGGGGCTCCTGGCGTGAAATGAGTCATCCTGCCACCCCTGAAGGCAAAGGCTGGCCTGGGCCACAGCTCAGCGCCTCTGCCAGTGTCAATGTGCTCATGGGCTAGTGATGCTCCCTGGCCTCCCTCCAGCTGCCAAGACACCCTCTCCACCCCCGTTGCAGTTCATCTGCTGTTGTATTTCAGAGCAGGCAGTGAATTACTAAGCCTGGTGAGTAATGCTTTCGGAATCTATGTACTGATCTATTTGCAGTTATCAAGGCAGGGGATTCTGTCCAGACAGATGAAATTATAATTACCTTGTATTGACACCCCACTCCATTTCCATACTAAATGCATTCATTAGTAAGTGTTCAATGTGTGTGTTCTGACTGTGCCTGCCAACACAGCCGCCCTGATTTCCTGCGTAGATTCAGCAGCAGCTCTTTGCTTCTGCCGTGAGTCACTTTGTATAAAGTTCTGGGAAACAGAGCACCAAAATCTTCTTTGAAAAAGAGAGAGAGATTTTTGGGAGAAGCAAGGCAAATGCGAGGGCAGAGTGCACCAGGCCTGAGATTTTTAAAGAAAGAAAATGTGCATTGTTTCGCTTTTACATTTCTGCTGGAATGCATTGCGAGGGCATGAACAGTAGCCTTTGCTAACCTGGTGCTCTCCTGAAGCCTTGAACTACAACCCCCAGCTGCTCTTCAGCATCCTACGACCAGGCTGAGTGCTGAGAGTTCAAAACGTTGCTAGCCTAGAATAAGACTTGTGTGTACAGTCAGCTAATCTGAGTTGCTGGGGTTCCAAGTGATGCTTCTTTACCTCTGCAGGTGATGCCCTAGATATGTGTTCTGCTCCACAGGTGCCCTGCCTATTTCCCTGGGCAAGGATGTCCTGGGTCTTTGCCCCACCAGATCTTGCACTAGGATGATGTGTGTCAATCACAAACCACCTGCCAAACTCCTGGAAATCCAACAAATACAGTCTGTACAATGCTCAAATCCCGCTGGTGGGTTTCCCATAATAAGCACCTGGTCTTCCACTGTGAAAACATGATGCTGGACTAGATGGGCCATTGGTCTGATCCAGCGGGCTCTTCTGACGTTCTTAATGCTGCAAAACGAAATCACGCCTTTTGCTTTTTTTAGTGGACAAATGGGCGGAGATTCCCAAATTGAGCATCCCTAGTAACTGACAGCCAAAAAACTGAAACCCAGCTATCGAGCCACCTCTGCAGCTCTTTAAATGCTACAGAGTGCCACTGCAACAAGCAGGCATGCTGTCTCGTGACTCTGCCCTTTGTGGCAAAGTGCTCTATAGAATCAGAATTCTAGAGTTGGAAGGGACTGAAAGGATCATTTCATTCAACCCCCTGCAATGCAGCTCTAGCGCAGTGTTTCCCAACCGGTGTTCCGTGGCACACTAGTGTGCCGCGAGACCTTGCCTGGTGTGCCGTGGGAGGGAGGCGGGCGAGTCGGGCGGCGAGAGGCGGGGCGGCGGCGGCGAGGATCCGCGTCGAGCCGGGGGCGGCTCCGCGGTGGTGGTGCCGAGGTTTCTCTCTCCATTCTCCCCTCACACACACACACACAGGAAATAACACAGGATCAGCTGACAGGACCCGGCCAATGGGGCGGCGGCGGGGCAGCGCGCGCAAAAGGGAGGAGCGCGAGACAGCGGACGAGGAGGAGGCCGGCATGTCCGGGCAGCAGCAGCAACAGCAGCAGCAGCAACTCCCGGCGACGGCTCCTCAAGCCCCGGGCGACCCTACTCCCTCACCGGCCTCGGCCGCCCTCCTGCTCCACCTGCCGCCGCCTCCCCCGCCGCCGCCCCCTCCTCCGCCCGCTATCGCCGCCACCACCACAACAGCCGCCGCCGCCTCAGCTGGGCCCATGCCTGCCAGGAGCGGCGGCGGCAGCAGCAGCAGCAGCGCCCCGGCGCCCTTCCCTCACGGCGGCAACCCGGCCCTGAACGAGCAGGAGAAGGAGCTCGTGCGTCCCTCCCGGCGTGACGCTGCGCGCTGACGTCACGGGGCTGTAATGGTGGTGTGCCTCGAGATTTTTTTCATCAAACTAGTGTGCCTTTGCCCAAAAAAGGTTGGGAAACACTGCTCTAGCGGAAGGTGGCTGTGGAACTCCAGACACACTGAGCATCTGAATCAATTTCAGTCTTGCTCCATGTCTGGTTCTAGCACAGAAATTGCCTTGGTCTCGCTGGTGTAAGGCCGGTGAATGCAGGAATGCAAGAAGAGACCTGCTGGATCAGGCTCGGTCGTGTTCCTTCTTCCAAGCGCTTGGTCACTGATATGGAGCCACCAAGATCAGGCTTTTTGGGAGCAGCTGAGTCATTTTCTTGGGCAGGAGGGTCCAAGAAGATGGAAATCCTCCTCTCTCTCTAATAACACTAGAACCCAGTGAGGCCATCCAACTAAGCTGGAAGATGGAAGATTCAGGACTGACAATGCAGTACATAGGTAAACTGTGGAACTCACTCCCACAAGAGGCAGTGACTGCCACCAATTTGAATGGCTTTAACAAAGGATGAGGCAGCTCCTACCCACAATGGCTATGTTCTACATCCACTGTCTGAGGCAGCAGACTTCTAAACACTAGTTGGCTGGGATCACAGCTAGGCTTTTGTAAGTTGGGAGACTTCTCATAGGAATGTGCTTAGCCATGGTGAGAGCAGGACATTAGAGGAGATGGGCCTTTGGGTAGATCATGAACTTTGAGTGTGTGTGTGTGTGTGTGTATATATATATATATATATATATATATATATATATATATATGCAGGTTTTGGTGTCCTCGGGTATCTTCCCGTGTAAAAGTTGGGGTGTCTAGGCGACGTTTCGACGAGGTCTCACTCGTCATCTTCAGGCTGGTGCTTTCGGCTTCTTGTTACTGGAACAGCTCTGTCGAAACGTCGCCTAGACACCCCAAAACCTGCATTCCTGTACCCGTGAAAATCTACGAAAGCAAATATATATATATATATACACACACACACACACACACACACACACACACACACTTAATGAATGTATTTTAATGTGTTCTATTGTATGTATCATGGAATCACAGAATTGTAGAGCTGGAAAGGACCATCTAGTCCAGGGGTAGGCAACCTAAGGCCGGGGGCTGGATGCGGCACAATCGCCTTCTAAATCCAGCCTGCGGATGGTCTGGGAAGCAGCGTGTTTTTACATGAGTAGAATGTGTCTTTTTATTTAAAATGCATCTCTGGGTTATTTGTGGGGCGTAGGAATTTGTTCACCCCCCAAAAAATATAGTCTCCCCCCCACAAGGTCTGAGGGCTGGTGGACCGGCCCACGGCTTAAAAAGGTTGCTGACCCCTGAGATTCTAGTCCAATCCCTTGCAGTGCAAGAATCACAGCTGAACAATTCCTGACACATGATCACCCAACCCCTGTTTCAAAACCTCCGACAAAGGAAAGCCTACCACTTTCCAAGGGAGTCTGTTCCATGGTGGAATGGCTCTTACCCTTGGAAAGTTCTTCCTGATGTTTAGCTGGATTCTCCATTCGTGGCACTTCAGTCCCTTGGTTTCCTCCCCTCGGGAGCATCAGAAAACAAGCTTGCTCCATCTTCTATGTGAAAGCCCTTCAGATATGGGAAGATGGCTATCATTGCTGTTAGTCCCTCTGGGAAGCAATGCGAGGTGGAGGTGGTGAAGAAGAACCAGAACCAAAACCAGAAGAAAAACCCATTCTCAGTACTATTGGGAGAGCCACATTTCCAGCAAATGCAGGGGGGAGGGAGGGAGGGATGAGAAACATCAACTGTGATCTTCAGATGCAGAGCAGCATATAGATTTCAATGAGAAGAAACAACAAATAATAACGACCAGGTTTTCCCATGGTTACTTCTCCCTCTCTTCCTTTCAAGATCATGTGGCTTAGAGACCGCAGTTCCTTTACTTGCAGGGAACACAAACTCAAGATGATATTTTTTTTGTTCCTCAATGCCAACCAATATGATTATTGCTTCCCACCTCTTGCTTTCCTAAATTGCTACCTTTACTTTCGCAATGTGTATATAATTATTCACTGTTTCCAGAACCCTGTGCCTGGCAAACCTCTGCTTTTCTCGGCATTGATTTCCACTCAGTTACTGTCAGCGTTTTGATTCAAACAGTATTTTAAACACACACGCACACAGACTGGAGAGAGAGAGAGACAGAGAGAGAATTATGAGTGAACAACATTAAGGTAGCAAGCAGCTTGTATGTTCTGCTTCTTGCTAAAAGAAACCCCAAACACACACACACACACACACACACACACACACACACACACCAAGAAAAAACTCTGGGAAGATATTCCTGGATTGATTCACATCCATACGGTAGCAGGAGAGCTCACTTTTTGGAATTGTAGAGATGGAAAGGACTGTGAGGGTTATCTAGCTCAATGCGCTGCAATGCAGGATTCACAGCTAAAGAATCCCTGACAGGTGGCCATCCAGCCACTGCCTGGAAACCTCCAATCGTCCACCACCTTCCAAGGGAGTCCATTCCACTGTTGAACAGCTCCTACTGTCAGCCAGTGGAATAGACAACCTTAGAAGGTGGTGGACTCTCCTTGGTTGGACGTTTCCCCCTTGAAATCTGGCCACATGGCTGCAGACAATTGCTTTGGAGGCCTCGCCTCCTTTCCTCAGTTTAATTGCTCCAAGCGAGCGACGTTAGTCACTGTGTAATGTACCCGAGCAAGTGTGGGGTTTAATGAATCATACTAACTGTGCACTCCAAGCAATTAGGTAAATCTAGCTGTTAGTTAGTGAGGCATAAAATAAATTTAATCTCTCTTCTAAAAAATCAATTATAGTGCTGTAATGTATAATTCAAGTTTGGTCATGCTACATAAATTTTCTGTTTTTAGTACGTTTTTAAGCTGGTCGGGTTATTAGATTCTGCCATCCCTCTGCCGTTGCTGGAGGGCGTCTGGCAGCCTCGGAAAAGCAGAATGAGGAGTCTGTGCAATTGCTGTCCCTTTTTCCGGGGGGCAATGGCCGCTTCTCGTCATCTCTGGGGCCATTGGCTTTGAAATGTTTCCGAGAGAAAGCCAGCCAGCCAGGGTGCCAGCCAAGGCACGGTGATGAAGTTGTAAATGAATCGGAGCAAGAGAAAAACATCTGGATGCCTCGTTAATTTAGGAGGCTGGAAGATGCTCTGGGTGCTTTTTCTCGCTTCCAACAGCCTTCGCTGCCCAGATGCTCTGGATAAGCAGAGAGTTGCCTACCTGGGATGTGTCCACCCCCCCCGCCTCCAACACACTTTACTCTCATGGCTATAAATGCAAAAGCATTTCACAGATGGCTGTTTTGATTACTTGTCAGCCGTAAGTGGCTTTTCAAGAAGGATTGCTTCATATGGGTCTATCAGCAGCTTTGTGCTATCAAAGGAGGGGAAGGAGCCTCTGTCTTAGAAGGCAGTATGCTTCCAGTGATGGCTGGGGGAGGGATAGAGCCATCCTACGGAGGCTGCCGGAGGACATCGGCTGGGCCTTGGGTAGGCAAACTAAGGCCCGGGGGCCGGATCTGGCCCAATCGCCTTCTAAATCCAGCCGGCGGACGGTCTGGGAATCAGTGTGTTTTTACAGGAGTAGAATGTGCCCTTTTATTTAAAATGTATCTCTGGGTTATTTGTGGGGCCTGCCTGGTGTTTTTACAGGAGTAGAATGTGCCCTTTTATTTAAAATGCATCTCTGGGTTATTTGTGGGGCATAGGAATTTGTTCATTTTTTTTTTTTCAAACTATAGTCCGGCCCTCCCACAAGGTCTGAGGGACAGTGGACCGGCCCCTTGTTGAAAAAGTTTGCTGACCCCTGTGCTTGGCTATCAGAAACTGAAGGTTAAGAACGCAAGAAGAGCCCTGCAGGATCCGGCCAGCGGCACATGTAGGCCAGCATCCTGTTATCACAGTGTGCAACCAGGTGGGAAGCCTGCAAACAGGACCCAAGCACAAGAGCACCAGCCCCAACTCCCATGGTTCCAGCTACTGGCATTCAGAAGCATTGCTGCCTCCAATGTGGAGGCTGAGCAGAGCCATCCTGGCTAGTAGCCATTGATAGTCCTCTCCCCTATGAATAGGTCTAACATTCTTTTAAAGCCCTCCAGGTTGGCCATCACTGCCTCCTGCGGAAGGGAGTTCCGTAGGTTAACTACATGCAGCATAAACAAGTATGTTATGCCAGCGCAGGCTTCTCCAACCTGGTTCTGCCCCCAGATATTTTTCATTCCAGCTCCCATCTGTCCCAGCCGGCATGGCCAAGGGTCAGGGAGGGCGAGAGCTGCAGCCACCAACTTCAAGAGGTTGTCAGGCCAGGGAAGACCGAGCAAGCACAATTCAAAAGCACGAATTCTTCGGCGATCAGCCTTCTTTATGGTCCAGCTCTCACTTCCATACATCACTACTGGGAAAACCATGGCTTTAACTATACGGACCTTTGTTGGTAAGGTGATGTCTCTACTTTTTAAGATGTTGTCTAGATTTGCCATCGCCTTTCTCCCAAGGAGCAGGCGTCTTTTAATTTCGTGACTGCTGTCACCATCTGCAGTGATCATGGAGCCCAAGAAAATAAAATCTCTCACTGCCTCCATGTCTTCCCCTTCTATTTGCCAGGAGGTGATGGGACCAGTGGCCATGATCTTCGTTTTTTTGATGTTGAGCTTCAGACCATATTTTGCGCTCTCCTCTTTCACCCTCATTAAAAGGTTCTTTAATTCCTCCTCACTTTCTGCCATCAAGCAAGCAGGATATTTGGTGTAATCCAGCATTGTTATGCCAGTGACTATCTACACACATCTGTGATTCAGAAGAGAGCTATGCCAGAGAGGTGGGAGCAACCACGCTGGTCTGTATACTGGTCTATATTGCTTATTGTCTGTTTTATTCTGGTTTGTATTGCTTGAATTATCCTGTGGTTGTCCCTAACCAGATGGTGGTATATAAATGCATTTAAAAACAAACAAACACAAACACATCCAAAACAAAGAAGGCCAACCCCATTTCAAGCTGGTCTCCACGAACGTCAACATTATATAGAAACTGCATGTCGTACAAAGGTGAAATGTTCATGCATTGTGAATTTCTAACAATGTCGACCTTTGCTTTTCAAATGGTTGCTGCCTCAGGCAGAATACTTTAGCATGACAGAGCAGTATTTGGGGTGAGGGTCACCTCTCCACCCCCACCTCCACAGCCCCAACTTCTGATCACAGAAGAAAAACCACTTTGAGCTGAGATCAGCTTCAGTGCTTTGGATACTAGTCTGCTTGCTTCAGTTCAGAGCTTTGGAAAGACTTTGTTCTGCCTGGAGCAAAGGAGTTTTTCTTCTGTAATTTTCTAAAGATCTGCATGTCTCTCCCCCCCCCCCCCCCCAAGTGAATATAATATAAAACTCAACAAATGCTGGCATATAATTTGTCCAAACCCTGAACAGCCAAAGACAGCTCTGAAGGCAACATGCCTCTGAAGAGTTACCCCAACACCTAAAAGATTGCTCTGGAATTTAATTCATGCTCATTATCGCTGTGAAGTCCTGCAGCCCAAGAGCCAGTCTCTTGCAGAAGAGATACCATGGACAGCACCCCTTCAGGAGAGTAGATAACCTTTGTAGATTCTGAAGGGCAGGAAGAGGTGATGTCTGTTTGCTCTAACCTTACTTGGGGCTTATCCACACCTGTTTGCCCCATTGCTTCTCCCCCCACCCCTGAGAAATTCAACCTTAAGTGATGAATCAGGCTAAATTGCAATGGGGTTTCCTTGCAGATTGCCCTAAATACAGTGGTACCTCGGGTTACAGACGCTTCAGGTCACAGACTCCGCTAACCCAGAAATAGTACCTTGGGTTAAGAACTTTGCTTCAGGATGAGAACAGAAATCGTGCGGCGGCAGCAGGAGGCCCCATTAGCTAAAGTGGTACCTCAGGTTAAGAACGGACCTCTGGAACGAATTAAGTTCTTAACCCGAGGTACCACTGTACCACTAAACAGTGAGTTTTCCAGGGGGAAACTTTGCGGTGCAAAGGCAACACTGTTAGATTTGATGCCGTCTTTCATCCCTATCTGTAGCGCATTAGGATGGGGGAGGCTTGGCCCTGGAAATGTCAAAGGCCGTTTTCTAAGGTTCCCCCGAGGATTTTGTGTGTGTGTGTGTGTGTGTGTGTGTGTGTGTGTGTGTGTGAGAGAGAGAGAGAGAGAGAGAGAGAGAGAGAGAGAGAGAGAACACAACTCCAAACTAGTTAGCCTGGAGAAGAGAAGACTGAGAAGTGACATGATAGCCATCTTCAGATATCTGAATGGTGTCACATGGAAGATGAAGCAAGCTTGTTTTCTGCTGCTCCGGAGGGCAGGATCCAAACCACTGGATTCAAATGACAAGAAAGTAGATTATGACTAAACAATTAGGACAACAGCCATTCAACAGTGGAACGGCCTTGAAAGTGCTGGACTCTCCTTCATCGGAGGTCTTTAAGAAGAGGTTGGATGGCCATCTGTCAGGAATTCTTCAGCTGTGATTACTGCATTGCAGGGGGTTGGACTAGATGACCCCTGAGTTCCCTTACAACTCTAAAATTCTATGGCTCTACCCAACATTCTGCCTGTAGCTCTTATGGTAACTAAAGAACAGAGAGAAGCCACAGTTCATCTGGAAGGCAAATTCCCTGTTTGCAAACTCCACTCAACCCAATAGGTCAAAATGAAGGCTGCAGCAGAGCAGAAAAGTGGGAAGCATTCTCCATAAACATACATCCAACACCATATTGAAACCCGGCAAGATGTCCGCACATGGCGTCAAGCGAAGAAAGAGAAAGGCAAGTCTTTGGCAGGTTTTTAAAATAGATGTGCACATGTTGAATCCACTTTAATTTTTAAATGCCTAAATATACATCATGTGTCGGCTTGATGCCAAAGAATACGCACTGCATATTTAATAGTTTAAAAGTGTTTATTCTTTTTTCCTACCACAGAGATCACACAGATACCCAGGCTGTCTATTTGACAAGATGGCTGGGTGAGGTGACTTTCATTTTTTTTTAATTGAAAGAGCCTGCCAATTTCTCTGTAAGTCATATACAAACCGATTAAATTCCTTGTTGAGGAGTTTGTTGGTGACAAACACAGCCGGGGAAGAATGATTCCTGTGTGAGAGGTCCCCCCCCCGCCCCCCGCTCTCTGCGAAAGGAGGGGAAGATCAAGGGTTGCGTTTAACAAAATGAGCTGCCCTTTTATGTCTGCACACAGCCGTCCCTCCTAGCGGTAATTGTGGAAGCGAGAGAATATCGTTAAGAAATAACAAATAGCCTTGCAAGGCTCATATCCAGAGCTCAGCGCTATAAAACCTAATTAGAATCTGCAGATAATGATGGAGAGGCCCAGGCCCATCTGCATGGAACGCCAGCCCACAGAAAAGAGAGAGGGCGTCCATTAGGCTTGTTAGCAGGGAGAGAGCTGCTATCCAGAGCGAGCCCTGGGAAGGCCCTTTGACCCAGGGCACGGCCCCTTTGCCCCTGGAGAGGAGAGAGCAGGCAGAGGGGGGTGAGGGGGAAGGGAGGGAGAGGAGTAGGAGGGGCTTTCAACACACTGGAAGAAGTGCTTTCCCTGTTCTCATATCCTCCAGGAGCTGGATTCAAACATCCAACATATTGATGCAACAGCAAAAAAGGCTAATGCTGTTCTAGGCTGCATTGGCAGAAGTATAGCATCCAGATCAAGGGAAGTCATAAAGTAAAGGGACCCCTGACCGTTAGGCCCAGTCGCGGACGACTCTGGGGTTGCGGCGCTCATCTCGCTTTACTGGCCGAGGGAGCCGGCGTACAGCTTCCGGGTCATGTGGCCAGCATGACTAAGCCGCTTCTGGCGAACCAGAGCAGCGCACGGAAACGCCGTTTACCTTCCCACCGGAGCAGTACCTATTTATCTACTTGCACTTTGATGTGCCGTCGCGGGGATTAGAACCGCCGACCTTCTGATCGGCAAGTCCTAGGCTCAGTGGTTTAGACCACAGCGCCACCCGCATCCCAGGGAAGTCATAGTACCACTCTATTCTGCCTTGGTCAGCCCCCCCCCCCCAACCTGGAGTCCTGTGACCAGTTCTGGGCACCAGAGTTTAATGAGGATGTTGAGAAGCTGGAATGTGTGCAGAGGAGGGAGGCCAAGATGATCAAGGGTCTGGAAACCATGCCAGTTGAGGGAGTTGAGGGCGGTTAGCCTGGAGAAGAGAAGACTCTCTGACAGTGTGCACCCAACCTGCTTAGAAACCTCCAACCAAGGACAGTCCACTACTTTCTGAGGTAGTTCGTTCCACTGTTTAGTTGGAATCTGCTTTCTTGATATTTGAATCCATCCGTTTGGGTCCTCCGCTCTGGAGGAGCAGAAAACCAGCTTGCTCCATGTGACAGCCCTCCAGGTAAGGTGTCTGAAGATGGCTGTCATATTACCATAGTCATCATTGAGTGTTTGACCCCTGCTGGGATGGACTAAGTGGTCCCCAAACACAGATGCTTCACCACGCCTCACCTGCCCATATGGGGCCACTTTGCAAAAAACGGGCAAGGAGGTCTGTTGTAAGACTAATGTGGTGCAGTGGTTAGAGGGTCCAACTAGGGCTTGGAAAACCAGGGTTCAAATCCCCTTCTCAGCTATGAAGCTCACTGGGTGCCCTTGGGCCAGTCACTGCCTCTCAGCCGAGCCTACCTCACAGGGTTGTTGTGCGGATTAAATGAGGAGGGGGGGGCACCATGCATGCCACCTTCAGCTCCTTAGAGGAAAAGGTGGGATATAGATGCAATAAATAAAATAAATAAATTGGCCTGGATCTGAAAAGCCAGCATAAAAAAAGAGCTGTCATTCACACACAAACACCCCAGTGCATTTAAATTCTCTGACAAGCAGCTCGTCATTAATACTGTTTGCCTAATTAACACATTTCTTGAATGACAGCAAACATGTAAACAGGTTTCACTGAGCAAACGGCTGTCTGATTAAAACTCCAGTCTGAGCTAATTATATGGAAATTTCTTCATTAGTTTCCTTCTCTCTCCACTCCCCCCTCTTATTCCACCAGCAGCCACTTGGGCTGCTTTCATAATCAGCCAGGATTGTCACTAGAGGCCAGGCTGCTTACGGGACCTCCTTTCCATTCCTCCCACCCCTCGTTTGGAAGATGCAATTAACTCCTGGTCCCAAGCTGGCCTGGGCAAACCCCATCGGAGCAAGGAGGGAATGGCAGGCATGCGCTGGGCTCTGCACGCCTTGGAGTTAACCAGCTGTATGTGTGTGTGTTTGTGCAGAGCAGCGAAGCCCCCTCGAAATTGCAGCAATCTGCAATTTGCAAAGAAGAATCATGGTGCTGTTGTTGCAGACAGACACACCAGTGCTCTGCTCATCCCCTCCATGGCACAGCTCATGAGAGCACGCCTACAGAGTCTTTAGCTGGGGTTCTGGCGCTGCAGAGGGTTGGACTAGATGACACTTTAGGTACCTCCCAGCTGTGCAATAGTAGGATTCTATTATTCTATGCCACCCACCTCCTGAATACTACAGTCCCCAACGTGCTTTTGGGAGGGGAAACCACATGACAGCCAAGCCAACTTCAAACTGGTTTGAAATCTGTAGCCTTTTTAGAAATTAGTTTTCAATATAACTTTTAAAAATATATAACTAAATACATTGCCCAGCTCAACAGATGTATAGCATAAAGGTAAAGGGACCCCCCAACCATTAGTTCCAGTTGTGACCGACTCTGGGGTTGCGACGCTCATCTTGCTTTATTGGCCGAGGGAGCCGGCGTACAGCTTCCGGGTCATGTGGCCAGCATGACTAAGACGCTTCTGGTGAACCAGAGCAGCACACGTAAATGCCGTTTACCTTCCCGCTGGATTGGTACCTATTTATCTACTTGCACTATGACGTGCTTTCAAATTGCTAGGTTGGCAGGAGCAGGGACCAAGCAACAGGAGCTCACCCCGTCGCGGGGATTCAAACTGCTGACCTTCTGATCGGCAAGTCTTAGGCTCTGTGGTTTAACCCACAGCGTCACCCACGTCCCTTGGCATGTATAGCATAGATGAGGGCAAATTTTCATCTCTGGGGAAAACAATGTTCTGTAAACCAAAATTCCTCTCTGGGACACAGTCTGCCCACGGTAGTCTGCCACAAACTAGCCAAGGATGACGTTGGTTTGTCCAGGCTCCTAGTCCTCAGCTTCTCCAAAGAACCACTGCCCTGTTGGCACCCCCATTCAGGCAGTCTGCCCACCCCCAGTGCTCCTCTCAGCCTTCCTCTTGCAGCAGCTTCTCATAAGGCTCCCAAAGGCAGGAGCAGGTTAGCTGGAAATGCTCCTTCCACAATATAATAAGAGATTGCTGGATCAGGCCAATGACCCATCTATTCCAGCATCCTGTGCTCACAGTGGCCAACCAGATGCCTGTGGGAAACCCGCAAGCAGGATTCAAGGACAAGAGCACGTCCTCCTCCTGTGTAGGCAACGTGTGTAGGCAGAGCACATGCTCCATGACTCTGTCCAATCCTCTCTTAAAGCTACACAAGTTGATGGCTGTCACTGCCTCCTGTGGGAGAGAGTTCCACAGTTTAACTAGACGCTGTGTGAAGAAGTCCCTTCTTTGATCTATTCTGGATCTCCCAACATTCATACCTGGGATAGCTCAGTTGGTCGACCATGAGACTCTTAATCTCAAGGTTGTGGGTTCGAGCTCCATGTTAGGCAAATGACACCCATGGTCCCTGCCAACTCTAAAATTCTATGATTCTATTATTTCAGACCCTCCAAGTGTCCCTATTTTCCAGGGACATCCCTGATTTAGAGAAGCCATCCCAGTTTCTGATTTGATGTCCCTTTTCCTTAGGATGTCCCTATTTTCAGTGGAGAAATGTCGGAGGGTATGGAGTTATCCAACCCTCAAGCCGTCTGAAGGCAGCCTTGTATAGGGAAGCTTTTAAAAATGTTTAATGTTTTATTATTATGTTGGAAGCCATCCGGAGTGGCTGGGGCAACCCAGTCAGATGGGCGGGGTATAAATAGTAAAATTATCATTATGGAATGGGACCTCCCTATTTTCATCGGAGAAATGTTGGAGGGTATGTTATTTAAATTCATTGGATGTCCATAAGTTTTAGTGTTATGTGAAAGGGAAAAAAGCTTTTCTCTATCAACTTTCTCCATGCCATGAATGGTTTTAGGCACGTCAAACATATTGCCTCTTATGCACATCTTCTCTAAACGAAAATGTCCCTGAACTGCTCTGTGGAAGCAACCGTGTTCCAAAACACCTGGAGGGCGCCAGGTTGAGGAAGTCTGTTCTCGGCATTGTCTCGCTGAGCCAGGCAGAGGTTGGTTGGTTAGGCCCACGGCGGGCCTGATGTAATGAGCTATAACAGCAAGGAAGAGCAATTACAGCTTTGTCTCGATCTGCCTCTAAGATCATCAGTGGCACCTCATTACTTTACAGATTGTTCGTGCTGCTGGCAGATGACGAGAATCCTTTTGGAATGTTAAAACACACACACACACACACACACACACACACACACACAGTGGAAAAACACCCCCCCACCCCACATAGGCAGCCTTTGCAACAGAGAGTAATTCCGGATGATAAATTATCACTAGTAGGTTGCAGCTAATTAGGCCTCTCTTTGTCCAGCAAATAGCAAAAGAGGTGAAAGGGAGGGAATGTCAGAGGAATCCATGGGAGGTTTCCTCTGGGTGATCACTGCGGGAAGATCAGGAATCCAAACAAGGATTGTTGCAGCGGCAACGTCATCTGTTCCCAAGATGTCTGTCCGAT
Source organism: Podarcis muralis (assembly GCF_964188315.1). Taxonomy (NCBI): domain Eukaryota; kingdom Metazoa; phylum Chordata; class Lepidosauria; order Squamata; family Lacertidae; genus Podarcis; species Podarcis muralis. The sequence goes on from NC_135668.1 coordinate 29,138,148, forward strand.
CAACAGCTGATATATTGCCATGGAGTGTGAAGGAGGGTGGCTTTGCTCCACACTGGTCAGCAAAGCTGCAGCCCAAGATTTGCAAACTGTGCTTTGTGTTATTAATCAGGAAGAACAAGCGCTCCCCAGGGCTACACCTCAGAAGCCCCCCCCCCCCCCGGTTCTCTCCCCGCAATCATTTTAACAACAGATAGTTAAATAGGACCTCGCGGATAATTTTAGTCTCCGGGTTGTTTTATTCACGGGTATTTTTCATGCTGCTTGTAACGGTTCTAATTGGCCCTGGGCGCTGGTGGGAGCAGCAGGTAATAAACTGAAATGAAGGAAATCAATACATAAAATAATAGCGAGGACCCTGGAAAGGATCAGATACGATTTTAATTGAAAAGCCGAAGCGGAGAGAGAGACTCGGAAGCCCAGCCACGTGCAGAGGAGATCATCCGCAAAGCTCTTCATCACCAGAGCCAGCAGGTGGCCATTATCTACCCAGGTGCTCCTTTAAGCAGGAGCCAGCCCACCCCTCCCTGTCCTCTGGGAGCCTATAGGAACATAGGAAACTGCCTTGCACAGAGACTATTGGTCCATCTAGCTCAGCACTGGTGACACTGGCTGGCTGTGGCTCTAAAGGATTTCAGGTGAGGGTCTTTCCTACCTGGAGATACCAAGGAGGAGAGAGAGGTATCAATGGCCACTAGCCATGATGGCTCTGCTCTGTCTCCACAGTTGGAGACAGTGATGCTTCTGAATGCCAGTTGCTGGAAACCACAGGAGGGGAGAGGGCTCTTGGGCTCGGGTCCTGTTTGCGGGTTTCCCATAATAGGCACCTGGTTGGCCACTGTGAGAAGAGGATGCTGGACTAGACGGGCTTGTCTTACGTTCTTATGAACCAGAGATAAAAGGTAAAGGTAAAGGTACCCCTGCCCGTACGGGCCAGTCTTGACAGACTCTAGGGTTGTGCGCCCATCTCACTCAAGAGGCCGGGGGCCAGCGCTGTCCGGAGACACTTCCGGGTCACGTGGCCAGCGTGACAAGCTGCATCTGGCGAGCCAGCGCAGCACACGGAACGCCGTTTACCTTCCCGCTAGTAAGCGGTCCCTATTTATCTACTTGCACCCGGGGGTGCTTTCGAACTGCTAGGTTGGCAGGCGCTTGGGACCGAACAAGGGGAGCGCACCCTGCCGCGGGGATTCGAACCGGAGATACCCTGCATCAAAGGATATGCTATCATTGAACCACGGCCCACAGAAGCAGGTGGCACAGTTGTTCTTGCCGATAGATTACAGGTGATGTGGCGGGCCAGGAAATCCTGTTGGCAGCCCTGCCAGGCACCTGATGGATGCTTTGGGTCTGAGTGCATTGCTGCTTCCAGGTCTGCAATGAGCTGTTCGTGTGGCATGGTCACCATGCACCAAACAAGGCTGCAATTGCAAAGTGTGCATCTGTGACACTGTGAAAAGGTCAGATTTCTCCCACAGAGGGAGAGAGGGTGGCCACATATTGCACTTTACAGAGGACAGTTCTTTGTTCAATGGAGTCATCCATCAGAAGGGCTTGCCCAGCCCAAGCCCAGTTTAAGGGGCGGGTGGGTTGAAGTACTTCACGCAGCGCATGGTTAAACTGTGGAACTCCCTCCCACAGGAGGCGGTGATGGCCACCAACCTAGAAGGCTTAGAAGAGGATGAGACAAATTCATGTAGAATTTGATGGCTACTAGCCAAGATGACAAGGGACGCGGGTGGCGCTATGGGTTAAACCACAGAGCCTAGGACTTGCTGATCAGAAGGTCGGCGGTTCGAGTCCCCACGATGGGGTGAGCTCCCGTTTCTCGGTCCCTGCTCCTGCCAACCCAGCCGTTCGAAAGCACATCAAAGTGCAAGTAGATAAATAGGTACCCCTCTATCGTGAAGGTAAGCGGTGTTTCCGTGCACTGCTCTGGTTTTCCAGAAGCGGATTAGTCATGCTGGCCACATGACCTGGAAACTGTACGCCGGCTCCCTCAGCCAATAAAGCGAGATGAGCGCCGCAACCCCAGAATCGGTCACGACTGGACCTAATGGTCATGGGTCCCTTTACCTTTAGCCAAGATGACTAATGTTTCCCTCTAAGGCTGGAGGCAGCAATGCTTACAAATACCAGTTTCTGGAAGCCACGGGAAAGAAGTGGGCTGTCGTGCTTGAATCCTGCTTATGGGCTTCCCATTGAGGCAGTTGTTTGGCCACTATGAGAACAGGATGCTGGACTTGATGGGCCATTGATCCAGTGGGCTCTTCTTATTTTCTTAAGTTGCCCATCAGGAGTAGACGCATCTGGTCAGCACACTCAGTGGGCACACCGCTGCCTCATCCCAGTTCCAGCCTTCCCCACCCCATAAAGAGTTGTATTGTTTCTCTGTTTAACTTAGAACAATTATATCTAAATTTGCTTTGCATCTGTATAAATTCATAAATGCCAATTTTATGCAAATACTTTGCCTTTTTTTTGGAACAATGCCTTCAGCGGTGCTGCAACCGAGCTCTCATCAGTGTTCCAGGCAAAGTGACCAAGCACTTCCAGCAGATTTGCCAAAGGAAGAGAGAACTGGATTTAAAAAAAAACCCGCAAGCTGAGCTTCCCACTGCAGCCTGGCAACACATAAGGAACAATCCCCCGCGGAGCTGTTGCGATTAGATTTCACCCTGTGGCATTATAAAGCCTCTTCCTGCCAGGGAAGGGCACACCGTCCATCTCCATGAGCCCCTCATCTAATTTAAGTTGTTTATCTTGGTGGCAGCAAGAAAATGAGAGAGAGAGAAATTAAATCACACTTCTGGAACTCTTGGTCTGGTTTATTACCCTCTTATTATATTTTCCTGAGTTGTAATACAGAGTTTTGTGCCCCGTGCCCTCGGCCTCCTTGCAAGTCTGCCAGAACCTTTTAACGGTGACCCAGAGGATAGCTCCAGCCTTAGACATTATTGCATTCCCACTTATTCAGTCTGGGTCTCGTTCCGGCAAATGCAGTCATCTTGAATTGTTCTCAGCAAAGTCTGCAGGTTTTCTCTTTTAACAAGTCTACCGGGCTCGCAGAACACATATCAAGTTATAACGCTCATAAGTGGCCTGAGTCCATGGAAATGACAATATAGATGTCATCCTCTGTGACCCAGCCATTCGCTCTGGCTCCATCCTTGATGCAGGGTTCTGGAGTGAAGCATTGTGGTCCTCCGAAGAATGGAGCTGGCTGAGATCCCACCATGCTGTCGTCGGATGTCAGTGGATTCACATAACCACTTTTCACCAGTTCAGACCTTGCGGCTCATCTGAATCCACCCCAAGGGGCTAGATAACCCCAGACAGGAATTGTTGTGGTGGTGTGTTGGCAGGGAAAGCAGCTGGGCAAATTGCCATCAGTGCAACTTTTTCATATGACATCACATAAGGACATAAAACAAGCCTGCTGGACCAGGTCCTTGGCCTATCTAGCAATCTTCATAATCTTCTCAGACTTGTTGGAGAGGCTGTGGAAAAAGAGGCAGCTTTCCCCACCTATGGAGGGACTGCCCACAGGTAGGGAGTTCCACACGCTGTGTGAAGAAGGTCCTTTACTTTATCTGCCCAGAATCTCCCAACAAAAATATCGGTCGTGATCATTAGAAACACCCACCCAATGGCCGGCGGGCCATTAAGTGCCGTGGTGGAAGCCATGATAAAAGGCAGGCAAGGAGAAGAGGCCGACGAGTGCAGTAAGGCATCCGTGCGGAAGGAGACGGCAGCTACGGGGCTGTAATGCTTTGCGGAGCGTGCTTAATGGAAATATCAGCTCGGGCCTGCGAGAGACGCGGCGTTCATGTATAATCAAATGAGGCTTTTCAAACACTTCTGAGCGCCCGCCATCTGCTCTGCTGCAATGTACTGGCAGCTCATTCCAAATCCTGGCTCGATTGCAGATTTCTGCGCCGGGACAGCCGTGCGAGGGTGGGAGGGGCGCTGCACTTCAGGGCAAGCAGCATGACGGTGAATTGCCCCCCCCCTTTTAATCACTTACGGTGCACTGAAGGTGTGTTGGGCTGTAGGAAGTGCTTTGTCAGGACTTCTCATGGATGACCCTCGCAGCTGGCCTCTCCTAGAAAGCGTCGATGGTCTCCAGGACTGGGCCTCCTGCACAAACACCCCAGGAGGAGTCAGTAATAAGATTCTTGCACAGGGAAGAACATCAGAAGATCCTGATGAATCAGGCCAGTGGCCCATCAACCACAAGCACGTCCTGAGCCCAAAAGCCTTCTCTCCTCTTGCAGTTTGTAGCAACTGGTATTCAGACACATTGCTGCCTCCAACGTTCTGCCATGGGGCCAAAAGACTTCCCTTCGTTTTAAATCAAGTTTCTAGTCCTCATGTTTCTCACAAAAGGCTTGATTTTAATAGGAAGCGCTGGGATGAGAGAAAGGGGGGGGGTGAGTCAGTGTTTTACTGATAAGGTGAGAAGGAAAAGAAAAGCAAGAATTAACAGCCCCTCTCCATTGGGTGTGGGACTCTGTGCAAGCTGAAGGCTTTGCTCCATTCTCTGTCCAAGTGGTTGACCAATGCGGTGTACACAAGGAAGGCGTGTAAAGCCCTGAGAATTACGCAAAATTTTACAAGTAGCTCTCCTGAACTTCGGAGAAAACAAAGTAAAATCACACAGTTTTTCCTTCGGGAGAGCAAAACAGAGTCGATTAAGCTGATACAAGATGAATTGTCCCCTCTACTTCCTGTTTCAGACTGGTCAATAAATCTTAAAGGGGACATGCAAGAACCTAGGAACACAAGTCCTTCAATAAATTTGACTCTAGAATTGGCCCTGGCAGAGGATTTGACAAGATGACCATTGGGGGCCCTTCTCGTAGGGATTGCATTCCTCAGATTAGCATCACAGCCTTGTGAGGTTGCACAGTCTGCAGGCACTGGGACCACATGCTCAGGGTGCCATCACTGCATTCCTTGGTCTTGCCCCACTCTGCCTCAGCTAGGCAAGGCTCTATGATCTTGGAAGGGCAAGGGCTGTCATTGAAACACCTTTCTAATCTTTGTGCTTTGTGCATCCCTGCATGAGAAAATGGTCTCTGTGCAGCTGGCGTTCCCCCCTCTTAGTTTAGACTCCCCCATCTCCTAGCATCCTTTGGCTGTTCTGGACTGCAATTCCCATCACCCCCCAGCCAGCATGGGAGCAGATGTGCTACAAAAATCAGTGCTTCTGTGTAGTGTAGTGGTTAGAGTTGCTCGACCTGGAATTGGAAGACGAGGGTTCAGATCCCCACTCAGTCACAAAACTCACTGGGCCAGTCACTGTCTCTCAGCCTAGCCTACCTCACAGGGTTGTTGTGCAGATTAAATGAGGAGAGGGAGAACCACGTACACCACCTCGAGTTACTTGGAGGGGGGAAAAGGCAGGATATAAATGCAATAAATAAATAAATGACAGCATACCTGTAGGGTGGCAGGGCGGGGGAAGGCTGTCCTGTTGCATTTGGGGAAGTTCAAGCCAATGTGTTTTGGGGGCTGCAGGTGCTAAAAAAGCATAGAATGACAGGATCTTTTGTAAGGGACCCATAGGGTCATCTAGTCCAACCCCTTGTAGTGTGACTCTTTTCCTTTCAAACAAGACCAACTTTTGGGGTGCTGCTCTTATGGGGAAGTGGTTAGCCGGCTGGAAGTGACACTGAGATTAGCCAGGAAAAACTGGATTCTCCTAAGGAGCCTTCATTAAAATACATGTTCCATGCATTTTAATTTATTGGATATTCAGTAAACAGCTTTTGCTAATTAAGCTCCTGATTCACCTCCTTTCTCTCTCTCTTTCTTTGTCGCTCCACAAAAGTCCAAGTTGGATTCCATCTTGCCAACAGCCCAGCTGATTTTCCACAAAGGGCGGGGCAAGGAGGAGAGACACACACAACCGCTTTGTGTCTCAGAGGTGTGCTCAATAACTCCCAGTGTAAACAGCGCTGAACGGTTTCGTCTGGACTTCATTTGATCATTGTCGCGGCTGCCGCCGCCACCACACAGAGATATTAAATTCATCTCTGCAGCTATTTATGGCTCCAGATAGCTGCCGGATTTGCATAGCATGTTCCTTAATACAAACAAGACTCTGAGTCCCAGAGCTTTTGTGGAGAATTCCTCACCGTCTGCCCTGTTCAGTTGTTAAATGCATTTATACAATTTGTTCTCTGAGCAGAAATCCCTGCCGGGAGGGACTCTATGTGCTCAGATAGCTTAAAACTGACTGGGGCAATCACTTAGATGCAAAGTAACAGGGGGGGTGAAAACTCCCAGGCAATTCTCCCACGTGGGGCTCCCATTGAAAAGGAGGTGAAATCCATACCGCACTCCTAAGGTTGCTCTGTGTTGTTCAACAACTGAAGCTGAACCTGTTGGATTTCCGTGGGAGAATTTCACAGATGATTTAGTTCATGATGAAGAACATAAAGGGAACATAAAGACCCCTGACAGTAAAGTCCAATCAGGAACAATTCTGGGGTTGCGGTGCTCATCTCGCTTTACAGGCCAAGGGAGCCAGCGTTTGTCCGCTTCTGCAGACAGTTTTTCTGGGTCATGTGGCCAGCATGACTAAGCCGCTTCTGGCAAACCAGAGCAGCGCACGGAAATGCCGTTTACCTTCCTGCCGGAGTGGTACCTATTTATCTACTTGCCCTGCGTGCTTTCAAACTGCTAGGTTGGCAGGAGGAGGGACCGAACAACAGGAGCTCACCCTGTCGTGGGGCCTTGAACCGCCAATCTTCCAATCGGCAAGTTTAAACCACAATGCCACCCGCGTACCATGAAGAACATAGAATCCTAGAATTGTAGAGCTGAAAGGGACACCAAGGCTCATGAGGTCCAACTCCCTGCAAGGCAGGAGGTCTAGCTAAAGAATCCATGGGCGAGGGCAAAAAACTCTGCTGAAGGAGGGTCCACAACCTCCCAATGGAGTCCATTCCACTATCAAACAGCTCTTATCATCAAACAGTTATTCCAAAGGTTTAGTTGGACTCTCCTTTGTCGTTTGAATCCATTGGTTCAGGTCTTCCCCTCTGGAGCAGCAGAAAGCAAGCTTGCTCCATCTTCCATATGACAACCCTTCAGATATTTTAAGTCAGCTATCATTTCACCTCTGGGTCTTCTCTTCCAGGCTAGTCGTACCCAACTCACTCAACTGTTCCTCACTGGTTTGGTTTTCAAACCCTTGATTATCTTGGTTGTCCCTCCTTGGTGCACATTCCAGCTTGTCAACACCCTTCTTCAGCTGTAGTGCCCATAACTGGACATAGGACTCCAAGTGGGGTCTGACCAAGGCAGAATGGGACGCTAGACCTTGAATGGGACGCTAGACTATTGTTGATGCAGCTTAGAATTGCATTAGCTTTTTTTGCTGCCGTATCACAGGGCTGCATCCAGGGCATAGAGACACAAGACTAGAAGGGCACTGACATCACTTCCTGCGAAGAGGAGCTCAGAGCTGCAGGGCAAGCCCAACTATGTCTTGGCTCTTTCCCAGTTTCCCAGTAAGAGACTTGGAAGGAAACAGTCAAGACCACCTTTGAAATACGACATGTAACTCCACTTGGTAACAAAAGCAGAAAGCGAAGAGTGTCTGGACAATGCCTTGGCCAGACTCTTCTTTTGCTCTGCCTTGGAATTCAGAGACGGATCTACAAATGCATAATATTGTTCCCCATGGTGGGGAGAAGGAGGAGGTTACTGGTCACAGTGCATTGTTGGACATGAATGCAAAGGTTGAATCTTAATCCAGATTTATGGTTTGGTTATGAGTTCAGATGTGTCAGGCACTGCAGAAGAACAGGCAACAGAGAATCCATTAAAAAGAAAAACCCAAAGCTTTTTGTTTCCTTCCACTAATTTAACAATTAAGAAACTCATCTCCTTTTGGAAAGGAGAACAAAAGGGCCTAACAGATCCAATTCCTGCCCCATCCTTCATGGAAAACCTGTATTTTCCTTGGAAAAGCTGTATTTTGTTACGCTCTGGGGGAGGTCTTTAAAAACTTGAACCTTGCAATGACCTCTGGTTTTAAATGAATACATTGCACTGAACTGGAAACTAGAACTGTATCAAAACTTCTCTCTCTGTGGTTTGAGTTGACTTCCTCCTCCCTTGCCAACAAACACTATTCATATCTTGCTCCCACCCCCCCTTTTTTTTAATCAGTGTTTCTGTGGTTTTCAAAAGATGCAGAGCGCTACTTGGCTGTGCTGGAGTCACTCACTCGGTGTACTTTTAATACTTCCCCTTTGAGGGTACATGGTATGTGCAAAATGTTGGCACACACACACACGAGTTCTTCACATTACTCTCTGCTGCTTTCTCAACACCTGAGAGTTGGCCAACTCCCAAGGAGTGCGTTGCATGAGATAGGATCTCAGAGCACCAAAAGCACAGCAAGTTTCTCAATCTCTGGTGCAGAAAAAATATAGTACATGTTTTGGAGGTTCCAGGAGTTGCTCTGGCTGAGATCTGAGGCCTGCCTCCTCTTCCCAGACTGCCCAGCTCCCACACAAGTAGACATCCGCTCTCTGGAGTTAAGAAAGCCATTAAACGTTGCGTGTGAACCAACCCAGAACGGCCTCCTCCAAACGTCTGAGAAGCGCAGAAAGTCTTCAAGGGGTCACTTTATCTGAAATCTGACTCTCTGGAAGGCCACCTCGGAGGGAGTGTTTCAAGAAGCGGACGTTCCCTTCGCTGCCAAATGAGACTCAGACACACACACATGGATTTCAATGGGTCTTGTGTTGGGTTCCTTTCTGAGCTCCACTTCTGTTTTTCTTTTTCTTTATGGCCTTGTAAAATGTGCCTGGACAATAGCTCACATTTATCCGGTCCGTGACAGACTGCCAGCTGGCAAAGCGGACAGCGTCTGTTTGATCCAAGGGCAAAGCTACATGTTACACAGGAGAACCACGACTGGATTTCCTGAATTTAACCCTAGAATACCTGTAGTAGAATCATAAGAACTATAGAGCTGGGAAGGAACTCCAAGGGTCATCTAGTCCAACCCTCTTCAATGCAGGAATCTCAGCTGGTTTCGCTCAGTTTCACATCATTAGAATCTTAAGCTTAGCTTGCCACATTTTTACACCAATTTGATCATTCTTTTTATTTATTTGTTTGTTTGTTTTCCTATTATATCACATCATCAATGCATACTGTGTTGCAGTCATACATAAGCTACTAAGAAGGCATAGCATAAAAATAGAACATGCATAAATGAGTAATAGTGGTAAACATAATTTATTCCTCCAACTTACTTAACTTATGCATCTTAACTTTTAAAAGGTTAGTGTTTCAGTCTGCATTTCCCCTAATATACATACTTTACCCAAGCATTTTTCTTTAATATAATGCACGTTTGCATGTTAATTTTACCAATAGATGCATTTTAGGCACACATGCACTTTTGAACACCTGTTTTAGTTGGAGAACTGCACCTCAAAATTAGGAGACATGCTGATTTCAAAGGTAGTTGCCTTGAAGTGTTGCTTCAAGTAGCAACATTCAAGTTCGAGTTTCGGACTAGGACCTGGGAAACCAGAGTTTGAATCCCCACTCAGCCATGCATGGGCATAGCCAGGATTTGGGGGGGGGGGGCAGGTCTTTTGTTAGGGCTGGCAAGCCTTTTCTTAGGAGGGGGGCAGAATCTGAGTTAGTTATAGATTTTTATGGATTTTATTTTATTTTTATTAAAGCTTGCAGGGGGACCTAGGGCCAGTTACTGCCTCTCAGCCAAACCTACCTCACAGGGTCGTTGTGGGGAGGGCAGAGAACCATGTGTGCCGCCTTCAGCTGCTTGGAGGAAATGGTGAAATATGTGGGATGTAAACACAGGAGCAGTCAATGACAACATTCCTAGAGTGTACATGTTAGAACATGGGGAGGGATGTCAGTCCAGCAAGCAGGTAAACTTCCTGGGGACGGACTTCCTCCGCATGTGACCAGAGGTGGGTGTGGCCTCACCTGTGCAGGTAATGACAAAAGCACAGGGCAGGCAGCCACTCTCTCTCTTTGCCATCTTCCTTCGATGAGGAAACATCTAAGGATGCTCTCTTGGCTCCCAGCCAAGAGAGGAGATAAGGACTATCTTGCTACAATATAGATTCTGAATGTATGTAACCTTTTTAAGCTGTGCCTTCTGGGATCACATTGTGAACAGAACGTGAGTAAACTCTTTTATGCTTTTATAAAGACTGTGTCGTGTCTTGTATTTTAAGAGGGAACAAAAGGGGAAATTACCAGGGTAATTATTATAGAGGTTCTAGCGAACCTGTGCACACGTTACCGTTGCGCACTTAAAGGGGAATGTCTATAAACTCTGCTGATATTTTGGGAACTTGTTAGCACAAGTTGGATAAGGATATAATTAGTCAATATATCCTCTCCTGCACCCCAGAACATTCCCACAAAATATAAATACAATAAACAAACAAACATGGTTAAACAAAAAAACAAACAAACCCCAATCACATTAAATCAACCCACTCAAAGGCTAAATAAACAAGGCAAACTTTGGCTCTAAAAGTTAATGGCAAAATGCCAGGAAGTTCTCCATTGGGAGGGAATTCTATATTTGGGTAACAGAAGTCGACCATCTTCTCTGGAAGCCAGTGATTTTACCTCCACAGGCAAGGCCCTCCAATCTTACGAAGCAATCTAGAATCTAAACTCAACCCTTGATTTGATCAACTCCAGGCACGGGTCTACAAGGAGGAGACTTCTTTTGGGACCTTCTCTTCACAGTGGCTTCTTCAGCTTCCAAATAATAGAAGCATTTAAGCAGGCAACTAGGCTTGAGGGGGGCAAAACACAACTGACCCACCAATTGTTCATGCATTTTGAAATGTGTGATGAGCTTTCTGAGGGTCAGAGCAGTTTGACTCCCTCAGAAGGTGATGGAATTTCCTTCCTTGAAGGTTTTTACACAGAAGTTGGATGGCCATCTGTCAGGGAGGCTTTAGCTGAGATTCCTGCATTGCAGGGTGGGGGGTGGACTAGTTAACCCTCAAGGTCCAACTCTACAATTCTATGAAATAAGCAAGAAGTGCAAATATGATAAAGGTAAAGGGACCCCTGACCATTAGGTCCAGTCGTGGCCGACTCTGGGGTTGCGGCACTCATCTCGCTTTATTAGCTGAGGGAGCCGGCATACATATGGTCATATGGCCAGCATGACTAAGCCGCTTCTGGCGAACCAGAGCAGCACACGGAAATGCTGTTTACCTTCCCGCCGGAGCGGTACCTATTGATCTACTTGCACTTTGATGTGCTTTCGAACTGCTAGGTTGGCAGGAGCAGGGACCAAGCAACGGCAGCTCACCCCATTGTGGGGATTCGAAGCGCCGGCAGGTCCTAGGCTCTGTGTTTTAACCCGCAGCACCACCTGCGTCCCTTTTGCAAATATGATAGAGCTACCTTATAACAGGATCAGGACAGTCTTCTTCCCACATCCCTCATTGCTAGCATCTTCTGGCCAAGTCAAAAGGTCCACTAAGTGGGATAATTGTAAGGGCAGGGCAGGAAACAGGTGGGACACAGCTGACCAGGAATGAAGCTGCAGCAGGGGAGGGAGGCGGGAGAGGGCAAATAATTGCCTAAAATCCCTGCCTATCGAAGTTGTTAATCAAGCCTTCTCCCCGCCACTTTGCTCTGCTCCCTTTTCTTCTTCTTGACTCCAGCAAGTACTTTAACATCCTTCCCCCCCCCCCCTCTCCTTCTTCTTCAAAATTAAAGGGTGGGGGGAGAGACAGTGGTGGAACAGATAAGAGATAATTGCCTGGCTTTGACTCTGCCATTGATGTGAAAATAGGATTGGAATTACTCACTCTGGTTGAAAGGTTAGTTGAAGGTTATTACAGGGAAATTGTTATTCATACATTCCCCCCCCCCGCCGCACCCCCTCCGCCTGCTCCCCCTGTGCTGCTGGATAGCCTAAAAGATTAAATCCACCGAGTGCATAATGACCCATCATGGCGGACAATGGAGGGGGAATCTCAAGAGACGCCAGATAACGGAACAGAGGGCCTGCTGAATAATTCATGGGCCGGCAGACATCCCTTGCTAACAGATTACATGCGGGTTTTCATTAGAAGGGAAACCATTTAAAGCAGATTTCAAAAAAAAGAGAGGGGGGGAGCTGATATTTCTGAAGAGAAGTGGAATTACCATAAGCATTTCTGCACGGTTTGTTTATGCCTTTATAAGTCAGCCTTTCCCCTGACCTTCATACTGAGGGAGGGAGGCCGAAAAGGGATGAAGAGAGGCCTTTGTTCGCAGAGGCCTGCATCCCATTTCAAGAGCTAGTGCAGGGATGGGCTTTCCTCCAGCGCAGGCAGAGATTTAGATGAATTCGTAGAGGAGAGGCCTATGGGTGGCTACTAGCCATGGTGGCTATGCTCTTGGCCTCCACGGTCGGAGGCAGCAGCGCATCTGAATATCGGTTGCTGGAAACCACAGGAAGGGAAAGGGCTCTGGGTTTCCCATGGAGGGATCTGGGTGGCCACTGTGAAGACAGGAAGCTGGGCCAGATGGGCCATGGGCCTGATCCATGGGCACTTCTAGTGTTCCCATGACTTAAGCAGCACACACAAAATACTCCTTGGAGAAGGCAGGCACTGAGAAACTCAGACCACCCAAGGAAAGGAGGGAAACAGCAACCTGTTTACAGTGGTACCTCGGGTTACATACGCTTCAGGTTACAGACTCCGCTAACCCAGAAATAGTGCTTCAGGTTAAGAACTTTGCTTCAGGATGAGAACAGAAATTGTGCTCCGGCGGCGCGGCAGCAGCAGGAGGCCCCATTAGCTAAAGTGGTGCTTCAGGTTAAGAACAGTTTCAGGTTAAGAACGGACCTCCGGAACGAATTAAGTACTTAACCCGAGGTACCACTGTATACAAATCCAATTGGTAAGCAGGAGATGCATAATCACAGGGTTGTGGGTTTTAGTCCCACGTTGCGGGGAAAGATTTCTGTATTGCAGGGGCTTGCACTAGATTATCCTTGTGTGGTACCTTCCAATTCCACAATTCTGGGATTCCCTGGCTGCATTTGCAATACTGGACGATGGGGTTTGGGGGTGGAGGCTGGGATTTGTATGCTGACAATATAGCTGGGCTTGCTGTGGAAAAACGTGCCTGCATGTGGAGCAGCTGGTCCACAATAACACCCGTCTCGAAACAGCCGAGGTCTCTGAGGTCTCAGCACACACCATCAGTCACTAGGAGCTTCCTGGTTGCCCCTGACAGCAACTCTGACATCCGAGCCACAGCTCATTTCCTGCCTTTGCTGGAGTGGTAGGAAGAGTCAGCCAACAAATCAGATCCCTCACAGAGGAGATGGGGGAAGAAAAACCAGTTCAGGAGTCTGATGGATGTTGCTTGGATGCAGCCCTCCTTTCCACCACCAAAGTAGGAAGACTGTGACCAGCTCCGATTCCTGCATTGCAGGGGGCTGGACTAGATGACTCTTGGGGTCCCTCCGAACCCTACAATTCTATGATTCTGTGACTGGCATAACTGAAGATGTTGTTTGAGGGTTGGGGTGTTTTATTAGGGGGTTGCTGCTGTTGGTTTTTTGTATCTTTATTTCAGATCCTGTGATTTGTGTGGGAATTGTTTGGTCTGGTTGCGTATTTTTTATGTTTTATTTATTGCTTATGGCTACTTTTGTTATGTTATAAATGTATTTTTTTAAGATGTAAGCCACCTTGAGCACGGTTTGGGCTGTGTAAAAGCGGTATACAAATAAGATTATTTGTTGTGTTTGTACGTATGAAGGAGACGAGGGCTTTAGGCATCACAGACGAGTTCTTGAAGCCTTGCTTTTTCAATAAGGAAGGAAGGATCTGATAATAAAACAAGTTGTTTTCTGAAAGAAAGACCCCTGATCCTCCCAAGACATTTACTAAACACTCCTCATTTATTCCTGCAGACCAGCTTAAGCGCTTAATTTCAACGGAGCAGGTTGGTTGCATTATATTAAAGTCTAATTGTTTGTCAAACATGTGCTTGTTGGGAGTTAACCATGGCCTGATCCGTATCTATTTGTTGTTCCATCGACCTCAACAAATACGTTTTAAGGAACTAATCAGCATTTAGTATACAGGCAAATGTTTATCTCCTTATATCTAAATGGAATCCTAATTAAAGCCACCCAATTCGCATCGCTGCCTTTCCAAACTCCACATGGATTATGCTGGGCAGTTTAGCAGGTTGCCAGCTCCTGTTACTATTTATTACTAAGACCTGGGTGGGTGAGTTGGAAGGAGTTGAACTGACCCAGCTGTGCCCACCTGGGTATTCTGTGCAGCATCAGCAGAAGCAGCCGGGATGGGGAGGGAGGTGAGTTGCTGTGGTCCACAGGACTTCCATCATCAGGAAAGTCCTCTGTCTTGGAGCTGGCCCACCAATGAATCAAGGTGCAGCAGTTGCCTCTCAGGGTGCCGGTCCGTACAGTAATTCAATACATCCATGAAATACATCTCTAAAACCAACAATGCAAAATGTGCCACTGCAACCTTTTCTTGCAAATCCTGCTTGCATATGACAACCTGGAAAACACATTGCTCCTTTTTAGTGAAAAGTAGGCCCTGTTAGATAGGCCCATTGTGCTCCCATTTCACAGATAAGGGGATTATTATCAGAGGCAGTCACTGAACGGAGCCCATAGGCAAAGACAGAACTTAAATGAGAGAATCCAGCTGGACTTCCGTCAAAATTTACCTAATGCACAACGTGGTTTTAAAATCCAATCCCAAAAGGATGTTGTTTGAAATGCTACCAAAGTACTGCAAAACCATCTGATAAGAACAGCAAGTGTGTGTGTGTGTGTGTGTGTGTGTGTGTGTGTGTGAGAGAGAGAGAGAGAGAGAGAGAGAGAGAGAGAGAGAGAGAGAGAGAGAGACAGGCTGCACTTTCATCTTGCTCTGCTTAGCAACAACATCAAAAAGAGCCTTCAGGTAAAAGCTTTCATGTTCTTGGCTTCCATTTATTCTGCCTACCAGAAGCCCTTTCACAATATAACAGCAGTTGGTGTGTAACTCAGTCAGCATGCACTAATGCTTCTAGCGATCACAACTAAAGATTTCGCTTGAGAATCTGCTTTGGGAGCAGTAGCTTGAGTTATACAAGGAGGAAATGCCCATAAGTGTGCAGTACTGGAGTGATGGTGGGGCAGTGATGGCGGGTGGGAAGACTGAGTGGGGTGGGGGACACCATAACGGGACCCCCTCCCCTTTTGGCCTGACCATCCTCCATTCCCTCTCTACAGCTGTGTACTCATTCTCAAGCAGTGCTTTTCTTCTTTTTTTTAAAAAAAGTTTAAGGGTACAGTGGTACCTCGGGTTAAGAACTTAATTCATTCTGGAGGTCCATTCTTAACCTGAAACTGTTCTTAACCTGAAGCACCATTTTAGCTAATGGGGCCTCCTGCTGCTGCTGCGCCGCCGGAGCACGATTTCTGTTCTCATCCTGAAGCAAAGTTCTTAACCCAAGGTACTATTTCTGGGTTAGCGGAGTCTGTAACCTGAAGCGTCTGTAACCTGAAGCATCTGTAACCCAAGGTACCACTGTACTCTAATTTTCCTACTTAGATTGAAATACTGCCCCTCAATGAGGCCAAACTTAGATTCACAAAATGTTTAGGGGTATGCGTACCCCTGTGTACCCACGGGGGGGGGGGGGAGCACTGTTCTCAAGGAATATTATATTTTGATGTTCTGCCTGCAGATAGAAAAATAGAGAACAGTTTTTCTCCCTCTCTCATAACTCCAGAAGTCCCAAGCATGCTGGAAGATTGCGGCCGGTTAAAAGAAAGTACTACTTCACGCAGCGCAGAGTTAATCAAGGCAGGGATGGCTTTAAAAGAGATTCGGACAAATTCCTGGAGGAGAAAGCTATCAGTGGCTGCTAGCCAGGATGGCTCTGCTCTGCCTCCACAGTTGGAGGCAGCGATGCTTCTGAATGCCAGTTGCTGGAAACTACAGGAAGGGAGATGGATCTTGTGCTCAGCTCTTGCTTCCTGGTCTCCCATGGGAATCTTGTTGGCCACTGTGAGAACAGGGTGCTGGACTAGATGGGCCATTGGCCTGACCCAGCAGGCTCTCCTTGTGTTCAAATACAGTGGTTCAAATACATATTTAGTTATCAGCAGGGCCGGTCCTATAATGAGGCAGCTGCCTCGGGTGGCAGATGGGGAGGGGACAGAGCTGGGAGTGCCATGTGGCCTACCCTGTACCCTTTATGCTAGCCTGCTAGTCTCAACTGCCATGGAAGATACTTTCATTTCACCCAGTAAGATTCAACTGCTCCTTCACTTGGCTTCCGTATGTGCCTTGGCAGAGGGCACCGTCTTGTCCTTCGACTCAGGCAGCAAAATCTCTTGAGCCAGCCTTGGCGATCAGAAGACAGAAAACAGGCAGCCTTGAGATCTGGTGGTGAGCAAGCTGGAGTGCAGAAAGGTTCTCAGTGCCAGATAATCTGTTTGATTATTTACTTGCATCCAACTTCATCACAGCAGGCCTCTGGAAATCCATCCGTTTCGGTTCATCAGGGCCTGCTCTGATCATGACTCCTGTTGGATACACCCCAGGGATGTCTGAGCTGGAAAAGGAAAACCCAACTTTCTCCTCTTTTTAATCCTCAACTTATTTTGGATCAGATCCCTAATATAACATGAATATTCTGTTTCTCGTAGATGATAAACTACGGGCGAGGAGACAGCTGTCCTGCAGCACAGGGACAGATAACTGGGGGAACAAAGAACTTCAAAATCAGGTCACAAACTCTGCAAAGGAGGTCTGCCCTGTGTTCGTATCTTTCACCTCCACATGCTCCAGCAGTTGCCTTTTCTAAGTACACACTTCCTTCCCACAAAATTGTTCGATTTGGGGCATCGACTGGGCCACGGATGTGAAAAGGAAATGCTTCAGGAAGCCTGATCTGACAGCTGGGCCTTTTGCCTCGTGTTGCTTATTGACCTCCGGTTGTTTCCCCACCATCGTGGGAGACGGAAGATCGATGGACCGTGCAGAGCGGAGCACCTCATTGCCTCATCGACTGCGGCCAGAGAGACGTAAACATGGATCTCTGGGTGAACTTTTGAGAGTTTCTAATTGAAACATTAGACCGCTGCACCTCTGACACTGCTGGGGTTGATTTCGCTTCTCATTTAGAGCTGTGGTTTCCTCACACTGGCCAATGCACCGGGTTTTGCTCAACGTATTTTCTCCATGCTGTGCTTCGCTGTTGCTTACGTTTTGGATTTTCCAACCGCCTTCTTCATCTGGGGCTAAAAATGCAAATGAGGCTTGCGTTTCGCACTCCCCCCCCAGCAGCTGGCCAGGTGCATTTCAGTTCACAATCTCCTATTTCTTACCCGCTAATGAGGAAGCAGAGGGCACCGGGGTGGTGCAAAACAGGATCTTCCTTCTTAATATATTTCGACTGAACTGCTAGGCAACCACAGGCAGGGAGAAATGAGCTCCTGTAATCTTTCTCCACAGACTGATTGCTGGTTTCTGGAAGGCACCAACAGAAAATAAAAATCCGCATTCTGTCCCCATGCCGAGAGCTAAGTGTCCCTTTAAATAAGTTGCCCCATCATTTCTACTGCAAGACATGAGCAAGAGGTCGCACAAGGTTGCAGGATCTGGCCTTCCATCTGAATGCAAGTCCAGGCACATACCCTGCAACATTTCTCCAATGAAAATCGGGACGTCCTATTCCACAACAACAACAACTTTATTATTTTATATCCTGCCCCAGCCACTCTGGGTGGCTTCCAACATATATAAGAACATAATGAAACATTAAACATAAAAAAAACTTCTTTATACAGGACTGCCTTCAGATGTCTTCTTAAGGTTGTATAGATACTTATCTCCTTAGCTCGGGGGTTGCATAACTCCATACCCTCCAACATTTCTCCGATGAAGATAGGGATGTCCTAAGGAATCAAATCAAATTCCAGGATCAAATCAGAAACTGGGATGGCTACTGTAATTCCAGGATGGGACTGTCCCTGGAAAATAGGGATACTTGGTGGGTCTGCAGTCAAGCAGTAAAGAAATGGTGGAAAATAAATTATAGATTAAAAATCTCACTGGATTTCCTCCCATCCACCCCCACCCGATAACAGTGGACAATATTTGCCTCCTGCCCACATTCCCATTCTGGCCCTTTCACAACAGGTGATCTACAGACTTACTTGATTGGATATTGAATGCCGTTAACCTGCGTTTGAAGCCCAACCAAAAGAGGGTTGTCGGGTTTTTTGGCAACATTAGTCCTACAGAGAGTAAGCCCATTGAAAGTTATAGGCAGAGAAACTGGGTGAGAGTTAGGAACAGTCCAGGGCTTGTGTGTCCTCCTTGATCACCTTTCCATGCTAATATTTTGTGCCACCAAGAACTTAATCCCAAACACAGTACAGCAGTTAGCGCCTCCTTGTTTGAAATTAAGCTGTCCTAAATCCACAAGAATGCAGGCAAAAGGGAAAAAAAAGAAATGCAGATATGCTTTCTTGTTTTTTAAAAAATCTATCAACTTGTTTCTCCCCCCCCCCCTTTTTTTTTTTGCAAAGCCTGTCATAATGAATCATAGCCAAGCTGTAATCCTTCGTTAGAGCATTCAGCACTAATTGCTGGCAAGGAGCCACTTGTCTCTCTCTCTCTCTTCTCCCCCCACCCAACCCTCATTTTAACAAAACATTTATGCATGAAAGATTTAATGCCAGGTATCAAGCATATCATTGTAAATTTGCCACTAATTAAGGCTAATTAAAATAATTAAATGGCTGCCGAGTCACAATGCAGAATGGAAATTGCCTCCGCCTTTTCCACGCACCCTGTCCTCGATTCAGATTCCAGTGCAAACATTTCCCCCAGTCCTGATTGGGAACGGCAAGTGTGAATGTGCTTGGGTGTGTTTGTGGGGACAGACGCTCTACCTGGAGAAAGGGTAGGTGTTAATGAAGCTAATATCGCAAAACGAAGGCTGTTGCTTCTTCTCAGTTTGGGAATATTATTTATTAAGGCCCTGTCTCGTTTGCCTTTTCTTAATTTGGAGGAAGTGTTGGAAACCAGACACTTCTGTCGCTCTGGGGAGACGCCGGTCCTTGAATATTCATTACTCGCCGGGTTTTTAATCAAAGTCGCAGCCGACCCCTTTGCGCCACCAATATCTCGGCGATGAATAATTAATCCCCTGTTATTTGGAGGCCTGGAGTGAGGATGGGCAGGGTGGTGGTAGCGATAGACCGGCCTGCTGGAGACGCCACATGGCAACTCCAGATGTTTGGGGTCGGCATGTGCTCAGCTCATCAAAATGCAAAAACAACTGGCACCCAGAGCCCAGACCTTCCAGAGGTGGGCCATCTGGCAGGTGAACACAGACCTCTCAGCGTTGCAGGAAATGTGCTGATATTCACGCCACACAAGCCTGGAAAAACCTTGTTCTTTCGCCATAAAGACCACCATTGTTGTAAGCTGATTTCCTACCTGCCATTCGCCATGGTTGAGTTACGGCCACTGTAAAAATATTATATGAAAAACAGTTAAAGGCAATCAAGGGAGTCGGGTGAGTCCTGAACCAAGGTTTAAAATGCCAATGGCCCAGAGAAAAAGAGGCATGGGTCTTCTGTATGTATTGAAGGTGCCAAACATCTCTGTAGAACTCCCTCCCCACAGAGAATACAATCTCATGGTCTGCCATTTCCCACGCTTCCAAGAGGGGTGCAGATTTTTCAAGTGTCCCTATTTTCCAGGGACAGTCCCAGATTTACAGAAGCCATCGCGGTGTCTGATTTGATCCCAGAATGTCCTGCTTTTCCTTAGGATGTCCCTATTGTCATCTGAGAAATGTTGGAAGGTATGAGCTTAGCTGACCTCCCAAGTCATTTGAAGGCAGTCCTGTATAGGGAAGTTTTTTAAAAATGTTTCATGGGGTTTTTTTAATGTCAGACCCACCAAGTGTCCCTATTTTCCAGAGACTGTCCCAGATTTGGGACTGGTTTCTGATTTGATTCCAGAGCCAGTTCTGATTTGATTCCAGAATGCCCTGCTTTTCCTTAGAACGTCCCTATTTTCATCAGAGAAATGCTGGAGCGTATGGAGACGTCACTATTTTCATTGGGGAAACGTTGGAGGGTATGGAGTTATGTGACCCCTGAGCCAAAGAGATAAGTAACTATACAACCTTTAGAAGACATCTGAAGGCAGCCCTGTATAAAGAAGATTATTGTAATGTTTAATGTTTCATTGTTTTTATATATGTTGGAAGCTGGCCAGAGTATAAATAATAAAACTATTGTTAATATTGTTAAGACGCCCCTATTTTCTGCCATCAACAGTGTATATTTTCCTGGGCACGGCTGGGATCGGTCGGAGTTGTAGTCCAAAAGCTATTTATCTCTTCCAAGAAGATTGGAAGAAATTTAAAGTTTACCTTAAGAATTGTTGTAAAATTGATGAGTGCTAAAATGTCAAGGTTAAGAAAATATAGAATTACAGCTGTAAATTGATTAAGTAATAGAAGAAAGGGGGGGGGGAAAGAAAATGAGTAATCAGTCAATTGAAGCGAGGGGTTGCTGAAGAAATTTTGAAATAGGGATGCAGAAGGGGGAGGTATGGGGAAGTCGGGGAAGTAAGGTTTATGAAAAAGAGGTTGTGAAATTATACGTGTTTATATGTTTGTGTGTTTATGTATTGTTTATTGTATTGTTTTTTATGTTGGAAAATTAATAAAAATTTATATATATTTATAAAAAAAACAAAAGTTCTTTATCTCTTCCAGGGTTTCCCAAACGTGGGTCTCCAGCTGGTTTTGGACTACAACTCCCATCATCCCTAGCTAGCAGGACCATTGGTCAAGGATGATGGGAATTGTACTCCAAAAATAACTGGAGACCCACATTTGGGAAACCCTGATTTATTCCATTTATATCCAAACTTTCCTCCAAGAAACACAAGGTGTACATAGTTCCACCCATTTTATTATCGCAACAACAACCCTGCAAAGTAGGTGAGGCTGAGAGAGGCAGTTACTGGCCCAAGGTCACACCCAGTGAGCTTAATGGCCAAGTGGGGATTTGAACCCTGATCTCTCCTAGGTCCTAGTCTGACACTCTAACCGCTATGCCACACTGACTCTGGTGGGCACCAGGTTGGGGACAGCTGGTGTCTGTCAGGAGGGCCAATGTGGAAGCCCAGCCTTCTCCAAACTGCATGCTGAACGCTCTATCAAAATTTCATGATGAGTTTCAGTTACTGCCCTTTTGAAACTCAGCTGAAAGGTTACCTGTTATCCTAGATGATGATGCTCCTTGTAATACACACTCTCTCTCTCTCTTCGTGGAATTGCCACTGTGGAACTGGAGATGGGGCTACTGGGAAGTGTTGGCAGCGTCATAATGGGGAGGGAAGCTGGTTTATTGTGAGGACAAACTCGGCTGAGAGCCAGAAGTCTGTTGAGGTTGAAGCACTCCTCTTGAAACACAGTCTTGGGTTCGAATTCTTGGCTCCACTGTAAAGTACAGTGGTACCTCGGGTTACATATGCTTCAGGTTACAGACTCCGCTAATCCAGAAATAGTGCTTCAGGTTAAGAACTTTGCTTCAGGATGAGAACAGAAATCGTGCTCTGGCGGCACAGCAGCAGCAGGAGGCCCCATTAGCTAAAGTGGTCTTCAGGTTAGGAACAGTTTCAGGTTAAGAACGGACCTCTGGAACGAATTAAGTACTTAACCCGAGGTACCACTGTAGACTGGCTCAATGGCCTCAAGCCAACTGCTCCATTTCTCTGGCATGTCCCGTTTTTTCTGGAGCACTTGGTAGGTATGTCAGCATTCCTACGCACCACCCCAATCTCTGAGTGGTGAGAGGAGTTCCTGGCACTTACCCATTTCCTGTTTCCTTGGAACGAAGGTTAGCAGAAACTGCGGTGTCTCACACACCACACTGGCTCTTGTTCTCCTACCTAGCAGGTAGGTGAGCAGGGTGGAGGAAACATCCACTCATTTGTTCTATGGTGCAGAGCAGCTTCTTTGGTTATGCTAATTGTGGTGCTTAATTTGGCAGCCAAAACCATTGCCTACATTACCAGAGACTGGTTCGACAAGCTTGCTCTCATACATTTCACCCCACAGATACAGGATCCCAAGAACTGGAAGGGACACTGACCGACGCCCAAACCCACAACAGTATTGCGCACACCGACTGACAGCAATAGCTCTCCAGGCTTTTCAGTCCTCCCTCCATTCTTTGAACCTGGGAGCTTCTGCCGGTGCTCTGATGCCAATCTTCAGCTCTTCTTCTCCTGCTGTTGGCCACAGGCCTGGGGCTGAGATGCAGCTGATACAGGCGCTGCAAGAGACCCAGTTTAAACTTGCACAATAAATAATTGACTCTCCTGGCGAATTGCTCCTGGGCTTTGCACATCGCCTACCCTGTAATGGAGCACCTCTCACTTAAATATTGAAAGCCTAGGAAACTCACGGCTCCATCCTACACCTCCAGACTGACGAGCAGGATGTGAAAGAAAATGTGGATAGGACCAAAAGCATCCTTGATGAAGTGAATGCCTGTCTCAGGCTCCAGAGATCAGGGTCCGAAATACAATGTGCTAAACTCTGGGTCCCAGCATGTTCCAGGGTGGACCACACAGTGATGGGCACTCATTTGAGGTCTGTTTCATTGTTCCCTGAGCTGACAAGTTCACTGTCACCTTTGTGCGCCCTCTCAAAGAATCAGACTTCCTCCCTGTCCTCCTTAAATTATATTTGAACCCACCTACCCACCCACACTAGCAATAAAAATAAAATATGAACTGACTCTGTCTGAACTGCTGGTGTAGTCTTCTTGGGTAGCCTGTCCATGCGCATACCTATGATTTCCCAATGATTTCTGCACTGCAGCAGGTTGGACTAAATGGCCCAATGGTACAGTTCTATGATTCTATACCCTTTATGGTTTGCATCTGGAAGACTGCCAATGGGAGCGTAGCCTAACCTTGCAAAGGTAGCATACAAATAAGTGACAATGAAAATGAATTTGTCTGACTGTCTTAACCTCTTGGCTCTAGAAACTTATTTTGCCTGAGTTTAGTAACAATCTGGTTGCAGAGGGCAAGATGATCCAGCGGTATGTATCCTGCCCACATTTCCCTGTGCTTCCTCCACTGGAAGTGAAGAGGATGCCCACCAGAGAAGGAGCTTTTTCCCATTTGTAAAATGGTATCCCCAATAAAAGGGACGCGGGTGGCGCTGTGAGTTAAACCACAGAGCCTAGGGCTTGCCGATCAGAAGGTTGGCGGTTTGAATCCCTGTGACCTAACAGTCAGGGGTCCCTTTACCTTTGCCTTTTATCCCCAATAAAACACACCTGGTACTGATGTGGTCTGCTTTTTGGTGCCAGGATAAGACATGCCCAACTGCCCAGGCTCTTTAACTTCGACCCCCCTGCTTTTCATGATGGGGGGGGCTGCTTGTGGTGTTCAACTTTTTAGTGGGGGGGGGGAGTCGTCCTTAAGAACACCAGAAGAGCCTGGCTGCTGGGTCAGGCCAAAGGGCCTGAGTCTCGTGAGGATTTTGTCCAGAGCAGCTTTCCCCAACCTGATTCTCTACAGATGTTTTGGATCATAACTTCCATCAGCTCCAGAAGAACAGAAGAAGAGTCAGCTATAACAGGTCAATGACCCATCTAGTCCAGCATCCTGTTCTCACAGTGGCCAACTGGATCCAGTGCCGGATTTACATATAAGCCAAACAAGCTATAGCTTAGGGGCCCATTTTCTTGGTCGCCCCCAAAAAATGTAGAGGGGGGAAAATGGATGCACATTTCCAAAATATACGATAAAAAACAAATAAAATAAAACCTACATACAGCAACAGTGTTTTGTGTTGTGTAGGCTCCTATGATGTAAGTAATACAGCCTGCTAACCTGCTCCTAAAATATCACTGGTTTGCTCATTTCTATATATAGGGTGCCTACATTCTGCATGGACTGGTTGCATGGCAACATGTGCAAATGGCTTTAGATACCTGTTAGGTCCATAAATAGAGGGATGCGGGTGGCGCTGTGGTCTAAACCACAGAGCCTAGGGCTTGCCAATCGGAAGGTTGGTGGTTCAAATCCCCACAACGGGGTGAGCTCCCGTTGCTCGGTCCCTGCTTCTGCCAACCTAGCAGTTCGAAATAACGTCAAAGTGCAAGTAGATAAATAGGTACCACTCCAGCGGGAAGGTAAACGGCATTTTCGTGCGCTGCTCAGGTTTGCCAGAAGCGGCTTAGTCATGCTGGCCACATGACCTGGAAGCTGTATACCGGCTCCCTTGGCCAGTAAAGCGAGATGAGCACTGCAACCCCAGAGTCGTTTGCGATTGGACCTAACAGTCAGGGGTCCCTTTACCTAGTTCCATAAATATGCTACCATATAGCATATATTCAACACAAAAAACAGCGACAATTTGTTGTTGACAAAGGACAGCTGGATATATAAAGGGCCCCATTACCTTCAGTAGCTTAGGGCCTCATCAAACCTAAATCCAGCCCTGACCAGATCCCTCAATGGTAAGCCAGCAAACCAGAACTGAGAACAAGAGCCCTCTCCCGTCCTGTTGTTTCCAGCAATGGGCATTCAGAGGCACTGCTTCCCCCATTGTAGAGGCAGAGCATGGCCGTCATGGCTAGTAGCCATCACAAGTGTTGTCCTCCCTGAATTTGTCTCATCTCTGCCTCCTGTGAGGGGGAGTTCCATAAGAGCTGCCTGCCGGCTGAAGCTCTGGGAGTGGCTGGACACTGGAGACAGCTAGTGCATTACAAAACAAGACAGGTGGACCGACCTTGGAGATGGTTCCTGAGACCCCCCAATCTTCATATCAGGCCCTGCACGATCATTCAACAGAGTTTCAGGTTTCAGTAGCACATTTAACAAGTTAGGAAGAACATTTGAAAGCTTCTATTAATTATCTTCATCATGTGGCGGTTCAGAAACTGTTAATTGCCTGAAAAATTTGACACACACACACTTTTTGTCATCCTAGTCTTCTACCCTCCTCCCCCCCCCCTCCCTGGAATAAAACCCAGGTTGTCTGTTTCCTTCCCCTCCCCCACCGCCTTGTTGAGAAAAACCTGCTTCCAGCAGCTTAAAGTATTTGGTTTTTCTAGGATTATATCCTTCACCCTCCTATCAATATGAACCATTTTGCATTTCAAAAATCCTTCGGCAAACAGAGCCAGTTTGTCTTTTGTGTTTGCTAATTTAAAAACAAATATTTGCCTGCCAAGCAATACAGTCTCTTAGGATGAGCTATTAATAGGATAATTAGGCAGCCAGTAATGAAAAGGATTGCTGGTAATTATGGCAAGATTTGTTTTGGCATTTGAAGGCAGAAAAGGGAGGCTGGAGTGAGGAACATCTACCTTGAAGTTAATTAGCACGATTTGAAGATACCTGAAAGAAAAATAGGTGGCTGGTAAGGTCTTCAGTTATTTATTTATTTAATTTGCTTTTAAAGAGACGGCACAAAATTTTCTACACAATCTGGAAGGGGGAAAAAGTTCTGGCTTCTCAAAGGCAGGGTGCGGAGATCTTATGCCAGTTATTTATTTCCCACCTTTCACCCTAATGTCCCAGGGTGGTATTCAAAACAATATTTAACAAAAATTAAAACAACTTACGACCATAACAACAAGGTGGGCCCATTACACATACCTGTAATGGAATGAAAGAGACTTTGCAGAACACTGGATCTCTTGGCTGGGAGAAACTCTTATATTTATTAATCACATTTCTAATAACCACCCAGACCCTCCAAGTGTTCCTAATTTCCACGGACAGTCCTGATTTACAGATGCCGTCCCACTTTCTGATTTGATCCTGGAATGCCCCACTTTTCCTTAGGACGTGCCTATTTTCATTGGAGAAATATTGGAGGGTATAGTAGAAGGTCCCTGTTTTCATCTGAGAAATGTTGGAGGGTATGGAGTTATGTGCCCCTCAAGCCAAGAAGATAAGTACTATTCAAACTTTAGAAGACATCTGAAGGCAGCCCTGAATAGGGAACTTTTTAAAATGTTTAATGTTTTGTTAGGTTTTCATATATGTTGGAAGCTGCCCAGAGTATCTTGGGCAACCCAGCCAGGCAGGGTATAAATAATAACATTATTATTATTAGGTTGCTGTATTTCAAAAAGTAAGAACCAGGACACCCTGAATGTTGTTTTACTTGCCGAGGATCCAGAGCAAACCACCACCTTCCGGAAATTCAACCCGGACGTCACTTCTGCCCTAATTGCCAGAGAGCCAGTGTGGTGTGGTGGTTAAGAGCGGTAGACTCGTAATCTGGTGAACCAGGTTCGCTTCCCTGCTCCTCCACATGCAGCTGCTGGGTGACCTTGGGCTAGCCACACTTCTCCGAAGTCTCTCAGCCCCACTCACCTCCCAGAGTGTTTGTTGTGGGGGAGGGAGGGAAAGGAGAATGTTAGCCGCTTCGGGTAGTGATAAAGCAGGATATCAAATCCAAGCTCCTCCTCCTCCTCCTCCTCCTCCCCTTCTTCTTCTTCTTCCTCCTAATTAGTATTATGATGGAATAAAGGTAAAGGTATCCCCGCCCGTACGTGCCAGTCTTGACAGACTCTAGGGTTGTGCGCTCATCTCACTCTAGAGGCCAGGAGCCGACGCTGTCCGCAGACACTTCCGGGTCACATGGCCAGCGTTCCGTGTGCTGCGCTGGCAAGCCTGCACCAGCGCAGCACACGGAACGCCATTTACCTTCCCGCTATAAAGCGGTACCTATTTATCTACTTGCACTTTAAGGGTGCTTTCGAACTGCTAGGTGGGCAGGAGCTGGGACCGAAAGATGGGAGCTCACCCCGCCGCGGGGATTCGAACCACCGACCATACGATCGGCAAGTCCTAGGCACTGTGGTTTTACCCACAGCGCCACCCGCGTCCCGCCTATGATGAAATAGGACGTCCCTATTTCCATCAGAGAAATGTTGGATGGTATTAAAAAAAAAACATTTCATAAGTAACAACATAAAACACATATGGGCAACTGGGGTGACCAAATCCATCAATTTCAGTTTCTCTCTGGTTCACATTTTTCCTGTCTTCAGGATATTGCTGAAAATTCATCAATACTTCGGTGCAAATTTCGCCTCATACCTCCATTTTTGTGTGCAAAACGCCCATGCCCTGGTGAGGAGCAGGTCCGGATTTAGGTTTGATGAGGCCCTAAGCTACTGAAGGTAATGGGGCCTTTTATATGTCCAGCTGTCCTTTGTCAACAACAAATTGTCACTGTTTTTTGTGTTGAATATATGCTATGTGGTAATTTATGGACCTAATAGGTATCTGAAGCCATTTGCACATGCAGAATGTAGGCACCCTATATATAGAAATGAGCAAACCAGTGATATTTTAGGGAGCAGGCTAGCAGGTGGGACCCATTAATTACATGATAGGAGCCTACACAACACAACACAACACAACACAACACAACACAACACAACAACACAACACAACACAACACAACACAGAACAGAACAAAAGAAAAGAAAACAAAACAAAACAATACAAAACAAAACACTGTTGCTGTATGTAGGTTTTATTTTATTTGTTTTTTTATCTTATATTTTGGAAATGTATATCCAGGTGTTGTTGTTTTTTTAAAAAAAAAATTTGGGGGGCTCCAAAAGAGTGGGGCCCTAAGCTATAGCTTGTTTAGCTTATACATAAATCTGGCACTGAGGAGGAAGAGGTCCCTGCTGGAGTGTGGACCTTAGTCAAGCCAATCGTTGCCACCAACCTTGCAGCTGGTATATCTCAGTCCACACTGTAGGATGGATGGTTCTCTGTGAGGATTTGCTCTCCATCTGCCTGCAACCATTCCCTTCTCCTCTTTGCACCCACACTTGCCCTCCCTGAGCTGCCTGCCTGCGACGAGGACAAGACGACTGGGGGAACCAAGCACATTCTGGAGTTTAGCCGAGGTCAAACGAATATTGAAACGCAAGCAAGGCTCTTCTGTTGGATCTCTGTCCACTATGAGTTAATGCCTTATCTTTAAGTACATTTGCCATGTTACAACCCCCCACCCCACCCTCCTCTCTCAAAAAATATGCAGTAGCTGGAAGGATCTAAAAATGATTAATTAGAAAATTACATTTATATAACCCTTTAATCTGCATTTATAGGTTGCCAAGGGCAGAAGGTGAGGTAGGGGAATTACATGCAGATTAGCTTTGATCCCAAAGAAGCCGAGATCTGAGATTATTTTCCAAGAAAGAAGATGGAAAGTACGAGTAGTGTGCTGATTTGGGCAAGGGGTGGGGGGTGTGCTGGGGGAAAAATTAGGTTGCTCTTCTCATTTGTCCCTTAGTCAAGAGGAGGCTGGTTGGAGGGAGAGAGGGGAAAACAGCTTCAGGGATGCCTTGATCTTCCACAGTTTACTGTGTGGCCTGTGCAGTGCTGGTTCCAAAAAACAACTGGGCTATAAAGCTTGGGAGGAGGGGAGATTACAGAAAAAGCTTATTTCTAGCTGAGCACGGCCTTCAGCTTCCTAAACAAAATTGCTTTTATTCTCCTCAACATGTGTTCAAAAAGATTAAAGAGCTGTAAGCTTGCACAGCTTAATAAGAGTGTGCATTAGAGGAGAAGGCCCAGAACAGCAGAACAGCCCACTCTCCGCTCTGGCGACGAGGATTTGGAAATCCTGTTTATTGAATTATAAAGAACCTTAAAGGATAAAGGATATTGAAGTAGGGATTTTAATATTTTGTAGCATTTGGGGGAGTTATTTGATCACAACAATCATTTAGAAAGTATTTTGCTTCCTTTTCCTTTACTTCCTTTTAAATAAAAGCAGGGAAGCCAAATTGACCATTAAGAATTAACGGGGGTGGAAGAGGATGCGGCGGCAGCGGGGGCAGGAGGAGAGAATCCACTGTCCATGTGGCACTGGGCAGTGTAACAGTCCGGAGAGTGGCTCCTCAAAGAGAATAGCTGTCTCCTCACCCTGTCAGCACTAGGGCATAGGAAGAGCCTTCAGGGTCAGGCCAATGCCCATCTAGTCCAGCATCCTGTTCTCATACTGGCCAACCAGATGGCCCAATGAGAAGCCCACAAGCTGGATTCAAGCACAAGAGCCCTCTCCCCTCCTTTTGGTTCCCAGCATCTGGTATTCAGAAGCATGGCTGCCTCCAGATGTGGAGACAGAGCAGAGCCATCATAGCTAGTAGCCATCGATGATAGCCCTCTCTTCCAGGAATTTATTTAATCCATCTTCTCCTCCTGTGGGAGGGAGTTCCAACTATGAGCTGTGGGAAGAGCTTTCTTTTGTTTTTGAATCAACTTTATGTTTTCAAAACAAGTGTTTTTCTTTACAAAATTAAATCCTGTTTCATCTGTTCAGGTGGGACCCTGACTGAATAACGCTTCAAATGCTGGGAGGCGAGGCAGGAACGAGCAAATCTAGCAATTTCCTTTCGTTTCAGTGGCTCCTTTTCCTCATTTTACGTTCTGATGTTTCCACACCACATTTCTTAGTAGTCCTCAGAAAGTTTCACCAGCAGTTTAGTGGGGATTTTTCAAGGCAATGTTGCCCAATATACACATTCCCCCTAGTAAGGTGCATTATTTTCGGCTGTGGCTCCGATCTGGTGGAACACTCTGCCGCAAGAGACCAGGGCCCTGCGGGACTTGACATCTTTCCGCAGGGCCTGCAAGACAGAGCTGTTCCACCAGGCCTTTGGCAAGGGCACAGCCTGACTCCCTCCTTCGGCAATCTTCGCGGAGCTCTGGCCCAATGGCTGCCAGTGGCTTGAATTAATTAATTTTAGAATGAATGATTTTAGAGTGTTGTTTATGTTGTACTTTTGTACTGTTTTATTGTTGTTAGCCGCCCTGAGCCCGGCTAAGGCTGGGGAGGGCGGGATATAAATAAAATTTATTATTATTATTATTATTATTATTATTATTATTATTATTATTTTGCACATTTCCCACTACGGTAATTTAGATGAGCACTTCACCCTAGCATATAAATGTTGGTGCACATTCCTTGTCTGGAGAACTGCGTTGCAAAATTTGGAGAAGTGGAGATTTGAAAGGGCGGCTGCGTTTCGTGTATTATTTCAGAAACCACGAATTAGGCAAATTGGCCTTTTAATGCAAACTGGATCAGATTTCTTTGGTGTCCCTGACTGTGAGATGAAGGTGCAAAGCTCTCTTGACAAGTGACCATGAGGAGCTGTCCAAAGATTTAATGATTTTTTGGTCTAGAAGGACTGGCTGGGGGCATGGGGGGGGGGGAAGATTCATATCCCTTAAAGAGCCACATTCCCTGTGTTAACTTATGCTGTTCTGCTGTATAAGAGGATTGTGCAGATTAAATGAAATCATGAGACATGCCATACAAATTACATCCCAAATCAGATTTTCTAGCAGAGATTAGAGGTGTGGGGCCCAGGCGAGGTGGAGGAAAAAAGAGAGAGACTGAGGCTGTGTACACACCATACATTTGAAACACATGACTTCTCCCAAAGCATCCTGGGAATGGTAGTTTCCCCCAGAGAACTACAATTCCCGGTACCCATAACAAACTACAGCTCCCAAGATTCTTGGGAGGAAATCATGTGCTTTAAATTTATGGGGCATAAGCAGCCAAAGAGAAAAAACTTCAGCTACAGGATTATATGTTCTAAAAAAACCCACAACCCTAAAAACCTTCCCCCACATTTTATTTGTGCGCTTTTCCGTTTTCCTACCAAGCTTGGGGGAGCAGGAAATTTTTCACCAGCAGGG
This sequence comes from Podarcis muralis, assembly GCF_964188315.1. NCBI lineage: Eukaryota > Metazoa > Chordata > Lepidosauria > Squamata > Lacertidae > Podarcis > Podarcis muralis. Next base: position 29,168,972 of record NC_135668.1, read on the forward strand.
AGAAGTGGAGCGCTGCCTGTTCACACTCGGCATTATGCAAGCTCAACGGGGGGGGGGGGGGGGAGCCCTTTAATTACATCTGGGCTCCAGATCAACACAAGCATCCTTCATGCTTTTAACAGATTAGGGCCTTTGACAACTGTCTGCTTCTCACACAGGGCGTCTGAGAACAGAGAGAATTGGGGGGGGGGGGAGCTGCTATGTGTCATGAACCTTGCCTCTAACAATCTGGGGGGGGGGTGCTCAGCCTCCACTTCCTTTGTGTCTTTCTTTTAATACTACTACTACTACTACTACTACTACTACTACTACTAATAATAATAATAATAATAATAATAATAATCCCTTGTGTGTCCTCCATTTTGGACCACTGAATGATGGATTAGAAAACAAAAAGACATTAGCAGCTCCCAGCTCTCCCACTTTTCTCATCCCCCACAAACTGATCTCATTTTCAGGTGTGCTGCACCCTTCCTGCGACAATTAACTAGGGATCTAGTTCTCCCTCTGAACTCTGAAATAACTTGGTCATCACCATCATAAAAATATTTTTTAAAAGCCCAACCTAACACTGCATTTCTTCGTAGGCAGGACATTCATGCTTGCAGCCGCCTCAAGACGATTTGCTGCCTGATGAGAAGTGTTACTTATTTATTTCTTGCATTTACTGTATATCACCCACCCTTTTTGCTCCATGGAGCTCAAGGTGGCAGACATTGGTTCTCCTCGTCTTCATTTAACCCTGTGAGGTAGGTTAAGCCAAAAGAAGAGGCAGGAGACTGGCCCAGTGAGCTTCTTGGCCAAATGGGGGATTCGAAGTCAAGAGTCTAACCGCTAAGCCACACTGTCTCACTGGAAAGGTGTGCATAGAGTGCATGGAGGGCGTTCCACAGGGCAGGCGCCACTACCAAGAAGGCCCTCTGTCTGGTTCCCTGTAACCTCACTTCTCGCAATGAAGGAACCGCCAGAAGGTCCTCGGTGCTGGATCTCAGTGTCCGGGCTGAACGATGGAGGTGGAGCCGCTCCTTCAGGACCGAGGGTGTTTAGGGCTTTAAAGGTCAGCACTTTGAATTGTGCTTGGAAATGTACTGGCAGCCAATGCAGATCTCTCAGGACCGGTGATGCCTTTCCCTGATGCAAAGTGCTTAAAACACAGACATTTTCTGTTTTCACAGGCATTTGGACAGCACAGTCATGAATATGCTTTTAATATGCTTAGGTGTTTTTACTGCTCAGTTTCATTCTGGTTGTAAATTGCTTCAGAACTTTTGCTGGGGGCGGGGGGTACAATTCACCAACCCAGCAAACCCAACCTGAATAACAATTCCATTCATATTCTCAGCAGGTTGGGACCAAAGGGAGGCCTTCACAATTCTGTCTCTGTGGGGCCTTTGGTCCTGATCCAGAACATTTTCCCTGCCACTAACTCCCAGCATAGAGCCCTCAAACTGTGCGCCCAGTGTCGCCACACTTCGGTAATGTGGGGGGAAACCCTAATCCCTACATTTTGTCATTAAAGGTAAAGGTAAAGGTATCCCTGCCCGTTCGGGCCAGTCTTGACAGACTCTAGGGTTGTGCGCCCATCTCACTCAAGAGGCCGGGGGCCAGCGCTGTCCGGAGACACTTCCGGGTCACGTGGCCAGCGTGACATCGCTGCTCTGGCGAGCCAGCACCAGCGCAGCACACGGAAACGCCGTTTACCTTCCCGCTATAAAGCGGTACCTATTTATCTACTTGCACTCGGAGGTGCTTTCGAACTGCTAGGTTGTCAGGCGTTGGGACCGAGCAGCGGGAGCGCACCCCGCCACGGGGATTCGAACCGCCGACCTTTCGATCGGCAAGCCCTAGGCGCTGAGGTTTTTACCCACAGCGCCACCCGTGTCCCTACATTTTGTCATTAGCTCGCCTTATATTTTAGGCCCTTTTGCCAAACACCCTCCTGGTTCCATCCTGCTTGAAAAAAACTCAGCTCCTTTTGTGCTGTAAATCAGGATTGCTACAATTTAAGCCCCCTGCTTAAATTTAAGCTGCCTCCCAAACGCTCTGCGATGAAATTTACAAAGAGGCTTTTAATAAGAACAGTCACACTCTGTGTGTGTGTGTGTGTGTGTGTGTGTGTGTGTGTGTGTGTGTGTGTGTGTAGCCAATCCTCAATGTCATTTGGTTTTGCTTCAAACCTCCCCCCCGCCCCCGCCCCCCCCCGACAACTCAGGTGGATACCCCTGCAAAGCAGCCAAAGATTTTATGAGGTTTAATTTCAAGGGATTTGGAGGTGGGGTGAGGCTGCTTCACCCGCCTATAAATCTATATGTGTATATATCAAAAATCTGCAGAAGGCAGTATATGGTGTTTCATTCACATATAACAGGTCCTCAGACTGCAATCAATTAATGAGCACAATTGTGTCACTAGAGCTACCCCATAAATACAACAGAGGGTTTTGCCAAGTCCTGGAAAAGCTCATTCTTAAAAAAAACAAAAAACAAACTTGGGTGGAATGATAAACCCAGTTTTTGTGTTTGTGTGTGTGTGTGTTTGAGTGAGAGAGAGAGAGAAATTTCATATTGTTCCTAGCACACACTCTTGGTGAAAAGATCATTATACAGCAGGAATATACAGCGAGAAATCTTGTTTTGTCTGTTGCTGTACAGATACGTCCCCCTTGGGATGTTAATATCCAGCCTCCATGATGAGCATGGAGAAGATTGGAAGATGTGCAGGCAGCGCATCTTTTCCAGCGGCCTTTCCCAGGGTGGTGCCTTCCAGATGTTTTGGACCACAACAGCTGTGTTATGCTGATGGCAGCCCAACCATGCTGGCTGGGGCTGATGGGAGTTGGAGTCAAAAATCCCCAGCTTGGGGGAGGCTGTTTTAGAGCAAACCGGGAGCGGAGAACCCGCAGCAGCCCTCCAGGTGTTGGTTGCCACCTGTCCTGTATAATACAAGATTGTTCCATATTTCAGCGTAAAATGCTAGGCCCTGTATTGATAGAGTTTTGTCCTCTATTTCAGGTCTTCTCTCTCTCTCTCTCTCTCATTGTCAAGTTAGGGATCCTCTACAAATGCATGAATTTGAAAGGGTGTGTGAAAGGTCCTGAATTTAAGTTCTGGGTAGCCAAGCACAGCCAAGTCCCTTTACTTTACCTGGGATGTGGGTGGCGCTGTGGGTTAAACCACAGAGCCTAGGACTTGCTGATCAGAAGGTCGACGGTTCGAATCCCCGCAAAGGGGTGAGCTCCCGTTGCTTGGTCCCTGCTCCTGCCAACCTAGCAGTTCGAAAGCACGTCAAAGTGCAAGTAGATAAATAGGTACCGCTCCGGCGGGAAGGTAAACGACGTTTCCATGCGCTGCTCTGGTTCGCCAGAGGCGGCTTAGTCATGCTGGCCCAGAAGCTGTACGCCGGCTCCCTCGGCCAATAAAGCGAGATGAGCACCACAACCCCAGAGTCGGCCACGACTGGACCTAATGGTCAGGGGTCCCTTTACCATTAGCCAAGCACAGACACATTTACAAATCCATGTGTATGTGTGTGTACATGCATGTGCATTCATGCGCATGACAAATTCCAGAGGAGCCATCCTATTAGGCTGCAGTATATTGTAATGGATTGCTTTGAAGCCACTTCACTCACCCACCCCAACCATCCCGCCCTGTCCTGTATTTTGCAGAAACAAAGATGGCCACCCCAGGTGCAGTTCCCATCGCCTCTGGCCATTGGCCATGCTGCTTGGGGCTGATGGGGGCTGGAGTACTACAGCATGTGGAGGGGCAAAAGTTAGCTGCCCCTGGAGGTTACTCAATGCTTCCTTCACACAGGTACTTTGTTGCCTCCATCCCCCCCCCAAAAAAACTCAGGCCTCCTCCTCCTCCTTCCTTTCATTGCCTCCATCCTTTGACAAAGTGCCCCAAACCTTTGGAAAATCCAAACCCATCATTTCCGTTCTGTCAGCTTAGCCTGTTACGAAGCTGCCTTGGGCCACATCAAAACATAAACAAACGCCGGGCATGCACATCAGATTCCCCAGACTGAGTTGCTCCATGTTGCCAGCCATGCTCATCCAACCTCTCTCCCTTCCCTTTACCAAAGCAGAAAGCAATGGCCTTAAATGTAAGGACTCTGCCCCACGCCCCATCCTTTCCTCTAACAAATCCCACCACCACCAGCAGCTCTTGGAAGCTCCTACTTCTCTGCAGTTGCATTGTTGATCCAGATCTGCCCGGAGCTTATAATTGACATTTAAATTACTCCGCAGAACAACAAATCAATATTTATGGATTGCTGGGCCAATGTGTTGGCCAAATGAGTTGTTCTGGGATTCCGTCTCCCAGCGAAAAGGCCGACCAGGGTCAAGGTCAAGGCTTTGGCTAATGAGGAACAGAGGCCCCGTCAACAAACCACCAGACGGCGTTTAGCAGGGATGGAGTTCCCGTTAGTCGTTTGGCATAACATATTACGCTCTTTGTTCGTTTCCTGACTTATCATTTTTTGCATTGAGAGCTGCTCAGCAGAGATACAAAGGCTGCTTTCTCCTCCCACAACAGACCACAAAAACGACTCACCTCAGCTAAGACCAAGGAACTAAAATACTGTAAAGTGGTACCTCAGGTTATATACGCTTCAGGTTACAGACTCGGCTAACCCAGAAATAGTACCTCGGGTTAAGGACTTTGCTTCAGGATGAGAACAGAAATCGTGCTCCAGTGGCGCGGCAGCAGCAGGAGGCCCCATTAGCTAAAGTGGTGCTTCAGGTTAAGAACAGTTTCAGGTTAAGAACAGACCTCCGGAACGAATTAAGTACTTAACCCGAGGTACCACTGTACTGCTTTTATTCCCTCTTTCCCTCTCTGTTCACAAGATAGCATGTCTACCCCCTGTTGACATCTGGAATAACTGATACACTTGGGTGTATTGATTGAATGTCTTCCTGTGTGTTCTTCATGGAGCTTAGAACAGCATCTTACAACAGCCTTGCGAGGTAGGCTGAAAGGTGAGGAAGTGGCCTTAGAGTCAGGCCATTGGTCCATCTGGCTCAGAACCCAAATGGCCGAATGGGGGTGGTGGAGTGACTCCCCTGTTAGGAAAGGTTGCTGCATTTGTTTAGAGAAAAGAGTCACATGATGAAATTATGTATGGCACTGAGAAATTTTCTCCCGGATAGAGGAATGTTTTTCTGCATCTCTCCTAACACTAAAAGTTGTGGGCATCCGATGAAACTGAAAGTTGGGAGAGAGAAACAAAGTCCTTCTTCATTCAGCAGTATGGAACCCACTTCTGCAGGAGGCAGTGATGGCTGCCAACTGTGATGGCTGTTGATGGCTGCTAGCCATGATGTCCATGCTCTGGCTCCGCTTCCCACAGGCATCATAACCCTAAAATCAGCCTTTGCCAACCTGGTGCCCTCCAGAGGTTTTTGGAAATGTGAGCTGCGACAAGCCTCAGCCCCAGCTAGCACAGGAAAGTCAGCCCTAGGAGGCCTCAGGCCTCAGTGAGCATTGATGAGTTACATGAGAATTGGCCTCTGCCTGTGAAGGACGGGTTAGTCCTCCTCCTCCTCTTGAAGAAGCCTTTGTCCCTGGAGAGCTGACAAGAAACAGCAACATACAGACAGGATTTAGGCCCTCTTTAATTCCCCATCATTTTATAACCACCCCCCTGGTGGCACTGGCTGCTTCCAATTAACCCCAGAGATGCCCTTGACTTCTCTAAAAGTTTTTTATCAGCTGGTATAGCCAGCACCCCCAGCGGCCAACCTCCAAGGAAAGGCGGGGAGACCCCAAAAAAATGTTCCCTGGGAATCCAAAACATGCATCCGCACTCAAGTCATGCGGTGGAAAATTTCTTGAGGGTATTAAAAGCCAGGGAGGAGCGCTGCGGCTGCTTTTGAAGTCCTCTCTTCTCCCCTTTCCACGTTTTAGGGGACCAAACGGAGGATGAAACTCCAATGACATGGAGGAATAATCCCCTATTCAGCCCTGAAAGGATTATTCTAATTACTTTGATTATTAAAAGATCAGACGGGTCCCTTTCTGCAATCCTGCTTCTCCTCCCCGCTCCCCGCACCCACCCACCGCACAGGCCGGGAGCATCAGCCAAGCCAGCTTTTAAAAAAAGGGCTCCGCAGTGGGAATTGGAGAACGTCTTAAGTAAACAGAGAGAACAAATGGAGGCCGCCAGAGGCCCTGGGCAGCTCCTGTCTGCTCCATGAGCTGTCCGCCCAAGCGCTGCCTCGCTGGGGCCTGGGTCTTTTGTGAGCACCTCAATAGGTACTAAACAGGCCCTGAAATCGGAACTCTTTGGGGCTTCTCAAGTGTGCAGAGCGTGGCTGGCTGCCTCCTTTATCTCCGTGGCGAGGTGGCGGTGTCAAGCAGAGCCGCCATGAATGAACCAGAGAATGGCGGCTTTCATGGCCGTCTATTTCCCTCCCCTCTCTGCGCTAAGCCTCCTCCCTCCTCCCTTGGGAGTCGAGGGGAGAAGAGAAGCACAGATGGTCTCTCCTGACCTGCTATTTATCATCCTGGCAAAAGCTTTCCTCCGTTCAATGCGGCGGAGCAGCCCATGGAAGGGAGCCTGTTTGTTTCTGCTGATGAGGACCGTCAATTTGCACAGCCGTCTCATTAGGCCTAAACCGCCAATTAATTTCTTTTGTTCTCATTAAACTGGCTGATTCCTAAACATTTCGGGCCTGGCAATGAGGGGCCCGGCTAAGAGCTTCAGTCCAGGAGGCAATAGCAGACACAAACGCCATACACTTGGCCAACTTTCTGGGCAGCTGCACAAAGGAGCCAGGAGTCCTCACCAAAAAATGCTTCTGGGAGTTGGGCGCGTTGAATTTCTCAACTTTCACATTCCCAAAATGAGGGGTGCTGAAAAGTTGTAACATGACTTGGGAATTTTGAAAGCTATTCTGGGTTAAATTGATTCAATGTTGTTTTTCATGGTCCATAAATTGTATAGAAATCATTAAAAATGACTGCCAAGTTTGCATTTAGGAAGGGACATTTCCTGAAACAATTCTCCTTTCAAAATTTGCACTTGTTCAAATTTTGCAATGGAGTTCTCCAACCAGGGAAGGTGTCCCCAAATGCATATGTTAGGTAAAATGCGTATAAAGATGCATCCGTTTGTGAAAATCACATACTGTATTTTTCTGTGTATAACACGCCCCCATGTATAAGACAACCCCTATTTTGGGGGGACCACAACAAAAACCAATCACACACCAAACTGCCACTGCCAATCTCCTGCTGGCTGCTGCCACCGACCCCCCCCCCCCCGCTTTCCGTGTATAAGACTACCCACAATTTTTGCCTATTATTTCCAAGGAAAAAATACCATCTTATACACGGAAAAATACGGTACATTGCTGCATTGGATCATGCAGAAAAATGTGTCTGTTAAGAAAAAATATCACTAAAATGCTGACAAATGTCCAGTGAGGACTTTCTTAAATCAATCAATAAATTGCAAATGGGTGTGGAAATATAGAGAACGGAATGAGAATCGGAAGGAAATAGAAACTGACCAATTTGCCCATCCCTGTCCCCAACAGGGGAATTAGCTTTACACTGCTTAAAATGGCTTGTTAAAGGGACGGTTGGCAACTCCAGACTATTGGAATCAAAGAATCATAGAGCTGGAAGGGAGCCTAAGGGTCATCTAGTCCACCACCACCCCCTGCAATGCAGGAATCGCAGATAAATAATCACTAGCAATGTTTCATAGGCCCCATCCTTACAGGGGGAGTTGCTAAACTAGTAATCTGCCAGAAGCCTCTTTTGGCAATGAGTGGCACATAAACAAATAAATAACTATTTTTTTTTTTTTGTACAGTAGCACCTTTGTTGTTCTTTAGTCGTTTAGTCGTGTCCGACTCTTCGTGACCCCATGGACCAGAGCACGCCAGGCACTCCTGTCTTCCACCGCCTCCCGCAGTTTGGTCAGGCTCATGTTGGTAGCTTCAAGAACACTATCCAACCATCTCATCCTCTGTCGTCCCCTTCTCCTTGTGCCCTCCATCTTTCCCAACATCAGGGTCTTTTCCAGGGAGTCTTCTCTTCTCATGAGGTGGCCAAAGTATTGGAGCCTCAACTTCACGATCTGTCCTTCCAGTGAAAACTCAGGTCTGATTTCCTTAAGAATGGATGCGTTTGATCTTCTTGCAGTCCATGGGACTCTCAAGAGTCTCCTCCAGCACCATAATTCAAAAGCATCAATTCTTCGGCGATCAGCCTTCTTTATGGTCCAGCTCTCACTTCCATACATCACTACTGGGAAAACCATGGCTTTAACTATACGGACCTTTGTTGGTAAGGTGATGTCTCTACTTTTTAAGATGTTGTCTAGATTTGCCATCGCCTTTCTCCCAAGGAGCAGGCGTCTTTTAATTTCGTGGCTGCTGTCACCATCTGCAGTGATCATGGAGCCCAAGAAAATAAAATCTTTCACTGCCTCCATTTCTTCCCCTTCTATTTGCCAGGAGGTGATGGGACCAGTGGCCATGATCTTCGTTTTTTTGATGTTGAGCTTCAGACCATATTTTGCGCTCTCCTCTTTCACCCTCATTAAAAGGTTCTTTAATTCCTCCTCACTTTCTGCCATCAAGGTTGTGTCATCTGCATATCTGAGGTTGTTGATATTTCTTCCGGCAATCTTAATTCCGGCTTGGGATTCATCCAGCCCAGCCTTTCGCATGATGAATTCTGCATATAAGTTAAATAAGCAGGGGGACAATATACAGCCTTGTCGTACTCCTTTCCCAATTTTGAACCAATCAGTTGTTCCATATCCAGTTCTAACTGTAGCTTCTTGTCCCACATAGAGATTTCTCAGGAGACAGTTGAGGTGATCAGGCACTCCCATTTCTTTAAGAACTTGCCATAGTTTGCTGTGGTCGACACAGTCAAAGGCTTTTGCATAGTCAATGAAGCAGAAGTAGATGTCTTTCTGGAACTCTCTAGCTTTCTCCATAATCCAGCGCATGTTTGCAATTTGGTCTCTGGTTCCTCTGCCTCTTCTAAATCCAGCTTGCACTTCTGGGAGTTCTCGGTCCACATACTAGCACCTTAGAGACCAATTAAGTTTCTTCTTGGTACAGTGGTACCTCAGGTTAAGAACTTAATTCGTTCCGGAGGTCCGTTCTTAACCTGAAACTGTTCTTAACCTGAAGCACCACTTTAGCTAATGGGGCCTTTGCTGCCGCCGCACGATTTCTGTTCTCATCCTGAAGCAACGTTCTTAACCTGAAGCACTATTTCTGGGTTAGCGGAGTCTGTAACCTGAAGCGTATGTAACCCGAGGTACCACTGTGTAAGTTTTCGTGTGCATGTGCACGAAAGCTTATACCAGGAACAAACTTAGTTGGTCTCTAAGGTGCTACTGGACAATTTTTTATTTTATTTTTTATATTTTGACTGTGTCAGACCAACACGGCTACCTACCTGAAATAAATAACTGTAAGGCAGAGATTTTGCAGCTCGGTTGTAGCTGGAGACAGAAAAGAAGGGTCTGAGTTTTTGGAAGAAGCAACTGCCTTTAATTCATACCCGCTGCACTGAAAGGAAAAAAGCCAAGAAAGCGTTTGTGCATCTTGGCCCAGAGAGCTAAGCAGCCCTCCTGAGTTGTAAGTTTATGGTTTCTGTTTCACCTCTTTCCTCCTTGCTTCTGCTGCAGCCAGTAATGGCTGAGGTTGGGGGGGGGGTTGATGGTGGGGCGAGCATGGTTGAGGTTAAGTAAAGGATCCAGTTTACAGTTTATAGATGTCTGTCTTCCATGTAGCAAGATTTTTAAAAATAAAAATAAATTCTTCTCTGCAGCATGAGTTTGGGAGCTATGTGGGAAAGCTGTCAAATGTGGGGAGACACCACATTTGGAGGGTTGTTACAACTTGGAACCAGTTTACCAATGAGATGCCTTACCACATATATAATGCTCACTCGACAGATTTGGAGGAACTGGCCCCGTTACAGGTGCCACATAATATCTGTTCCACGTTTGTAAAAACTCAGCCTTCTTTAGAGTGGTAGGATCTACACTTTGGAACTCCCAGCCAATGGACACCAGGCAGGCGCTTTCATTTTTTTCTGGCACCTGCTAAAAAAACATTCTTGTTTAGACATGCCTACTCAGATATTTAGGGACGTGGGTGGCGCTGTGGGTAAAACCTCAGTGCCTAGGACTTGCCAATCGCATGGTCGGCAGTTTGAATCCCCACGGCGGGGTGAGCTCCTATCGTTCGGTCCCAGCTCCTGCCCACCTAGCAGTTCGAAAGCACCCCTAAGTGCAAGTAGATAAATAGGTACCGCTTTATAGCGGGAAGGTAAACGGCGTTCCGTGTGCTGCTCTGGTGCCGGTTCGCCAGAGCAGCTTCGTCACGCTGGCCACGGACAGTGTCTGCGGACAGCGCTGGCTCCTGGCCTCTAGAGTGAGATGAGTGCACAACCCTAGAGTCTGTCAAGACTGGCCCGTACGGGCAGGGGTACCTTTACCTTTACCTTTACTCAGATATTTAGAAAATTGTTGCGAATTTTAATCCATTATTAGTATGCTCATTTTAACTTTTCAAACTTTTTGAATTTTCTCTGCGAATTCTTCTTCTTGATAACATTACTGCTTTATCCTTTTTGCAAACCACTCTGAATTACAGTGGTACCTCAGGTTACATACGCTTCAGGTTACAGACTCCGCTAACCCAAAAATAGTACCTCAGGTTAAGAACTTTCCTTCAGGATGAGAACAGAAATCGCGCGGCGGCAGCAGCAGGAGGCCCCATTAGCTAAAGTGGTGCTTCAGGTTAAGAATGGACCTCTGGAACGAATTAAGTACGTAACCAGAGGTACCACTGTATTGTCGTCTTTACAATCAAGTGTACAAATTGTATGAATTAAATAAATAGTCCAACCTGCTCTGCTCTGGCTGAAAATGTAGCATTTGTAAACACACACACACATTACAACACACCAGGAAAATCTCCACTCTTTCTCCTCCGAAGACAACTCGGCCTCTATTTAGGGTTTTCCCATAACGTATCACCATAGCAGATTCAGAGAAAAGGGAGTCAGTGGGGTGTGTGTCTGTAGATTCCCAAACAGTGCCTGCTCCCTTCCCGCAAGGCCTTTCCACACCTCAGCAGAAGGGTTCGTGGGCTGCTGCATCATATAGAAGGTGTGCCTGCCTTTGTGACATGCTCACATTCCTGCTCTGGAAAACAGCCAAGCTCCCTGGGGGGGAAGCTGGTGACGTTAAGTGTCAGTTGCTTATTGTTTCCCCCTGGATGGGTGAGATGATTTATGGTGTCACCACGGCATGGAAACCTGGGAAGGAGCGTCCCCAAGCAATGTGTCCCAAGTGGCCGAATTGATGGGCTCGTGTGCGCTGGGACTGAGCAGAAATGGGGCTGTAGTGGCGATAAGAACCACTTTCTGCAGGACCTGGGCCAGGTTGTCGCAAACAGCAGAGGAGGAGGTGACCAACGGGACTCTTTGCACACAGCTGTTGGACACTGGAACGAACCACCTAGGAAAGTAATGGACTTTCCGTCATGGGAGGTTTTTAAGCAGGTTGGGTGGGTGGCCATCTGCTGGGGAATCTTTAGCTGCGATTCTTGCATTGCAGGAAGGTTGGACTAGATGACCCTTGGAATCCCTTCCACAAATTTAATGATCCATACATGCTGGCCTGCACACAGAACACAGCCGGGAGACTGGAGGGCTCTAGTTTTCTACATGCAGGAATTTGTAGGGAACAATGTTCTGTTTTCGGGAAGCCTGTATATAAAATCCTGCACAGACAATTTCATTTCTAGCAATGCCCAGTTTGTTCCCATTTTCCCATGAAAATTGATGTGAGTTTGAATCTGTTACAGGGTTTCCCAAACTTGGGTCTCCAGGTATTTTTGGACTACAGTCCCCATAATCCCAGACCACTGTTCCTGCTAGCTAGGTTCTCCATCCTTTGCCACCCTGACCCCCACCTCATCCTCCCGCAATGTCAGGGCCTGGCCATTTGCCTGTTCCTTTATCTTCTGAAGACCATTGGAGGAGGAGATCTGCCCTGTCCCCTGCTTTCATCTTGCTCAAGGTGCTCTATTTTTGGCTTCGACCTTCTCTGCTTTGATCTTTCTTTCCCTTTGATATCTGGTGTTTTTAGAAACATATTGACTTCCTAAATTCCTCATCCTACCAGGGACCGATTTGAAAGTCAGTTGGTGCCTTGTCCCCATATAAATAATCCAAGCACAGCCTAACAGATAATCTAACAATGGGGAAGAAAGATGCCTGCTTTACAATAGCCCATGATGGATGGGCCAGAACAAAGTTTCACGAAACTAAAAATTGCTTGCAACCTGAACCCCTAACCCTTTACACCTAACCTGAACCACTTCATCTAACAGTCATCTAGTCCAGCCCTGGCAATGCCGTAATCTCAGCCAGCGATTCCTTTACTTCTGCCATTACGGCATGTCAGCAACCTTCAAGCCAGCAAACAGAACTGGATGTGTTTGTTAGGAGTGTGGAATGCATAGAAATTCCCCCTGCCACTGCAGACAATGGCACTGCGCAATCGTTCATTATAACTCAATTACAGTAATTAAAACGGGTGGGATGCAGCAGTGGAACAGATGAAGTGATGGGGGGGGGAGAGACCAACAAAATTTTGCACGCTGCCATGTCGTCAACTCAAGAGAGCAGCAGCTGACGGCATGCACCAAGCTGCCTCCTGCCATCTGCTCCAGGATGCAAGAGCGGCAGGGCGGTGATGCTGCCATTGCGCACTCCACGGGGTTAACTTGAGGGGGACGGGGACAGGTGACATTAAAAGGCACAGAGGACTACTCTGCATAGAGATGCCATCGGGAGAGGCCGCAAATATCCATGCAGGCTGTGGATGGAGCAGACATTTCATCCGAAACGAAATGTGGGCCGGCCCATCTGTTAGGCAAGCAGTACCACAAGGGCGGGTGTCAAATCCTTGTGTGCTCTCAGACCACCTGCCTGCAGAGCTGCCTTCCACCCAGTTTGGTGACTGCCAGCAGCACTAGCCAAATGCAGAAGCTCCTCCCTGGAACCCCAATAACCAAAGAAAAGGCCTGCAGAGTCCAACATCCTGTTCTCACAGCGGCCACCCAGATGCCCCCATGGGGAACCTGCAAGCAGGACCTGAGAGCAACAGCACCTTGCTCACCTGTGATTCCCAGCAAGTTGTATTCAGGAACATCCCGATAGTGGAGGCAGAACCCAGGCACTGTGGCTAGGAGCCATTGATAGCCTTCCTCTCCACAAATTTGCCCGGTCCTCTTTTAATTTGCCCCATCCCGCTCCTCCTTGTGGGAGCAACCATTGCTTAACTATGCACTGTGTGAACCCTCCAGCATTCAGCTCCACTGGGTGCTCTCAGTTCTGGCATTAACAAGACTCTTCCCCATCCCTTTCTCCACTTCTTGTTGCAGCGAAGCAGCCACAATAAAATGCTCCTCGGGGCCTAGGCCTTCGTCTGAGGAAGACTTCATTGTGGACGAGGTGGCCTTGGCGAGCGCTTGGTTCACACTGCAGTACTAGGGAACTTTATTAATTTGCCACTTCAAATGTGCCTGCAAGGCCAGCTTGCTCCAAAAGCCAGAGGAAGAACCCCATTCCACACAGCAAAGCAAGGGCAATGTACTTCCAAAGGCAAGGAGGCGGCAACAGGAAGTGGCCCACTTTACCTCATGAGGCAAATCTAGTGCCGGCCCTGACTTTATTGCTATTTATTTATGGCACCTTTTTCTTCAAGGAGCTCAAGGTGGTGTACGGGGTTCTCCCCCTCCTCATTTGATGTCCGCAACAGCAGCCCTGTGAAGTAGATTACGCAGAGGCAGTGACTGGCCTAAGGTCACCCAGTGAGTAAGGGGATTTGAACCTTGTTTGCTCCCAGGTCCGCTACCGCACACTGGCTCTACTGAAGTCTCTCCAGGTCCATCTCTACAAGCACATTCTGAACAAGAGGGGGATGAATGTCCATATTCCTTTTGCCTCCCACGAGGCCTGGAGCTCTTTAAATCCATCCTCACCAACATGGCTCATTAGCCATGGAATGTGGCTTGTCCGGTGCTTAGCCACCCACCTTCTTTCGGGGGTCCATGCCTGGTTTGGTGAAGGCTTCAGCCTACACATAAACGCCATCTGTTGACCTGCCCTCACAACCGTTTCCTGGAATCGCTTGAGCGTCACAGATCTATCCCCCCACTGTTGCCTGACATAACAACTTGTATCAAATGGAGCCACTGCCAGACCTTTTCCGGAAATGAAGCCTTAACACGACACAGAATTGACTGGGATATTAATGACCTGTTATTTTAGAGCTTAGTGTCTATTGGGGGAAGAGGCTGACCATGATGCTCAGAGAGTGTCAGCGACTTCCAGGAATGGTAGGGATCCTGAAATTTGGACCAGGCGCTGATTTCAGCTCTCCTCCTCCTTCTGTCCCTCTGGCCACATTTCCACCATACATTTTTAGCATTAGAACTCCCCCAAAGAATTATGGGAACTGTAGTTTAGGCAATGGTGCCAAGTGTCATTGGGAGACCTCCATGCCCTTCACAGCGCTGCAATTTCTAAAATTCCCTGGGAAGAGGCCTTGACTGTTAAACCACTCTGGGAATTATAGCTCAGTTTGGGATGTTTTGGAATACAGTTGTTATTTGAGCTCTCATTGTGAATTCTGATTACACCTTTCCACTCGTAACAAATGTCCAAGGCAGCTTATATTAACAAAATTAAAAACCAGGACTCTATCCTTCCAGATTCAGTTCATTAAAAAGAAATAGATTATCCTGCAACTCGCCTTCCAAGTCAAGTGCTGAAACTCACAAGACTTACTCATCATATGCTAAGCCTCATAAAACCAAGGCCATTTTAAGCAAGCAAGCATAAATATGTTTTGCTCCATCCCATGTTATTTTACAGTTGTATCACCCAACACAGAGCATCGTGAAGAGCTAAAAGCATCCTTAAAAAAACAAAACATGATAAAGAGGAATTAGAGTTCTCAAAAGCTGCAATAGGACCCAGAAGAGACATAGGCAGGAAGGGCCTTTGAAATAGTGGCAAATGGAAAATGTATTTAGGTTATCCATAAATTTAACCTTTCCAAAAGTGCTGACTAGGCAAAGGTTATAGCAGAGAGGAATCCGCTCATAAAGGGCAGAAGACTGGAAGGAACTGGCGGATGCAACACCCTCTGCACAGACTGTGCCAGGAGGGGGACGCCACTCCCAGCCCACAAATCCATCTTCGTTCCTTACTAAGGCTATTGGGGGATTTCTGGGTGGGGGCATCTCCCGGGCCATAGGTCCAGCTACCTTGCTCCTTTCCCACCTACAACTCAGGCTTCACCTTTCACTGCGGTATATTTTATTGGAAATGTGGGTGGTTGCTCTGCTCTTTCCTCTTCCAGCCGGGGAAAGTTCGGGAACCGCTGCTGTAGACTATTGAGCTAAATGGATCAATGGACTGCATAAGGCACCTTCCTGTGTCATCTCTAAAGCAGAGCCGGCCCTATTAGTAGGCAGAGTGAGGAAATGGCCTCAAGTGACAGATGGAGGAAGCAGTGGGAGCTTCCTTCCAAAAAAAAACCCCCAGGTTGACAAAGACTTGAGTACAGAACAGAAGAGAAGGCACACAATGGTAAAGGGCCCCCAAAGTTATTTGCTGCTGCTGTTGTTGCTGTTGAACTAACCTGCATTGCAGGGGGTTGGGATAGATGACCCTTGGGGTCCCTTCCTCCTCCACAATTCTGCTTGGATGCCAGTTGCAATTTAAAACCACCACCACAATCAAAGCACACCCGATCAATTTCTGTACCACCGCCAGTTCAGAGACTTCCCTTCCACTCCATCCCGGTTCCTAACTGGAGCTAAGAAACACCCCCACCCTGAAAGGCACAGGCCACCAAAGAAAAGTACAATCAGGAAAAGAATCTCTCTCCACTCCATTGTCCTTTATGCACCGGCATGGCCTTTAATAAAAACAGGTAGTTTTTTTTTTTCACCTTTTAAGCCATAGTGTTTTGTATTTTTTTTAAACCAGATCAAAATCAAAAATTAAAAAATAATCCATAAAAATGTGGTATAAAAATTCTCTTCCATATGCTACATTACAGGGCAAGATCTTCTGCTACACAAATACGTAGATTTTTTCCCGTGTTTAAATCTTATTTTCTCCTTTAGTACAAAAAACGTCAGGAGGGCGAGTCTCCCTCCTCCTCCCCACTTTCACTTGATCCAAGAGGCTGGGAGAGGGAAGATTTGCCAAAGCCACGCGAAACCCCCACTAGATGCCAACGCCACCCCCAGTCCCCATCGCACAGAAATCGCTTCGTGTTAGTAAACTTTTTAAAAACAACAACAACCTGCATTTAAACGTTACCATCTCTATCACTTTTACTTTCATTGGAGTGTTTAAAATAAAATTTAAAAAAGCCCACACAAGTTGCTATTATCTTTTTTCTCTCTCTCTGGCTCCCTGAGCATATTGTTGAACGTTGCTTTCTTGTAACCCCTTCCTCAGCATCTAGGCCTGAAGGTCACACATAACAGGCATGGTGGGGTCCAAAGCCTATCCGGACACGGACCTCTCATCGCTTCGCTCCAAAGACGGAAGTGCTTTTAAAAAATAAAAAGAAGAATTCCTATAGAAGACGGTGGTGATTGTTCCATTGCTGCCACCCGTCAGCGGCTAAAGGTTGCAATCCGGACAAGGGCTTGGGTCTTGGAAAAAGAGACAGAGGATGCTTCACAGGTACGGCAGTAGAAGATGGGAGGTTGGAGGGCAATTTTGCTCCCACTAGGGGCAAGTGGTGGGTCAGCAGAGTCTCTCAACCAAATGAGTGTTTGGAGGGGGGGGCAGGAGAAGGATGGCCACCACCAAAACCAAAAAACCAAAACCCCAGTGGAATACAGTTACAGCAGACCAAAGTAAGAGGAGAGAAAACAAAATACACAGCTGGCCCCCGAGGCCAGAAGGAGTCCCCCACCGTATTAAAACTCGTCCGCTATTTACATTTCCCACAAGTCTTACAGAGAGACAAAGAAGGACGAGTCTCTGCCGGGAAGCAAATCTGGTCCGGAGTTTGCTTCCCCGAGATCACAGGCATGAGAACCAAGAAGTTAAAAACCAGGAAAAACCACAAGCCGGCTGAGGTCTCCGGAGAAGACGTTTGCAAAATCCCGCACAGCTGGACCAAGCGCCAAGGTCTCAATTGCCACCAGAACAGCGACCCTAAGAGGGCGATGGAAGATCTCCCCCCGGCCCCATAGCCAGGTGGCGCAGCTTCCACAATAGAGAGCATCATGGGAACGTGCTCAGGCACTCTCTCCATCTGCCTGCTGGAGTCCCAACCGCCGCCTGGTCGGATCGCAGTCTGCCTGGAGTGTGGTGGCCCCGCAGAATCCCCTGGGCTCAGTAGATCACCTCGTAGACTGTGGCCTTCTTGTCCCCTGAGCCCGTGACGATGTACTGGTTGTCCGCCGAAATGTCACAGCTCAAGACGGAAGAAGATTCTTTCGACTGGAGGCGGGAAAAGAAAGGGAAAGGGAAACTCAGCAGGGCTATAATCAGCTTCAGCAAACGCATGTCAAGATCTATCAATACTCAGAGACAATAAGGGTATAAGTGACGTATCAGAAACATGGCGGAACCGGTGAGGGTGGGGCTCAATGAGACACAAGAGCTAGAACTGGGGTCCCCAATAAGGTTTGAGTTCCCTGGGTTGGACCGTACTGGTGGTACTGTGTCGCTCTGGAAAGTGCTGATGGATGAAGATGATAGAACTGACCAACTACAGACACACCTGTCAATACTGCTGCAATGGATCAAGCCCTCCCCTCACCTGCAGGGCTTGCCAAGGGCCTCGAGGAGGAGGAAGAGAGGTATCCTGCACCCTCAGGCTCTGTTTACAACCCTACCCCTTTCCGTCAGTCCTTTATCAACCCAGCCAATTTGCTTCAGCTCCACTTTGTCTTCCAAGGTCTGTAACATCTCACACCCCACTCCACCCCCAATCTGGTTACTCAAGTTAAGAGGGGGAAAGCACTCTGCTCATGCTCAGAGGTGCTGTTTCCTGTCCCATCAAGTCACACTTTCCAGCTTGCAACTTGGCACCAAGATGGAACTGTAGAATCTGATCTGTGCAGACACACCCACATTCACACACCCCTTTCAATCCAGATGGCACCTAAGGCAGGATTTGGATCCTGGAAGCAGGAATGACCCTTACCTGGAATATGCTTGCTCCATAGGGAGTCCTCCAAGCGTTGAGGAGGTTATCTTTCCCGGTGCTCACGAACCACTTCCCTGAAGGCACACAAAGCAGAGTTTCAGTTCTCCCAGGTCAGAAAGGAGGCCAGAATAGTGACAGAATCCAGTGACGTGATCCCCAGAAACCCTACAAAAATCTCAACCAGGAAATTCAGCTCTCAGTAGGATCTAGCCTAGGAGAGGGAAGACTTGTGGGATCTCTTTTTTTAACTAGAACCACCAAGAGTCAATGTGGCATAGTGGTTAAGTGTGCCAGACTAGGAGCTGGGTTCAAATCCCCACTTAAGCCATGAAGCTCACTTAATGACTTTTGAGCCAGTCACCTAACCTCCCTCACAGGGTTGCTGTAAAGCAGCAAGGAGAATTATGTATGTCACCTTGAGATCCTTGGAGGAAAGGTGGGATAATAAGGATATAAAGAAATAAAAAAGGTCCACCCACCAGGGCATGGTACAAAAGGCGTAACGCTTGAAATGAAATAATTCTGAGCCCAAGATTTTGCTTTTGGGGACTAGAACTGAACTGGACCCACAAAAACCTTCACTCCTGGTTACCCCAAACTTCCTTCACTTCAGCAGTAAAATTGACTCCCAGGGAATGGAGAGTCATTTACTTGTTGCCATTGTAAAACCATGGGAAATCCTTGTAGATCTACCACAAATCATCCAGAGATGGACTGGTTGACTCCAATTTACCACCTTGTCCACCACTCTGATCTAACATTTGTAAATGACAGTAATGGGTTCATACTCTCCTGCAACACATTATATGACATCCTTCTCTAACCTGGTGCCCTCCAAACATTTTAGACCACAACTTGCATAAGCCCCAGCATCCTAAGGCTGGCTGGATCTGGTGGGAGTTGACGTCCCAAACATCTGGAGGGCCCCAGGTGGGAAGAGGCTGCTCTAAGTCACAACAGCAGCCGCATCTCAGGTTCCACCATGGAAAGAAAGGAGGTAAATAAACAAAAGCAAGCCACTTCATCAGGTGTTCTGATGTTGTGTGACCTGTTCTGATGTTGCTCTCCCATACCTTGTGCCTGCCACCCAACTAGGAATCTCCCCAGAAATTAAGGTAAGGAGCAGACCAGCATTCACCCCTCCCTATGGGGCTCCCTACAATGCACCTCCCACGATGATAAAATCGTCTCTTAGCAAGCAATATAATCCAAGCGCCATTTGGGCAGCTGCTTTGCACTCAGTCTGTGGTTTATCAAGCCCAGTTTCCTCCATTTGGAAAGGGCAGAGGGCTCTCCAAGTCTCATAGAGAGAGAAGGGGGACCTTTCTTGGTGCAGCTACACTGAGGATTGAATCTGAGACATTTCGGACTCTGCAGACCCTTCCCCAAGAAAGAGGCAACTAACTCCGTGGATATTCTGGGCCCCTTACCGCAGTAGGCAAACTTCAGCGACAGGACACAGCTCTCGTGAAGGTGGAGCTGGTATTTGTCCGGCTTGGTGTGGTGGAGAACTTCCACGTTGCTGCTCTCCATGCCCACAGCCAGCCATTCGCCTGTGGGGCAGTAGCCAAGCGAGAAGATCTGTGGGGAAGAAAGGAGAGCAGGCCTGAAAGGGGCGTTTCCTCCAGGAAGCAACCACGCTTTAAAGTCCGCTTTGGAGGACACACACATACATGCAAGCTTTAAAATTCAATCCCATTGTATATGGCAAGTGGAAGGAAGAGAAGTTGCACACTGGTAAGAGATGGGGAACTGGAGGAAGAGGGTGTTGGGAGCTTCCATTCCACCTTTAGTAGCAGACAGGGGATTGCTACGTGTCACATGCCTGTTTCTTTGTCTTGATTTATGATTAATAAATCCGTAGGCATTAGTATGTATCCACAGCCTCAGCCTCTTCTGTTTGTGCAGTTTACACTGCTATGTATAGTGTGCTCAAGTCAGCTAGCTTGAGTCGCTGATTTACGTCGGAGCCAGAGGTTGATGGATCTTCGCAGCGTGATGGCTGGGAGGGAAACGATCCAGCTGGGGGCTAGCCAGCTGGCCTTTTGACCCCCGGATGCTGACAAGTTCTCCACTCAGGGCCCTGAGGCTGCTGCACATTCAAGACCTACCTCCTTCAACACTCCCCATTGGTAAGCAGGCAGCTCCTCTGGCTTGCAGATCAAACCATCTCCTAACCCAGTGGTCCCAAACTTTTTTGGGCCCCCACCCCCTTGGTTCTATAAACTCATCCCCGGTGCCCCCTACTCTACCAAAAGGATTATTCAGAATAGTGCTTTTGCCGACCCACTAAGGAAGGTAATAGCACAATAAAATCCAAAACAATAATTGCACATTTATTCAAAATCCAGTTCAAACTATTGAGTTTAATTCAGTCGACAAAATTGATGGACTTGATTCAGGGATACGAACTACACCTCCAGTGTCATCTTGCCACCCCCTTGTGGTACAGCCCTCTCCAGGGGGTGGTACAGCCCCACTTTAGAACCGTTGTCCTAGATAGATTTCCAGAAGAGTTTCCCAACTATTTAAGGGCTCCTTCTCAAGCACGGAGTGTCCTCTTCCTCCTTCACCTCCAGCACTTAACTGGGGTGAGATCCCTGCCATGGATGAAGCTGCTCAAAACCTCAGCTGTCCCACAAATGCACTCCAAGTCAATTCTCACCAGTACCTGGAGCTGGGTGTATGGGGTGATGTCTGCAATTGCAGGAGAAGTAAATATAGGGGTGCAAAGGCTCCCCTTTCCTGGCCTTCAGAATTTGAGCACAGCCTAGCATGGAGAGGCTCCCAGAAGCAGAGGCTCTCCTTTGTCGGGGTTGCACAGAAACTCCCCTGGCCCATCCACCAGGGCCTCCTTTTGACACCAGAAAGATGTCATCGTTTCCACCTCAGCAGCAAGTTCCCAAAGTGCCCCATGAAGGCTCATGTGTGAGGTCCAGCTGAGAGATAGGGATAGGAACTCACTCAGGTTGCCTGGACTGTTCAGCCTGAGGCTTGCAGGTCCAAAAGATACCACCATGAAAGTTGGTAAGGAATAACACTGCCAAGCTTTGCTAGTGAGCACACCAGATGCTCTTGAGCTTTCTGTCCCCTTGTTCAGGCTTTTTCTCTGCTCAAAGCTTCTGGTTTCTGAGCATCCTGAGTGGAGAGAGATGCTGTTGCACTCGGGTCCTGCTTGTGGGTTTCCCATTGGGGCATCTGGTGGGCCACTGAGAGGGCAGGATGCTGGACTAGATGGGCCCTCTTTGGCCTGGTCCAGCAGGGATCTTGGTATGGTCTTCAGAGTTGCTTCTTAAGGAAGCTTTCCATCCTGAGCAGGGCTGCTGCCTCTAGGAGAAAAGGCTGAGGGAGTCCCACACTGGCTTACCTGGGAGGTGAAGTCATGCTGCTGCAGCTGCCTGCCTTCCCTCAGGTCCCAGGACCGCACCGTGTTGTCCAGGCCTCCTGTCCAGAGCTTGGTGCCATCGTGGGAGATGTCAATGCAACTGGCACCGTCTGTGTGGCCCTGGAATTGTCTGAGAGAGAAAACCAACATTCAGAGACATTTAGGAGAAGGGCTGTAAGCTCACCGGTGCATGATCTGCCTTGCAAGCAGCAAATCCTAGACTCAACCCCCAGAATCTCTAGGTAGGGAAGGGAGAGAATCTTGACTGAAAACCCTGGAGACCCACAGGCAGTCAGTGTAGACCAGGGGTCAGCAACCTAAGGCCCATGGGCCGGAAGCAGCCCACGGAGGCCATTTAACGGGCCCCTGAACCAAGCTGCCCGCTCAGCGAGTCCCCATGCGCTGCGCTAAACCAGCACAGCGCAGTGTGGGGACTCTCTTCCGTGGCTCCAGAAATTGCTTCTGTGCATGCCCAGACACCGGAAATCGTGTCTGCGCATGTCTGTGGTGCCAGAAATTGCTTCTGTACATGCCCAGATGCCAAAAATCGCTTCTGCGCAGGCGCAATTTTCAGCACCACGGGCATGCGCAGATGCGATTTCTGGCGTTGCACTGCACCGGCCTGGCCCACGGAGGATCTCCGCCCATGCCCAGTAAGCCTTGCCGACCCCTGGTGTAGACAATACTGAGCTAGATGAGCCAATGGTCGGACTCAGTGTAAGGCAGTTTCCCATGCTATTGTGAGAGGAGGGAATTTAAGCCTCTACAGTCTGGGTCCCAAATGTCCTTATCTCCAGCTTCCAGATATTTGGGAAGGGAAGGCTTGATAGACACAGCTGCTGAGGAATTCTGCATTTGGGTTGCAGGTAAGGACCTGAGCTGAGCATATGGGGGGGGGGGGGGCGGGATGACAACTTAGGAAGCCAGGAAGCTTAAAAGAGGTCTCAGAACACAGGAAGGTCAGTCACAGCACTGGGCCCAGCTAGCTTAGTGCAGTCTACACTACCTGGCAGCAGCTCCCCAGGGTCTCAGACATTCCCTGTGAGAAGAGCCTGCAGGATCAGGCCAAAGGGGGCCCATCAAGTCCAGCATCCTGTTCCCACAGTGACCAACCAGTTGCCTCAATGGGACAGCAACAGACCGAAGCACAAGAGCCCTCTCTCCTCCTGTGGTTTCCACAACTGATATTCAGAAGCATTGCTGCCTTCAGCTGTGGAGGCAGAGCACATCATGGCCTGACCTGGAGATGCCAGGGACCTTCTGCATGCAAAGCAGGTGCTCTACCCCTGAGCTGTGACCCTTCCCGCTCTTCCAGAGCAAAGGGTGAACAGAACATGGCGCAAGAATTTAGCTCTTTGGATCCCTTGGTTTCATTTGGACAGATGCTTCCTGCAAAATCTCCTTCCCCATCTACCTAAGACTTCTTTGAAAGCCCTTCCTTACCACCAGGACCTTACTCACCTGACCAGTGTTTGGTTATGGAGATCCCAGACAGCAATGTTGCCGTCGCTGCAACAGGAGAAGCAGACTTTGGCGTCTGGGCTGATGGCCAAGGCGTAGCAGGCGGGGGCGGAGGAGGTCAGCTCTGCCTTGATCCTGGGGGTGGGGGAGGCCAGGTCCCAGATGGTGAGGGTGCTGGCCTCACCCCCCACAATCAGTGTGCGCCCATCCGGGAGGAGCTTGCAGGAGCGGATATAGTTGTCCCTGTTCTGGGGGCAGGAAAACATAACGTCAATGACACAACCCAGCTCCTAACTCCATGCGCATATATATATATATATATATATATATATATATATATATATATATATGCAGGTTTTGGTGTCCTCGGGTGTCTTCCCGTGTAAAAGTTGGGGTGTCTAGGCGACGTTTCGACGAGGTCTCACTCGTCATCTTCAGGCTGGTGCTTTCGGCTTCTTGTTACTGGAACAGAGCAGGATCTCAGTGTTTGAGTTCCTATAAATACTGTTGAGGAGGTGTGGTGTATAGCCTCCAATGTTCTGGGCAGAGAGGAAGTTCCCAGGCTAGTGTGCCTTTTCTTCTTTTGTTCCTTAATTGCTTGAGGGATATCTTGAGTGATTTCTTGAGTGATATCCTGAGTACCATTTAGGTGGGTCATTAGGTGTGGATTAGTTGCTAAAGCCTTTGTGTCTTGACCTCTTGAACTTTGTGAAGAGTTTTTCTGAGAAGATGGCTGTACTGCACTTAGTTGTGCTCTGGCTTGGCTTCGTGTAAAGGGGCGAGCTGTGGTTTTGTGGCCTGTGCCAGCCAGATCTGTGTAGGGATTGCAGGGGGGTGCAGCATCCGGAGGTGCCACCATGGTTTGGCTACTGGATGGTGTCTGTAATTTATCTGTGGAGAGGGTCTGGGTTTGGGTCTGGTGTGGTTGATTGGTGATGGCGTTCTGTGTGCCTCTGGATCTGGTGTCAGTTTTTGTGGGGAGGGCTAATTTCCAGATGTCTGGCAAGCGGGATGTGTCGTCACGCTTGTTCATGTTGTGAGGGTGTTTCTCTATCTCGATGGCTTCCATGATTATTCTCTTGTGGTGATGTTCCATGTTAGAGAGCAATTTGGAATCTGCAAAATTAATTTCGTGTCCTGTTTCTTTCATGTGTTGGAAAAGAGAGGAAGTTTTTTCTTCTTTTTTGACGGCATTCTTGTGTTCTGCGATACGTGCATTTATTCGTCTGTTTGTTTGTCCAATGTACGTGGCTGGGCAGACTTTGCAGGGTATTTCATAGACCCCTTGGTTTTCCAACTGGATTTTATCCTTGGGGTTTCTGAGGATATTGGCTATTTTTTGGTTGGCGCAAAAGGCTGTTTTGATATTGTGTTTATGGAGGATTTTGCTAATTTTATCTGTAGTGCCCTTGATATAAGGAAGGAGGGCCATGCCATTGTTTTCTTCTGTGTCTTGGTTTTTGGGGGGTGTTTCTTTTTGGATTAGCTTCGTAACCCTGTTTTGCTGGTATCCATTGGCAATTAACACATTTGAGAGATTCTGTAACTCAGTTGTCAAGTGGTCTTTGTCAGCCAGGCGTTTGGTTCTGGAGATGAGAGTCTTGGCTACGGAGTTTATTTGTGCAGGGTGGTGGTGTGATTGTGCATGTAAGTAGCGGTTGGTGTGTGTTTTTTTCCGGTAGATAGTGTGTCCTAGGGAGCCATCAGGTTTTTTGTAGATTAGGACGTCAAGGAAGGGAAGTTGGTTGTTGGCTTCTATTTCCATAGTGAATTGTATTTTGGGGTGTAGGCTGTTGAGATGTGTGAGGAAGCTGTCCAGTTTTTCCTTCCCGTGTGGCCAAATTACAAAGGTGTCGTCAACATATCTGAGCCAAAGTTTGGGTTTGTGTTCTGACTTGTCTAAAGCATTGGTTTCAAAGTGTTCCATGTACAGGTTTGCGATGACCGGTGAGAGGGGTGATCCCATAGGTGCTCCTTCTATCTGTTTGTATCTTTGTCCATTGTGGATGAAGTACGTGTTGGTTAGGCAGTGGTTGGTCAGGTCCAAGATGTATTCGGGGGGATTGTATTTGTTTTGAATGGCTTGTGAGCTTCGATGTTGTATCTCTCTTCACACAAGTGCCCATTAATGAAGCCTTGACAGCCATTCAAAACAAATACAATCCCCCCGAATACATCTTGGACCTGACCAACCACTGCCTAACCAACACGTACTTCATCCACAATGGACAAAGATACAAACAGATAGAAGGAGCACCTATGGGATCACCCCTCTCACCGGTCATCGCAAACCTGTACATGGAACACTTTGAAACCAATGCTTTAGACAAGTCAGAACACAAACCCAAACTTTGGCTCAGATATGTTGACGACACCTTTGTAATTTGGCCACACGGGAAGGAAAAACTGGACAGCTTCCTCACACATCTCAACAGCCTACACCCCAAAATACAATTCACTATGGAAATAGAAGCCAACAACCAACTTCCCTTCCTTGACGTCCTAATCTACAAAAAACCTGATGGCTCCCTAGGACACACTATCTACCGGAAAAAAAACACACACCAACCGCTACTTACATGCACAATCACACCACCACCCTGCACAAATAAACTCCGTAGCCAAGACTCTCATCTCCAGAACCAAACGCCTGGCTGACAAAGACCACTTGACAACTGAGTTACAGAATCTCTCAAATGTGTTAATTGCCAATGGATACCAGCAAAACAGGGTTACGAAGCTAATCCAAAAAGAAACACCCCCCAAAAACCAAGACACAGAAGAAAACAATGGCATGGCCCTCCTTCCTTATATCAAGGGCACTACAGATAAAATTAGCAAAATCCTCCATAAACACAATATCAAAACAGCCTTTTGCGCCAACCAAAAAATAGCCAATATCCTCAGAAACCCCAAGGATAAAATCCAGTTGGAAAACCAAGGGGTCTATGAAATACCCTGCAAAGTCTGCCCAGCCACGTACATTGGACAAACAAACAGACGAATAAATGCACGTATCGCAGAACACAAGAATGCCGTCAAAAAAGAAGAAAAAACTTCCTCTCTTTTCCAACACATGAAAGAAACAGGACACGAAATTAATTTTGCAGATTCCAAATTGCTCTCTAACATGGAACATCACCACAAGAGAATAATCATGGAAGCCATCGAGATAGAGAAACACCCTCACAACATGAACAAGCGTGACGACACATCCCGCTTGCCAGACATCTGGAAATTAGCCCTCCCCACAAAAACTGACACCAGATCCAGAGGCACACAGAACGCCATCACCAATCAACCACACCAGACCCAAACCCAGACCCTCTCCACAGATAAATTACAGACACCATCCAGTAGCCAAACCATGGTGGCACCTCCGGATGCTGCACCCCCCTGCAATCCCTACACAGATCTGGCTGGCACAGGCCACAAAACCACAGCTCGCCCCTATACACGAAGCCAAGCCAGAGCACAACTAAGTGCAGTACAGCCATCTTCTCAGAAAAACTCTTCACAAAGTTCAAGAGGTCAAGACACAAAGGCTTTAGCAACTAATCCACACCTAATGACCCACCTAAGTGGTACTCAGGATATCACTCAAGAAATCACTCAAGATATCCCTCAAGCAATTAAGGAACAAAAGAAGAAAAGGCACACTAGCCTGGGAACTTCCTCTCTGCCCAGAACATTGGAGGCTATACACCACACCTCCTCAACAGTATTTATAGGAACTCAAACACTGAGATCCTGCTCTGTTCCAGTAACAAGAAGCCGAAAGCACCAGCCTGAAGATGACGAGTGAGACCTCGTCGAAACGTCGCCTAGACACCCCAACTTTTACACGGGAAGACACCCGAGGACACCAAAACCTGCATTCCTGTACCCGTGAAAATCTACGAAAGCATATATATATATATATATATATTCCCCAGAGCAAAATGGACTCTGGGTGCTGAGTTAGGCAGCTTGAGCAAAATATTAATTCTATTACCATAATTGATTTTTTAATCGAAACATGATTAATCAGATGCAAGAATATTACGTTTTCACTTTTTGCCAAATAATATTGATTAGTTTTCCAAATTTCTAACAAATCAGTGCCAAATTACATCAAGTTTAATACAATTTTTCCAAAAAGTTGACTTCCAGCTCTTCATCTTAGAAAATTATTACATTATTGAGATAAATAAGGAAGAGGTTGCATTGAGCATGGTAAATGTCCTCTGAAATATATGCCATTTCCAAATATAGCAAGCTTATATGTGACCTGTGCAAACATTGCTATTGTTCATGTGCATTTATAATGTTTATTTACATATAAATCCATTAAAATACACGGAGAAACAAATGAAGGTGCAAAGAAGCAAAGAACCCAGGCTGAGTTCCCTGAGGCCGGCTGCTGACATGGAAAATCCTCAATCAGTGGCTTATAACTCATGAGTCATGGACCCAAAGACCAAAGGCTCCTTGGACTTGAGTGGAGGGCCGTCCATTCCCACTGCTTACCAAGCAATCCAGCTGGGAGATGGGGCTCTTGGTGCCAGGTTGGCTGATATCCCAAATCTTCACACATCCTTTCCCACCAGTGTACACGTGCCGGGTAGGGTTGCTGATGGTCACAGCACACACCACCTCGCCATGGCTCAGTGTGTTGATCTGACGGGCGTGACGGGGGATGCCGGGGCCGGCCAGGGCGTCGTGAGGAAATGGGACGGGTTGCATCTGCCCATCGGCACTCACGTGAAAGGAGTAGGCTCTAGGGAGGAGACAAGAGAAGGGGCGCTGAGACTGGTGGCAGGGGAGAATGAGGGCTCTGAAGACCAGTTGCTGGGAAAGACAAGCGGGGAGGGCACTGAGGTTGCATTCATGGCCTGATTGCAGGTTTCCCATCCAGGTATCAGATTGGCCATTGTTTTAACAGGGTGCTGGACCAGATGGGCTCCCTTTGGCCTGGTCTCAGAACCTAGTTTAGATTTCTTCTTTTCCAGCCTAAAAAAAGCTGACAGCGACAGTGGCTTCCATGAAAGGTTATGCCTCTATTTTAGAGGGAGTATATATGTACAGAGTTCAGAGGCATCCAAGGCACCAGTGGAAGTTTTGGGGGGAAGTGTAAGAGAATGGTTTTAATCCTCATGTTCCTTTGCAGCCCTTCATTAAAGTGTCTTGCACCATAGCAGTCTAGTCTTGAGAGGTGATGATAAGTCTAAATTCAACACTTATCTGCTATATCATGCTGGCTATAAGCCGCCCAGCCAGATGGGCAGGATATAAATAATAAAATATCATCATCATCCAGCAGCCAAGTTCTTCTTATGCTCTTGTCTGCTACACCCCCAACAGTCTCCTAGGGCTGGTGTAGTCCACCCTTCCTGGAAGTTGCCAATTGATTTCCAGACACTACTCAAGGTGCTGGCATTGGTGCTTAAAGCTCTAAACAACTCAGGCCCCAAATATATGAAAGACCCCCTCTTTCCCTACAGGCCCTATTGGGAGCTGAGATTGGCAGAAGGGGCCCTCGTGGTTGTCTCCAGGAGATGACCTTCTTTGTGGTGGCCCCTAAGCTGTGAAACCTGCTCCCCACACAGGTGGCCTCTGGCACCTTCATTCTACAGTTTTCAGTGCATCTCTTCACCCAGGCCTTTGAGGTGCACATTTTTAGCACCCCGCCTTATTTTGATGCTTGTTTAAAATTATTTTCAATATTGTGTTTTAATGCTGTAACTCACCATCGGGGCCCTAGGGTGAAGGTCAGGTAATAAAAATTAGCAGCAGTCCCAGGGATTAATTAAGACATCACATCGCCTAACTGTCGCAATGCTATGCAAGTGTGGATGGTGCCAAAACAACCACGAGGAACATCCCACGGGAACATCAACACTTCTGTTCCCTTTTCAAACCTCTTCATTTGAGGAGAATGGGATTTCTGCAACCAGAAACCTCGTCGCTGTGCTTGCAGCATTTCTTTCAGACCAAGTCAGCACCCAAAACTTCCACGGGTGCCTCTAAGCTGGCTCCCTTTCCCCTGCATGTTTATTTTAGACTTTGAGGAGGGAGGTTTTCTGGTTTGGTTTTCAGACTTTTTCTTTTCTTTTTATTAATTCTGATTACGACTCAGGCAGACATATTAAGCCACCCAGATGAGCTCTTCCCTGCCGCCAAATTTACATGGGCAAGGAAAGGGCTAGGGTCTTCCTCAGAGTAGGCCCCTTGTCTGGAGATGGGCAGCAATTGGTTTTCAGACTTGTGGACTGAACGCTTTGGGGGAGAAGGTTGAGGGTCTGACTTACGGCTTCCCGCCGGGGATGGACGCCAGGCTGGTGGACAGGACGGGGGTCCTCATCGGCGGATGCGGGTCAAAGCCAACCTGGGAACCAAACAAAAGTGAAGGCATCAGGAGCCTGGGAGAAACAAAGATGTACTCTCACAGGCTCCCACAGAAACCACCCAGCAAAGTGCTGCTGGCTGGAGCGGAAATTCAGTTCTGACAAATTTGCGGCCAGTTGTTTTTTTCATGGGAGGAGGGGAGATAGGGAAAGACCCCTCCTCCAAGGCCAGGAAAATGAGCATGCATTTCTTAATTTGGGGTGGGGGCTTTCCCCTTGTTCCACAGGCACTTCAGACCAACATAACATGGACCGAATGGGACAGAGAAAGCTGCCTGCCTTGTACTGAATCAGACCATTGGTCCATTTCACTCAGTACTGTCTGCACTGACTGGTAGTGGCTCCCCAGGGTCCCTACCTGGAGATGCTAGGAATCGAACCTGGAACCTTCTGCATGTGAGGCAGATGCTCTGACCACTGAGCTACAGGGGCCAGAAACGGAAGAACTAGCAAAAGATAAACTAGGAAGGTCCTGCTAGGCATCAGGCCCACAGGGGCATCAGAAACTGCCTCAGACCATTGGCCGATCTAGGGCCACTTTCACACTCTACATTTAAAGCACTCAAATACCACTTTATATACAGTCATGCCTTTCCCCCAAAGAATTCTGGGAGCTGTAGTTTGTTAAGGGTGCTGAGAGTGAGCTCCCTCACAAAGCTGCAGCTCCCAGAGTTCCCAGGATTGGCAGTTAACCCACCCCTCACCCACCGCCCCGCCCCCCATTGAAAAAGGAGCTAAAAAGGTTTTACGTACAGCTCCAAAGCTCACCATTGGTGACCGGCCATAGGCAGCGGCAGCAGCGGCGGCGGCAGCCGTCATCTGAGGCGGGATGTTGTGAAGGCTGGCGTAGGCCCCAGGGCTGGTGAGGGAGCCGTTCATCTCATGGTGCCCCATCATGGCAAAGGGGGTGGCATAGGAACCAGCAATGGAGATGGGTGTCCTCAGGGCAGATGCTGGAGAAAGAGAAAAAAGGAAAGGGGGGGGAAAGAGTGGATCAATTACTCAGGGGAAGAAACGCTGACTGTGGTCACCAACTTGGATGCCTTTGAAAGAGAATTGGACAAATTCCTTGGGGAGAGTTGTCAGTGGCCAGTAGCCATAATAAATAACAACAACAACAGTTATTGTTGTTGTTGTTATTTTATTTATATTCCACTCATCTGACTGGGTTACTCCAGCCACCCTGGGCGGCTCTCAAAATATTAAAAACACACAAAAAATCAAACATAAAAAACTTCCCTGAACTGGGCTGCCTTCAGATGATCTTCTAAAAGTCAAATAATTATTCATCTGTTTGACATCTGATGGGAGGGCGTTCCACAGGGAGGGCGCCACTACCGAGAAGGCCCTCTGCTTGGTTCCCTGTAGGTTCACAGCTTGCTCTGAGGGAATTGCCCAAAGGCCCTTGGAGTTAGACCTTAGTTATCTGGGCTGGGCAATGGAAGTGGAGATGCTCCTTCAAGCCGTTTAGGGCTTTAAAGCCTATGCTCTGCTTCCACAGCTGGACGCAGCAATGCTTCTGGGTACCAGTTGCTGGAAACCAAAGGAGGGGGGAGTCCTCTTGTGCTCTGGTCCTGCTTGGGGGCTTCTCTCTGGGGTCTCTGGTTGGCCACTTTGGGAACAGGATGCTGAACTAGATGGGCTACTGGCCTGATCTAGAAGGGGGGTCTCATTTATATCTCTCACCTTTCCAAGGTTACATACTTCTCCTCCCCCCGCTTTTATCCTCACAACAGCCCTGTGAGGGAGGAGAGGCTGAGAGGCAGTGACTGGCCCTTGGTCACCCAATTACATTCATGGCTGGGGGGTGATTTGAACCTCAGTGCGTTAGGTCCTCACTCAACAGTCTAACAACAACCCCACACTGGCTGGTGATTTGAACCCTGGTCTCCTAGATCAGAGCTTTCCAAAGTTTTCATGTTGGTGACACACTTTTTAGACATGCGTCTTTTCATGACACGGTAGTTCAGTTTTACTAACAAACCAGAGGTTAAACTAACCCCTTTCCAGCCCCTGGAGGAGTGTGGGGAGTGTTTGTGCGACGCAGCTGACACACTGATGTGGTGACACACAGTTTAGAAAGCTCTGTCCTAGTCCTACATTCTAACCACTGGCCTACACATTCTCTTCTGTGACAGGCTGCTCAGATTCGTAGATGGAGGGGTGGAAAGGTGGGTCAGACAAGCAGGAAGCTGGGAGTTCCCTGTCCATTCCACGCAAACGCTAAAACCTAAGCCCTCTCTAGGCCAGTCTTTCAGCACCAAACATTGCTTTGCCTTGGCAGAAGTGGCGAACACCTGAACCACACGCACAACAACCCTGCGAGGGGAGCCACATACCTAAGGGATCCATTCCAGATGGCTTGCCTGGCATCGGCCGAAGGCCCGGGGTGGTGCTTGTCCCAGGCGTTGGGGCATCATTCCTTGGAGTAGGGGTGTTGGACTTCAGCCCTGGGGTGGAAGATTTGTCGTTCTGGTGCAAAACAAGATTGGGGAAGATGGGTTGGCATCAGCAAGATCGATTCCACAAGTGCTTGTGGGGTCTCTTAGCAAACAATTTGGGAGGTGGTTTTGGCTCAGTGGGAGTGCATCTGCTTTGCATGCAGAAGGTCCCAGATTCAACCCCCAGCAGCATCTCTGGGTAGGGCCGGGTGAGACCCCTCCCTAAAAAGCTGGAGGGCTGCTGCCCATCAGTGCAGACAGTACTGAATGAGCTGGACCCATCGTTTGACTCAATGGTCAATGGCTCAGGAACCCAATTCTGAGATCTGCCTCCATTTGACATTTTGGCAAGTTTGGCTTTCTGCTTTCTTCTTACGAAGGATCCTGAAACATTCCCGAAATGAAGAAGGCTCTCTGAGCAGAGCCACCAAATCTGAAACCTCAAATAACTCATATCTATGATCAACCCTCTCCTCAGTTTACTCCAAGACAGAGTTTTGAATTCTTCTAGTCAAATGTGGACTCTCCTATATTTCTTCTTAAGGTAAAGGTAAAGGTAAAGGTACCCCTGCCCATACGGGCCAGTCTTGACAGACTCTAGGGTTGTGCGCCCATCTCACTCAAGAGGCCGGGGGCCAGCGCTGTCCGGAGACACTTCCGGGTCACGTGGCCAGCGTGACATCGCTGCTCTGGCGAGCCAGAGCCACACACGGAAACGCCGTTTACCTTCCCGCTAGTAAGCGGTCCTTATTTATCTACTTGCACCCGGGGGTGCTTTCGAACTGCTAGGTTGGCAGGCGCTGGGACCGAACAACAGGAGCGCACCCCGCCGCGGGGATTCAAACCGCCGACCTTTCGATCGGCAAGCCCTAGGCGCTGAGGCTTTTACCCACAGCGCCACCCGCGTCCCTCATATTTCTTCTTAGCAAGCATGGAAAATGTTGAACATTCGTTCTGGCTCTTGCTTCAATGCAGCTCTTCTCAAATGCCAAAGAGTTACCAAACATTACACATCAAAGCATGTTCCGATCAGTAAAGCAACTCCCTT
Source organism: Podarcis muralis (assembly GCF_964188315.1). NCBI lineage: Eukaryota > Metazoa > Chordata > Lepidosauria > Squamata > Lacertidae > Podarcis > Podarcis muralis. The sequence goes on from NC_135668.1 coordinate 29,201,945, forward strand.
GGATCCTTCGGGTGGGGGTTCTGTGCCCAGCACCCCCCAACTATTGCCCCAAGGCAAGCATGTTCTTTGCTTCTCCAACACACAGACGGGGAACAAAGGCCTAGACTGTTGACTTTAAACTGGCTCGAAACGAAAGCTGCTTTCTGGACCAATGATCTGCACAGCAAAAATGGTCCCATCCACAGCAATTATTACCAGGCCCTCTTCTATGTGATCAGGTCTATTGGATCGCTCCTGATCTCCACAGTCCGATTCATGCATTTATAGGCCACCTTTTCTTCCAAGGAGCTCAAGGTGGCAAACGTGTTTCTCCCCTGCCCCCCCCCCCATTTAATCCCCTGAACAACCCTGTGAGGTGGGCTAGGCTGAGAAGCAGGGCATGGCCCAAGATCACCCAGTGAATGGCTGAGTGGGGTTTTGAACCCTGGTCTCTCCCAGTTCCTAGTTTCATAGAATTGTAGAAATGAAAGGGATCCTGTTTCTCATCTAGTCCTGCAAAACAGGAATCTCAATACGCGGTCCCCCATCCAATTTGAAACCATGCCAGACCCTGCTTGGCTTTGCAAATGTGCTAGCAGTTTTATTGCTGTGCCACTATGTTAAAGACTCTAATCACCACGCCAATGCTGCCTTTCTCTACATTCACTCATAAGCCGGACTTCCACTCCTCCAGGGAGAACCAGCTCCACAGGTCCACCTTCAGCAAGCATTCCCAAGAGGGCAGAGGCATCTTCGGCAAGGCCTTCACTTACATGGCCCAGGTCTTTAGTCTTGGAGGAAGGGGTGCTGCTGGATGAGGCCACCGAGGCAGGGCTGTTGGGGGCATCCTTCTTCAAGCCACGGGCTTTGTCGATCCCGTTCTCCGGAGGCGAGTGGGCAGGGCTCACCCGAGGCGTTGCAGGATCCTGGGGAGCAGGGAACACAAGGAGGCTGTTAGCAGCAGGGGCACCACGGAGTCCCTTTGTCAAAGTAGGATGGAGGGGATTGCAAAACACCCTAACATAACACATTTACTTGGTATACTAAAACCTATTTACGTGTGTGTGTGTGTGTGTGTGTGTGTGTGAGAGAGAGAGAGAGAGAGAGAGAGAGAGAGAGAGAGAGACTGACTTGCAAACAGACTTATTCTGAGGCACATAACAGCATAAAACAAATTGCTGCTGCTCTCACAGAAAAGTTCACTCTCTACAGTTGATTACAGACCTAACCGGTGGGGGGGGGGGGGATTGCCTACTGTGGTGACATCCTTGGGTTCTATACTGCATTCACTCTTTCCAGAGCATTTTGGATGCAGCACCCCCCCCCCCAGTAAAGCCACTGGACACCCACAGCTTCTGCATCAAGAGAAAAATCTCTTTATTCTTTTCCTACAGATTATGCACTTAAAAGAAGCCAGGCCAATCTGCTCCATCTCCATACAGTGGTACCCCGCAAGACGAACGCCTCGCAAGACGGAAAACCCGCTAGACGAAAGGGTTTTCCGTTTTGGAGGCGCTTCGCAAAACGAATTTCCCTATGGGCTTGCTTCGCAAGACGACAGCCCATAGGGAAATCTCCCGGACAGCGGGGAAGCGCGACTTCCCCACTGTCCTCGGACCTCCTCCCGCCGCCCGGCTTCGGAACGATGCTCCGAAGCAGGGCGGGGGGGCGGGAACTCCTCCTCCCTCCGCGCGGCTTTGGAGCATCGCACCGAAGCCGGGCGGGGGGGCGGGAACTCCTCCTCCCTCCGCGCGGCTTTGGAGCATCGCACCGAAGCCGGGCGGGGGGGGGGGGCGGGAACTCCTCCTCCCTCCGCGCGGCTTTGGAGCATCGCACCGAAGCCGGGCGGGGGGGCGGGAACTCCTCCTCCCTCCGCGCGGCTTTGGAGCATCGCACCGAAGCCGGGCGGGGGGGGGGGCGGGAACTCCTCCTCCCTCCGCGCGGCTTTGGAGCATCGCACCGAAGCCGGGCGGGGGGGCGGGAACTCCTCCTCCCTCCGCGCGGCTTTGGAGCATCGCACCGAAGCCGGGCGGGGGGGGCGGGAACTCCTCCTCCCTCCGCGCGGCTTTGGAGCATCGCACCGAAGCCGGGCGGGGGGGGCGGGAACTCCTCCTCACTCCGCGCGGCTTTGGAGCATCGCACCGAAGCCGGGGGGGGGGGGGCGGGAACGCTGCCTCCCTCCGCGCGGCTTTGGAGCATCGCACCGAAGCCGGGCGGGGGGACGGGAACGCTGCCGCCCGCCGCGCGGCTTTGGAGCATTGCTCCGAAGCCGGGCGGCAGGCGGGGACACCTTCTCCCGCCGCCCGAGACTTGGGGTGGGAGGAGGGTTTCCCTTCCCACCGCCAACATTCAGAATGCTGTTCTGAATGTTGGCGGTGGGGAGGAAAACCCCTCCTCCCACGCAAGCCCCGGGAACAGAGGGAAAGCGCTGCGCGCCTTCCCCTCTGTTCCCGTACCTGTCCTGAAGGCTTGCGGTGGGGAGAAAAGCCCTTCTCCGCACCGCCAGCCTGGCAAGCTGTTTCCCTAGGAACACATTAATTGATTTTCAATGCATTCCTATGGGAAACCGTGCTTCGCAAGACGAAAAACTCGCAAGAAGAAAAAACTTGCGGAACGAATTAATTTCGTCTTGCGAGGCACCACTGTATAAGGTTAAAGTGGACTTCTTGTTTGAGACTGAAAGGGAGAGGGACCCTCTGCCATACCTCATTGGAGACGTCCACCACCAAGTCATCACTCTTGTCACCGTCGCTGTCCTGAAACAAGAAGCAGTGACTCAGTTGAAAGACAGAAAACGCCTCCTCCTTAAAGCCTGCAAGGGCTGCCTAGGACGACACTCCCCTCTGCCTACTGCGAAGTAGTGGATGAGTCATTATTAGTCCTGCGGCTACACTGTCCCTTGGCAAGATGACAGGTTTGCGCTTGGGGGGAAAATATGATGTGACTTTCGCGATTGTCACAGTTTGAGGTTTGACCCGTTATCATGTGAGTTCTGCTTTTGTGAACCGCCCTGAGATCTATGGTCCTTGGCCAAAACAAGGTCAGATGGGGAGCACAACAGGGGCTTGTAAGACTTACATATCGGCTCATGCTGTCCTTCTCCTCCGCTTTCCGCTTCTTGGAATCGATGCTGTAGTCGGTGGGATTCCTGTGCTTCTCGCTGGCTCTCAAACTCTCTGATGGGGAGATGGAGTTATTCTAGAACAGAAGGAGAAAAAGAAGAGAGGGTTATGCTGCCCACTTGCCTCTTAGTGCACCCCCTTGTTATTATCTCCCCCCGCCCCGCCTTGAGGTGGTACCACCCATTTTGGGAACCACTGCCCCAAACCATCCCAAGGCAGAAGACCACAACAGCACATAGCCAACTTGTGTGCACGTTTCAGACACATGACTTAGAAACTGTGTACCAATCTTAAAAGTGAGAAGCGAATTTGTTTCGATTTGTGGTCCCTCGTCCCCTTTCTAGATTTAGGACTTCCTAGTGCAGGATTCCCCAGCCCAGCAGCACCTCCAGGTGTTCTGGACTACGAAGCCCATCATTCCCAGTCACAGCATTGATGCCAAGGGCTGATGGGAGTTGTAGTTCCAAACCCCTGGAGGGTGCCAATTTGGCAAAGGACATCCTGTCTCGCAGCCAATTAAATGTGCTTTTTAAATGTTTTGCAAGTATGTGATGGCTTTATATGTTTTTATTGCTCTGAACTGCTTTGATGTATATTTTTATGCAAATATTTTTATTAATTAATAATTGGGGGTGGGGATGGGGAAGCTCAGGCTTAAACTTTACTGCCACTGCATGTCACACACAGAACGCAATTCTGAAAACAGCTGCTGGCCTCTTGGCATCTCCTGCCTCTGTAGCCAAAATTACAGGCATTTTGTTTCTCCACAGAACTCAACCTTCATCCCCCCCCCAACCCGGCAAAAGCCTTTTGCTAAAGATAAAATGACTCTAAGCCAGCCCCCATCCTCCCTTTCTTTCTCCACTGAATGGGAGAAGCCCAGCAGTTCATGTTTCCCTCCTCGTATCCCCAATAAGCTGCTTTGGGGATCAACCAGCCGCCTTTTCTTCTCAGCCAGTCATGCTGAAAAGGCTCACGGTTCCCGAGGAAGAATCGCATTAGGGCCTCTGGAGGCACTGAGGCAGGCCGCCAAGAATCTCCCCTCCTCAGAATACATCTATCTCGATATTTTTGCTGCTGCAGCAACCCAATTAGGAACTGTGAACAAAGCAACCTGGAGATGGATCTATGAGTGTCAAGGCCCTGCCCCCCTCACCCTAATTTGGCAAAAATGCTGCATCGCCCCAGAAACTCCCCCACCAGCCCCTTCATGAGAGCTTTCGGGGGAGGGGGGCTGCTGAGGACTATCTCCCCATGCCCACCAAGATGGCTCTGCCCTGTCATGGCGTCTGACACTCTGAGGGGCCGTTGGCGTCCCTCAGATGGGCAGGAAATCAATAAAAAGGGGGGAACTTTGCGCCTCAGGGGCATCCCCTCCTCCAGTTAGAGCTGAGAGGTGGAGAATAGCTGAGGCAGAGTCTACAAAGACCCCTCCCTCAGCCTTCCTCATTTTCAAAGGATGATGATAATGAGGGTTTGGGCCACTTTGTTCCTGCTCTCCTCACAGCCTCTCTTTCAACACAGAAAGAGTAAGCAGAGCCCTCATAACTGTAGCTGGAAGCTGAGCCCCACCAAGGACCATTAATGTCCAGATGGATGGCCACGAGGGAGCAGGGCGGGGGGCCGCCGTCCTCGAGAAGCTTAGTTAACTGCCTGACCTTCCACGTCCCTGCCTCACACAACGTAATCACCCAAGTCCTTCCCAAAAGATTAGATGACCCAAGATAATGGAACAGCTACCAGCAATGAAATTGCTTCCTAATTGCTGAGGGGGCTTCTCGCTTCACTCCCCGCCCCCAATCCCCCAGGTCATCAGCTCAGACTGAACCGCTCTTGTTGGCAACGGTTGAGACAATCTCAACAACAGCCAAATGGTTAGAAAAAAGAGTAGGGAAGTCACCCTAATTCAGTGGTGGTTTCCCCTCCAGGGAATCCGACCACTATGGGCAACCTTTGCCAAACTGGTGCCCTCCAAGTATTTTGGACCACAGCTCCCTCCAGTAGGGATCTCGGATGCTGGGGGTGATAGAAGCTGGGTCCATAACACCTAGAGGAAACCAAGTTGGCAAAAGCGGGTGCCAACCAAGCTGAATCCAATGATCTCAAGACCATCCAAGTGGCAGGGAAAGTCTAAGCAGAGTGGAATCCAAGGGAAACAGTGGCAGAACCAAAGCTCAGGGGTACAGCAGCTGCCTCGCCTGCAGAAGGCGTGAAGTTCAATGTTCAACGGTGTCTCCGGATAAGGCTGAAAATGTCCCCTGCCTGAATCCCAGGACAGCCCGGCACAGATATTCCTGACTCTGGAATGGAGAAACGTTTTTCTGGGGAGTTGAAGTTTCTAAAACATGACTTTTGATGGAAGGAGAGCCCGAGCCCAAGGAATGGCAAAACTCATCAAGCGTTCAATACAAAGATGGTGTGATGTCCAGAGGGGAAGGAAAGGGGACTTACTGCGCTGGCGTCCCGATCTTCCAGGAATGAAGGCAGAGTTGGCACAGAGGTCGGAGGCATCCGAGTTGAAAGGGAGCACAAAAAGAAGTGGGTGGGGAAGGCAGGGGGAAAAGGGAGAAAGTCTTAAAATAGAACATCAACCCAACTGTTCCTTTGCACGTAGCGATCTCTGGTCTGGCTTGATAAAAAGCCCCGCTGGCCTTTTCATCTTTGTTCTCTGGAAGGAATCTTGGCCCAGACGGCAGCAACCCCCTCGCTCCTTTTATTTTATTTTTTGGCAAACAATTACTGGGCCAAACAAGCAGCACCACACAAGGGGGGAAAATGGAACAGACATACAAAGAGGAAAAAGGGCAACTAAAAAGTAAATAACTGCAAAATGGTTTGTTGACACGTTTCTTTCCAAATCTGGAGGAAGAAACCCATTTCCTTCCCATGTTGGTCCTTAGACAGAGAGATTTCTCCGGCAACTAACTAGGCGGCTGTTTTCTGTCAAGGGAAGAAGGCTGGAAAAGCTCTTTTGCTGGTGGAAGAGATCCACAGATCCTTTGGGGGGGGTAGGAATTTCACTAGTCTGGGAATGGATTGAGACATGGATGGAGAACTTCAGTCACAGAGTGGCCCTCAGTGTATTTCTATCTGGCCCCTGGTCACGCTTTTCCTAGGCCCTGTCCTGTCCCCTCCCTCAAGTGCATTTTCCTGCCTCAAGAGGATGGAGCTGTGGGCATGTAGAAACATCTGCCTTTTGTTTGGTTGGGCCAAGGGCACAAAAAGAGCCCCACCCATTACTCTGCCCTCTCTTGCCTCTGGCTGCCTGCGAGAAGATGCTGCCCCTGAACTGATAAAGAGTCCCTCCCCCTGGATTAAGGCAAAAACATTTTGGGGAAACCACCTGCCTACATTAATGCCACCCCCCCCTGCATTTCCCAGACTGCATATCTCCACACAATACATTTAAAGCACAGGGCTCCCCCTAAAGAATTCTGGGAACTGTAGTTCTCCAAGGGTGCTGGGAACCGTAGCTCTGTGAGGGTTAAACTACAGTTCCCAGGATTCTTTGGGGGAGGAAGCCATGTACTCTGAATGGATGGTGCATACTTCCTGAATGGAAATTACACCCACAACCCATTTTAGAAGCAGGGGTTCAGAGGCCCGCCTGCCCTTTCCTCACCTCGGTGGTCCAGGTCGTGGTGGTTCTTCTCATCTTTCACCGTCAGGTGGGCTTGGCTTCCCAGCGCCCCGAGAGCCAGGAGCCCCGAGCTGCTCCCTGTGACCGGTGGGATCCCAGGTGGCGGCAGGCCCGAGGGGTGGGGCGGGAGCTGCACAGGGGGGCCGTGGGCCGCATGGGAGAGGTGCTGGGCCTGGAGCTGCTGCTGCTGCAATAAAGCCAATGGTAAGAAGCGCTGCGACGAGACCTGGCGCATCACTCTCACAAAAACCTAATCAAATCCAGATGGTCAAATTACATTGACAAAAAAGGAAGGAAGGAAAACTTGAGCTTGAAAGGACGGTGGCTGCAAGGCTGGGGAAAGGTTAGTACTTCCAAGCCTTCATGCAGGGAAAAAATAAATACAAAGTTGTAAAAAGTTGCTTATGTACTTTTGGGCATCACACCCATACTTCTAGATACAACTGAGTTTACATTGTGTGTGTTTTTTAAAGGCGAAACAGTATAAAGGTTATGCACTTTGATACGTGCTAAGGATAAGCATTTATTGCCTTGAGTTTTACTGACAGTACTTAAAAGCTCTGCAATCTGGAATTCTGAGATTTGAATGGCAAACCTGGGCCAGGTTTATTTTTGGCTTTAGGCCTGGGGAATCAAACCTAAAATGAAACATTAAGCAAGTGAAAGTGCAGGCTGCGGAGAAGGGAGGGGGAGAAGAGAGAAAGACAGAGAGAGAGAGAGAGAGAGAGAGAGAGAGACTTTCAACAAGAACTGCAAACCAATCAAAAGAAGAAGAAAATGCAGGCAAGATTAGGAACCTAAGAGGAGACTGCTGGATCACTCAAGTGGCTCATCCAGTCCACTTTTCCCTTCTCATGGTGGCTGACCAAACGCCTGTGGGAAACCCTCAAGCAGACCCCTCTCCCCTCCTGTGGCTTCCAGCAACTGGTATTCAGAGGCACAGCATAGCCACTGGTTTTTGTTTTTTTGCCAGCAACCTTGAAAGGATTTAGCATCCTGAAAGGCAGGATGATGGTGGTGGTGGTGGTAATAACAAGGTATGCAAACTTTCCCAATCCTAGCCAAGGCCAAAACAGCACCGATAGCATTTGCCTTCCTGCCAGAGCATTGGAAAACCTGAAGCTTGCGCCTGTCCTTAGTTAATGATCCCCTCCTTTCCTCTAGGAGTCTTTGTCAACTTGCTGCCTACCTCCAGGTGTTTTTCCACTGCCACTCCCATCAAACCCAGCCAGGCACTGGGGGAACAGGCCATGCTCAATGCCAGGTAATTAACCACACTCACTTGGGGCTCACAGTTACAGATAGGTAGCCGTGTTGGTCTGCCATAGTCAAAACAAAAAAAAATTCCTTCCAGTAGCACCTTAAAGACCAACTAAGTTAGTTCTCGGTATGAGCTTTCGTGTGCATGCACACTTCTTCAGATACTCAGTGTATCTGAAGAAGTGTGCATGCACACGAAAGCTCATACCAAGAAGTAACTTAGTTGGTCTTTAAGGTGCTACTGGAAGGAATTTTTTTTGTTTTGACTTGGGGCTCACAATCAGGGTGGCAAAAAAGGGTAGCACTCTGCAGTGTTTCAGTGCGTGTTAGCAGGAGTGTGGGGGTGGGAAACTACTTCCATTTTTTAAAATGAAGGGGTGATAGCTCCCCTGCCATTAGTTGCACATAACAGTGTGGTCTTGTGTGGCATTATTTATCAGCATGCATTTAATATTAATTTACTTATGGACAGATTAATTGGGGGGTTGGGTTTCTTAACTGTAGTACTATTAAACTTACTCTCTCTCTCTCTCTTTTAGGAATCCAATCTTACTTATTTCACAAAATTTATACAGCACTGGATTGCAAAAAAATAAAACCCTCAAAGTGGTTTGCAAAAAAAGATAAACAGTGTTATCAATAAAAAGAATCACCAGCCATAATTTAAGATATCCAAAAGTTTAAAATAACAACAAACTAAAAACAGATTAAAACTCGCATCAACTTTCTCAACATCTGGGTAGGCTTGCCTTTTAAAAAAATGGTTTTAGGAGGTGCCCAAAACAGTACAGTGAAGGTGTTTGCCTGATATCAGTATCTTGTGTGTTTGGCAAACCTTTACAAGTTGAAACAAACAACACGAGCAAAAGTGTGATACGTGCACATGCATTTTCACCGGAGCTTTTTAATCAGAGGTTGGCTGGCCATCTGCCAGGGATTCTTTAGGTGCGATTCCTGCACTGCAGGGGGTTGGACTAGATGGCCCTCGGGGGTCCCTTCCAACTCTTACAGTTTTTCAAAAAGAGAAACAAACCAAGGAATAAGTGTGCAAGTGACCTCATGACGGCTGCCTGAAGCTAGGAACCTCTTGGTGTCCTGTCCCCTCTGCCTCCCAAGTTCATCTCAGCGGATTACACCAGATCACTTAACAGGGATCAGTTACCTCTATAGCACAACACAGGCTCACCGGCAGGGCAAAGGGGAGAGGGAGAGGGATGTGTGTTAAAGAGAATGTGCCAGATCCCTTTCATTTGCTATGGGTCAAGGTGGGGTTCCTGGGAGCAAGGAGGTTAAATGATGTAGGGCAAGTTGAAAGCCTGGAAATTCTCCCTCCCTCTCAGTTTTGCCCCCATCTGGGTGGAAGGCTGGCTTGCAAGTTCGTAAAGCCAACTTGGGTGGTGGGTGGGGAGCACTTATCTCAATATACCGGTGATACAAAAGGATGCCGTAAGTTCAGTGCGCAGGGAAGAATTTCTGTTAGGATATGAGAGGTTACGGCCACCATATAAGGATGTCTGGGCAGATGAATATCTTGGTATGTAGAGTGGTTTTAATTGGATTATGTACATCCTGCTTCATGGCTTTGTTAACCGATTTAATGGTTCACCACTTGCATTAAATTTAGTCAAGTCTTCTAATCATTTCCAGAGCTACAAAGTGAATCCAGGGCTCGGTTTCAGAGGCTTGACGCAAGGCAGGGGTGGGGAGGGACAGAAAGTCAACCGCTTTGAGGTTTCTCTATAATCAAGTGGCGTATAAATTTTATGAAACACACAGCAAACAAACAAATAAATGATTGTGCCCTGGGTGCACAAGGCGACTGGGCGAGGGAGGAGGAGAGCCAAACATGTGGTCATGTTGCACATTACTCTGATGCTTCTGCCTTATGTGTTCTTTCTTCCAAAAAGGTGCAACGCTGGAAGCAGAACCTGCACTTTCCTTATAGCTCTGAGTGCAGTGCAGGGACTGGCAAGGAGACACAGCACCCGCCTCTATCGTTCTCCCTTGGCTTGTCCCTTCCAGAAACATGGAAGTTGGGGGGATCCATCTTTTCTTGGGTGCTGCAAGAGACACATTCTCAGACTGAGGAACCAGACAGGCCTCCATAGGAGATATACCGCAAGCTAAGTGGCAGAACATGTGCCTGGCATGCAGAAAGCCCCAGGTTCAATCCTCGATGGCATCGCCAAGAAGGACTGGGAGAGTCTCCCTGAGAGTCGCGGCCAGTCAGGGTGCAGACAACACTAAGCCAGATGGACCAAGGACCTGACTCATTACGTGGCAGGTCCCAGTGTCCTCAAGAGAGCTCTGCTTCGGTCTGCAACAAGGGATAGGAGATAATCCAGGAAGTCTCTCTTGAAACTCCAAAAAGGCTCAAGGCATTTCAAGTGTTATAGTTAAGAATCTAAAAAGAGCCTACAGGATCAGGCATATGGCCCATCTGATCAAGCATCTTCTTCTCACAGTGGCCAACCAGATGCCTGGAGGAATCCAGCAAGCAGGATTCGAGCATAAGAGCCCTCTCCCCTTCTGTGATTTCCAGAAACTGGTATTCAGAAGCATTGCTTCCTCCAACTATGGCAGCAGAGCAGAGCCATCATGGCTAGTAGGTCTGTCTGAACAAAAATGTCTTTAGCAGGCACCAAAAAGAGTACAGAGAAAGCACCTGCCGGATATCAATAAACAGGGAATAAGCATAAATCACTCCATGTATGAGATAAGCCAACAAGTGCAAGGTCAGCCAAGACAATTGCTATGTTAATGGACCAAGCCTAACTATAGGTGATAAAGGCATGTCAGCTCATGTGTCTTGTGCTGTGTGTCAAGGTCAGTCTTGAGAAGTGAGTTCGAGTCTGTACAATGTCTACAATTGTTGCAGCAACAGAAATACTTAATGTTCTGTATCTGCAAAGCCTACAAGCTATATGTATTTATCAACGTCCAGAACTATGGTACTGAAGCCTTATCTTCTGCAGCAATAAACTATTTTGGACTTTAAGCTGCCTCTGTGGACAACTGCCACTACGTAAGATTTCCCAACAGTTAAGGGCTTTATAATATAATAATAACACCCTGAACTTGGACGGTAGCAAATTGGCAACCAAGACAGATCTCTGAGCAGAAGTATAATATGCTGACAAGGCCCCCACTCCTGTCAGCCATACATATATTTGAAATTTTGCCTTCTCCTCTCTCTCTTATTCTCACCACCACCTCAATCTCCTGGGTAAGAGTCGTTTCTTGGTTGGTCCTCAGTAAATGTGAAAGCAAGCTACATTTCCGCCTAAGCCAAGCGCAACCTTGTCAGCCTTCTGAGTCAGAGAGAGAGATCCACAGGAGCACAATAATTCCTGCTTTGGAGAAATCTGTCAGGTGGGCCATTATCCGCTCTCAGAGCTGAGAGAGGCTTGCACTCCATCTCATCCAGGAAGCAATTACCTGCTGGAGGAGGGCAGGGGTGGGGTGGGGGTTCAGAGGCCTCAATTGTTTACCTAAATTGAATTCCAATATCTGCCTCTGGCTGCGGTGACCTGCCTTGCAGCCTTTGAAAAGAGGAGCCCATTCAGGCACAGAGCAGTCTCCCCCACCCCGACCCCCATTTCACACTATTCCCCCACGCCAAGCAGCAAAGCCCCCCCAAAACAGCATTCACACCATCCATTTAAAGCACTATGATGTCCCTTCAAACACTCATGGCTTCCCCCCAAATACTTATGGGAGATGTAGTTCATTAATGGTGCTGAGAGTTGTTAGGAGACCCCATTCCCTCCACAGAGCTACAATTCCCAGAGTTCCCTGGGAAGGAGGGATTAATTGTCAAAGAACAGTAGCCCTGTGAGGAGCATGTGTGTCTCCTAACAATACTCAGCACCCTTAATGAACTACAACTCCCAGGATTTGGGGGGGGGGGGGAGGAAATGTTCCACAAACATGGGGATACCACTGAGAAGGGCCGTTCCAGTCTCTCATCACCACCCTTTGGGCATCTCAAGTGTGGCACCCAGAGAAGGGTCTCAGATTAAGACGTTGAGATCCGGGAAAGCTCATGCAGTCAAAGATCTATAAAAGCAGAGCTATTTTTCTAGAAAAAGAGGTGCTGGAACTCACTATAAATGCCTCCCTTGTTCATTTATAATGGTAATGGTGCCCACCTGAGAGGTGCCCGTTCCGGCAAGTTCCGGCTGAAAAAACAGCAATGTGGCTAAGGTATGAGGGTACTGGACCCTCTTAAGACTTCATAGGTGTAAGAACAATTTGGCAGCCAGTACAGCCAGGACATAACTGGCAACGGATGTTTGGACTTTCTGGCCACCGTCGAGAATCTGGCTGCCAACAAGCACAAGCAGCTGTTTCCAAACAGTCTTCAAGGGCAGCCCAGCGTTTAACACTTTGCAGTAATCTAACCTAGACCTGACAGGCTTCTCCGTATGGAGAGGTCTCAAGGTATTTGGAGACTAGGGCAGTTGCGCCAACTGCAAGGCACCCGGAGGGGCAGCGAAGTGGGCCCCACCCACCACAAACGAACAAGGCCCATTCAAAGTGTTTCCATATGTCATCACATTCCTTTGTCTGCAATGAATGGGGAAAGCTTTGATCTGCACATTAAAGTTCCTCCGCTCCAAAATACAGTCCCCCCTCCCCACCAAAGGAGTCCTTTGCAGAGCAAAACAGTCTTGTCACTGTTGCAAGCAGTCTATTTCCATGAGCCATTATAACCATGCAGGAAGAAGAGAGACACACAGAGAGAAAAAATATGCCTAGGAAACAAGGAATTTGTTAAGGGGCAGAGGGATTTTTTGGGGGGTGAATCTGGTGTCATAGCAAGGCTGCTTTTTGACCCAAGGGTTCATCTACCTTCATTTTTTACAAGCAAACATGAGAGAAAACAAACATGTAGAATTCCAAATATTACCATTCACAATCAGAAGTACTACAGCAGAAGAACAAACAGGAAAGAGTTCAGGTCGTGTCATGTTAGCAACATCAACAGGAACAAGAAGTTAAGTAACTAAAACATCCATTATTGAGGGAGGGACTCAGCTGAACAAAGGCAAGGCCCTGGCTTCCCTGTGACCTAAACCCAAGGGGATTCTTCCTGCCAGTGGCGTAGCGTGGGGGGTGCAGGGGGGGCCGGCCGCACCGGGCGCAACATCTGGGGTTAGGGCAAATTCACAGGTTAGGGGGCGCAAATCCACGGGTTAGGGGGCGCAAATCCATGGGTTAGGGGGCGCAAATTACTTGCCTTGCCCCGGGTGCTGACAACCCACGCTACGCCACTGCTTCCTGCCCTGACTCTGCATCCTTGGCAGCCAACACGGGACTCTATTTTGAACCACAACTCTCAGCAGATGGGGATGATGGGAGCTGCAGCCCAGCAACACCTGGAGGGACAAAGTGTTAGCCACACCTGTGCTGCCTCAATGCATTTGGGAGGCTGTTTACCAAAGAACCAGGAATCAGCAGGTGTTTTGAGTCAGCAAATAAAACCCAGTTAGATAGAGCCTGTAGGATCTGCAGCACCTCCTGGAGCAAGGCAAGGCAAGGGAAACACCAAACCGCCCCAGTTCAACATCACACATTGCACTACAACGGCGAAACAGAGACAGAACAGACCTCAGCGAAGCCAGGAGAAGGGCTAGCAATTGGCGACCATTTTTAAAATATGTGTGTGTGTAACACAAAGGAGAACAAACTCCAAGATTCTTCAGGAGCGTTTTGAAGCAAAGCTTCCCATATTGCATCCTGCGGGATGTGCTAAGGAGCAAATAAAAAGGTAAAGGGACCCCTGACCATTAGGTCCAGTCGTGACCGACTCTAGGGTTGCGGCGTTCATCTCGCTTTATTGGCCGAGGGAGCAAATACTCTGGGCTTAATTTCATAGTTTAGTTCTAGATTTGCCAGGCATGCAAGGAAGGTCATCTTGCAAAGAATATATATTTTTTTAAAAAACAAAATTCACAGAGGGATTTAAGTAAGGAAATGATGCATTAAATATATATATATATGTGAATGCTTTGCACATTCCATTAATGCCCACAGTTAGTCCCTGTTGGCACCATTTTGCATTAAGCCAGCCAGCCCATCTACGTCTCAGCAGGTTTTCCCAACCGGGCCATGTTAAATTTGGCTGTAATTCCTGCACTGCAATGGGTTGTGGGGGGGGGTGTCAAATTTTGGCCTCGCTTCCCCCACCCCTTGTGGGACAAGGCAGTGTGCAGCCAACAGATTCCATGTCAAAGCACTCTAGAGACCCAAGTGGTATGAAAAGTTAAGACCGCCCTGGTGTAGATGGTGTTGAGCTACATTGGCCTTATACACTGTATAAGGCACCTGCCTCTTACAGTTTATCTGCACATTGGAGGTGAAGTAGCTCCAGGACTGGAGGGGAAGCTGAGCTTGCTCCATCAGGCCCCTTCAGCTGTCATCTGGGGGCAGTCATTGCCTAGGACTGATGCCATGGGAAAGCTTTGCTGGAGGTCCAGCTCTATTGGGCATTTTCTGCCCTTGAACTGCACCAGCAGCTCATTCTAGGAACAAGCGTTCAGAAACTGGAGATTTCATTTTCCTCTTCCCTCCCTGTCCCCTTTTCCTCGAATGCCGTGTCTTTTTTGGATTGTAAGTCTGTGCAGGCAGGGGCTGCCTTGTTTGGGTCGATTGTATGTACGCCCCTCTGGGAGCCTTTTTGGCTGAAGAGCAGAATACAGATGCTCTGAAAGCAGTGGTTCTCAAAGGGGGCAGCATTGCCCTCCTGGGGGCAGTGGGATTACTTGGGGGGCACTAGGAGGCAAGGGGGCGGCAGAACAACTATTGGACTTTGAAAAGCTGGCATCACTGGATCATGTTCATCAATTTCATTGAATTAATTCAACTAAATAGTTTTAACTGGCTTTTGAATCAATGCACAATGGTCACTGTTTTAACCCGATTGCGTTATTGTCTTCCTTAGTGGGCTGTGCAAACTGCTATTCTGAATAATGCTTTTTATAGGGCAGGGGATGAGTTTATGGAACCGATGGTGGCCCAAAAAACGTTTTGGGAAATAAATAAAGTACAGGATCATTCTTCAGGCTGCTCAAGAGCCCAGCAGCCAACAAACTGGGGGGGGGGGGCACATGATAATTAAAACCATGTGTGGGCAAGAAACAAGACAGAAGCTCTTTCTGCCCCGGCTGCTGGGAGAAATTTAAACCAGGCATTTGGTCTCCAGCCCTCTGGAGACACAGCAGCAACATGGGCCTAGCAGAGAGGCTGCTTTTAGCTCAGGGCAGCGGCAGTGTTGTTTGCAAACGCAGCCCTTCTCTGAAGCCACGGCAGGGAGGCCAGGGCTGTCTCTGTTTACGGTAAATGATAGGAATAAAGGGGTAATACACACGGTGAGAGGCAGATTGGGAACTCCACGTACCCCGATGATGGCGTTCAGCTCCGTCATCGTGACCTGCTTGGCACGCTCAACAGCCTGAGCCACTTGCTGTTGGTGCTGCGGGGACAGAGAGAGAGAAAGTCTTGAGGCATCCTGCACCTAAGGAAAATGCCAACAATCGAAAGGTACACCGGTTTGGCTTTACAGTGGTACCTCTACTTACGAACACGATCCGTTCCAGGGTGCCATTTGCACCCCGAAAAGTCCGTAAGTAGAGTGCCGCTACTGTGCGTGCACGAAGTGCACAGATTGCCTGTGGCGAACCCGGAAGTAAACACTTCCCGGTTTGCCACATTCGTAACCTGAAAAGCCACAACGTGAAGCAAACGTAACATGAGGTATGACTGTATTTCATTTATAGCTCAGCTTTTCCTCCAAGGAGCTCAAGGTGGTGTACACGGGTCTCCCTTGTCTTATTTAACCCCCACAACAACCCTGCAAGGTAGATTAGGCTCAGAGAGGCTGGGACTGCCCCCCACCCCCAGGTCACATCCAATGAGCTTCATGGCAGAGTGCAAGGGGTGGAGATTTACCCTGGACCCTCCCAGCTCCTAGTCTGACACTCCCCACCAAGGGAATTCTGGGGACCACCAAGTCTGTGGGGCACCCCAGAGAATTCCGATAGCAAATTATCAGCATCGCCCCAACGCCACGCTGCTGAGAACCCCCTGTGCAAGGAAGGCCTGGCGATTAAAGCCAGATTTGCGGAGTGGATGTGTCCCGAAGGACTCACAAAAACAGAGGGGAAGCGATGTACTCAAGAGATCAGAAGCTGCTTCTTAAGAACTTGGTCGTACATCAGTATTTCCTGTCTTCTGGTACGTTTCTCTAAGGAAAGGGGGCTGGGAAGTCTTTTCAGGCTGAAGGCCACATTCCCTCTTAGAAAACTCTGAGGGTTATATGCCAAACACCCTCCCAGCCATTAGATTTTTCGGGGGTAAGAAAAAAGCATTTCATTGTTTCAAGCCTAATTAGGGTTAGAAGAAGACGAAGAAGAGTTTGGATTTGATATCCCGCCTTTCACTCCCCTTCAGGAGTCTCAAAGCGGCTAACAATCTCCTTTCCCTTCCTCCCCCACAACAAACACTCTGTGAGGTGAGTGGGGCTGAGAGACTTCAAAGAAGTGTGACTAGCCCAAGGTCACCCAGCAGCTGCATGTGGAGGAGCGGAGACGCGAACCCGGTTACCCAGATTACGTGACTACCGCTCTTAACCACTACACCACACTGGCTCTCTCAATCAAGAGGCTGTGATTGCCCTCCAAAGGTCACACTCAGGGAGCTTCATGGCCAAGTGGGAAGTCTGAATCCTCGTCTCCCCATGTTCTAGTCCTCATGTAATCCCTACAACAACCCCAAGAGGTAGGTTAGGCTGAGAGAGGCAGTGATTGATCCAAAGTCACCCAGTGAGTTTCATGGCCAATTGGGGGATTTGAACGCTGCTCTCTCCCAGATCTTAGGCCGACACTCTTAACAGCCACACCACACTGGCTCTCAAAACTGGCTGCTAACACTGCTTTGTGGACAAGTCTCAGAGATGCAAGTCCATCCTCTGGGTAACTTGCAGGAAGCATTTATTGGCTAAGAAAGAAGTAGCTCAGGATGGTATTGAAGCAAAATGGCGGGTCAACAATTATCCCACACTTGACCAAATTAAGTGGTGATTCTTCTGCACATCCATCGACCCATCACTGCATCAGTCCAGCCCTCCTGTCTGCAACCAGGTCTTTAAAATGAGAGGAGCATTTGGTCTCAGCCCTGCAGGGCTCCTCCGCAGGTTTGGCTTACTTCTCCCCCAGCAAAACCCCTTGGCATCCTTACCTCTTGCGACAGAAAAGGCATGATCTGGGCTAGAATGGTGTTCAGCCTTTTAGCGATCTCCGTCTAGAAAGAAGAAAGAGAGAGAGAGTCAATTTACTGTCATTCACACACCATATTACAGGTGTGTGTGGCGTGTGGGGGTTTTTGGGGGGGTGTAAGGGGAGGAGTCATGATCCAGGGTTTAGAAGCAGCTGCAAGAAAAGCTTTGCAACCCCCAGAACAGCATGCCCACATCCTTAGCTGAGATTCCTGCATTGCAGGGGGTTGGACTAGATGACCCTTGGGAGTCACTTCCACCTCGACATTTAAATGATCCTATAATTAGTCAAGTTTCCAGTAACCCAAGGCCGAATGAAAAAGAGAAGTCTTTGGCTCAGCTGCTGTGCAGCAACTACAGATTCGATATGCATGTTTGTAACAGCAGCACTATGACTACATTTAAACCATACATTTAAAGCACTATGATACTATTTTAAATTGTCAAGGCTTCCCCTAGAGAATGCTGGGAGCTGTAGTTTTTTAAGGGTGCCCCCCTATTCCCCTCCCAAAGCTACAATTCCCAGAGTTCCCTGTGAAGAAGGACTGATTGTTAAATCACTCTGGGAACTGTAGTCCTGGGAGGGGAACAGGAATCTCCTAACACCCATCAGCATACTTAACTACAGTTCCCATGATTCTTTGGGGAGAGCCAAAATTGGTATCACAGTGCTTTATGTTCCAGGCCTATTGCAGTATCCTGCAATACTGTAGTTGGGTGGGGCAGGGTGAACAGGGCACAAGCACACATCAAGTTTCTAATCCTCATGAACCCATAGGTGAGCTTGGAAGTACACAGAGAGCATCTGGCGAAACTTCAGGACTCAGACGTCCTTCACTGCTATCAACAGCAAATACGTGCAAAATATACAAGAGCACTTCTTTATTTCAGGAGGTATTCAAGGATACGTAGTACCGGCACCTCTTTTTTTGTTGTTAAAAAGTATGGCACTTCCTATAACCACTTCATGGTGAGTAAAGGTAAAGGGACCCCTGACCATTAGGTCCAGTTGTGACCGACTTTGGGGTCACGGTGCTCATCTCGCTTTATTGGCCGAGGGAGCTGGCGTACAGCTTCCGGGTCATGTGGCCAGCAGGACTAAGCCGCTTCTGGCGAACCAGAGCAGCACACGGAAATGCCGTTTACCTTCCCGCCGGAGCAGTACCTATTTATCTACTTGCACTTTGACGTGCTTTCGAACTGTTAGGTTGGCAGGAGCAGGGACCGAGCAACGGGAGCTCACCCCGTTGCAGGGATTTGAACTGCCGACCTTCCGATCGGCAAGTCCTAGGCTCTGTGGTTTAACCCACAGCGCCACCCGCGTCCCTTCATGGTGAGTACCGGTACCTATTTTTCCGGGGGGGGGGGGGGGAGCAGGAAGCATTGTACAAGCATGTCCATTTCATCCAGGATGTAAAACCCAGGTTTTCCTAGCACAGAGGAAGCCTCCGTATAAGGAAGGGTTAATAAAAGACAAGCACTCCTGGACCAGGGCAGCTGTTAAAACAGTTCTGGGTTCCAAGGCAAACAAAATCTGATCACTGGCCAAGGAATCCACAAACAAGGCTAACAATGGAGGCTGGTCAAAAGCACACATTGGAATGGGATCAAATGATCCAAAATTCCTTTTCATAAGTCAGAGCAGCTTGTTATCAATAAAGCATTTAATTTTTAAAAATGATTTAACAACTCAAGACACATCTTCTGAAAGCCAAAAGGTCCTCTGTTCTTAAAAGCTGCTGATTTTCCAGTGAAGGCTATCCAAACAATATCTCTTCTCCTCTGGACAGGAAAAGCTACAGCGAGCATGATGCATGTAGCAGAAACTATTTCTCTTCTAATGGGCTTTGAAAACTGTAGAGGAAGCCTCTGATTCCTGCATTCTACTATTCTTCCCCTTTCACAGAACATCAGCTGCAGGAAACATTTATATGCAAAGTTTTAAGGCTAGTTAGTTAATAATTTGGACGCGGTGGCGCTGTGGGTAAAAGCCTCAGCGCCTAGGGCTTGCCGATCAAAAGGTCAGCGGTTCGAATCCCCGCGACGGGGTGTGCTCCCGTCATTCGGTCCCAGCGCCTGCCAACCTAGCAGTTCAAAAGCACCCCCGGGTGCAAGTAGATAAATAGGGACCGCTTTATAGCGGGAAGGTAAACGGCGTTTCCGTGTGCGGCTCTGGCTCACCAGAGCAGCGATGTCACGCTGGCCACGTGACCCGGAAGTGTCTGCGGACAGCGCTGGCCCCCGGCCTCTTGAGTGAGATGGGCGCACAACCCTAGAGTCTGTCAAGACTGGCCCGTACGGGCAGGGGTACCTTTACCTTTACCTTTAGTTAATAATTGCTGCTCCCAGGATCAAAGGAGGGGGCACTATTTCCCCCTCCCCCATAATATTTATATACCACTTGATTGTAGAAAACCTCTAAAGTGGTTTACAAAAAGAATAAAACAACAATCTTGTTACTAAGAACAACACACACACACCCCAAATTTACAAACAAGCAATTAACTAAAAACACACCAGCATTCTGCATAAAAAAAGAATGTTTTTAGCAGGTGCTGAAAAGAGTACAGGAAAGACGCGCCCCCCCCCCCCGCCTGATGTCAAGAGGCAGTGAGTTCCAAAGTGTACGGTGCTGCCTACACTTCCAAATGCAGAGTGGGTGTTATGCAACACCTGTAACAGCGCCAGTTCTGCAGACTGAGGAGGTCGAGAGAGCATATATGGGGTAAGGGAGATTAGGCGGCCTGTTGGCAGGAGAATAATCCTCTCTCTTCCAGTGTCATGGCAGCAAAGGGTTAACCAACAATGGAGTGAACAGCAGATAAACAGGAGCATTCCACCGAAATTTGATCTGCCATCTCCTCCTGCCCCCAATTAAAAAGTTCAGCTAGGAAGCAGCTCTGCATCTGCAATCTCCGGAAACCCCTTTTCAAAAGCTTTTCTATTCTTTATTTCTTGGGGGGGGGGGAGGGCTGAAATTTAAAGAGCTACAACCGTACTGCTTTTAAAAGAGCATCCTGGAACAGATATCAGAACCAAATTGTAAGCAACCAGCCTTTCCCCACTCCCCACCCCAAGAAGAGGCAATCAAAAGGAACAGCATCCTGGTTTGCCCAGAAAGAGAACCCTTTGCCCCAGTGGCACAAACCCCCATGCGCACACCCCTCACCCTAAAGAGAAGCTCACGGGCAAAAGAAACAGGGGCTGCTCACTCCAGAAACCACTGCCAGCAAGACACTCTGAAGACAGCCTCTGCCAACCTGGTGCCTTCTAGATGTTTTCAACTAAAAGCTAAAAGTTAAAGGACCCCTGGACAGTTAAGTCCAGTCAAAGGCAACTATGGGGTTGTGGTGCTCATCTCGCTTTCAGGCTGAGGGAGCCAGCGTTTGTCCACAGATAGCTTTCCGGGTCATGACTAAACCGCTTCTGGCACATGGAGGACTGTGATGAGTGCTAGAGTGCATGGAAACTCAGTTTACCTTCCCGCTGGAGCGGTACCTGTTTATCTACTTGCACTGGCATGCTTTTGAACTGCTAGGTTGGCAGGAGCTGGGACAGAGCAACGGGAGCTCACTGCATCGTGGGGATTCGAACCGATAACCTTCCGATAGGCAAGCCCAAGAGGCTCAGTGGTTTAGACCACAGCGCCACCCGCACTATCAATGCCTCTTAGCCACGATGGCTATGTTCTCCCTCCACC
This sequence comes from Podarcis muralis, assembly GCF_964188315.1. NCBI lineage: Eukaryota > Metazoa > Chordata > Lepidosauria > Squamata > Lacertidae > Podarcis > Podarcis muralis. Next base: position 29,222,923 of record NC_135668.1, read on the forward strand.
CTTGGAGGTATTCTGGGAATTGCAAGTGGGGAGAACTGCTCTTGCACTCAGGTCCTGTTTTGGGACTTTCATTTGGGGCATCTTGTTGGCCACTGAGAACAGGATGCTGGACTAGATGGGTGTGCTGGTCTGATCCAGTTGGTTCTTACATTCCTATGGACAACAGCGCTAGGACTGATGAGAGCTGAAGTCCAAAATGTCTGGAGGGCACCAGGTTGGCAAAGGCAGCCTTAAATACACGGTGGTTTTATTGTGGTGGAGGATTCCACAGGTTAGAGGACATCCAACCAATCAGGGCTGGAGAAAATTCTAGGAGGATTAAGACAAGACTTGCTACATCCTCTGAGCAGCCTTAGAGTCACAAAATTGTAGAATTGGAAGGGACCCTGAACGCAGCAACCACACCTTGACCGCTACTCTGGCTGGAAATTCCTCATGCTAAATCTTGCTACCAAATGTATTCCCTTCGCTCTGCTCCTCCTTTTCAAGTCCCTCAAGGCAGCCCACAAGGATACGGAAGCTGTTTAAAATCAACAAGCAGGCCACGAAAACTCACAAAATTAAAAGTTATCATTAGAGGCAGCCTAAAAACTAAACACTGAAGTACTCTGGGGTCCCAGACAGGACGCAGATGGCCCTTTTGTCACAAAGCCTGAGTTGTAAATATTTCTGCCGTTGGCAAGGATTTCAGAAGCAAACTTTTGTTAGGTGTGTGTGTGCGTGGCAAGGGGGGTGAGTGGAAACCTCCAAGTTTTGCGTTCCAAAACATGGCCTCACATCAAAGCTACACCTTCCCGTTTAACATCCAATTCAATAGTCCGTTTAAAAATATTTGTTCACTTTAGTTAAGTTTGACAAATGAAAAATTTAAAACTCACTTGTCCCTGGTTAAGGCTGAATGAAGGCCTGCCAGGAGAGAGGCGGGGGTCTTGGAAAATGCACCTTCCTCATAAATTCACCCCATTCATCACAGCATCTCAGCCCCCTCGCCCCTCCCCACCAACCAACCTTAATTCATCACCCTCCCGTTTCCACAGCAACCCTAACCCCTCATTCCCCACTAGGACATTATGCAAATAGCTCCTTTGCCTGACCGCAGCTCTCTGCAAAAATCACAATGCCTGTGCCAAGGCAGGTCGCATTCTGCTGAGTGCAGGAGCCGCCAATCACGTTGGCTCCACAAATTAACACTGGATAAAAGCCACACTTGGGAGAGGAACGGGCAGCTGCGGGTGCAGGCAGAGACACTGTCAAGTGAGTGATGGTGAACAAAGGCAACTTCAGCCCACTTAGGAAAAACAGATTCCATCAAGTGCAGTGAGTCCAGGAGCCAGGACCAGAATTCTTACCATATGCACAGAATGCTTACGAATGCAATTTTTGGCCAGGTCTGTGACACATCCCAAGAGATGGCAAGGAGGTGGCAGCAATCACTGGGCGTTATTTAGATAAAGTCAGTTCCAAGCAGGTGGGGTCATGACCCACTGAAAGGCAATTGAAAGCCTGTGTGGTGTTGGTGGTTATAGTGTCAGACTAGGACCTGAGAGACCAGGGTTCAAATCTCCACTTGGCCATTATGTTCAGTGGGTAACCTTGGGCCATTCACTCAGCCTAACCTACCTCACAGGGTTGTTGTAGGGACTAGGACCTGAGGAGACCAGGGTTTGAATCCCCACTTGGCCATGAAGGTCACCCTCTTTTTGCTGAGACGACACCACACAGGAAAAGTCAAAAGGAACCTCTTTTTAAAAATATTTTTATACCAACTAAAGAAAGAACCTCTCAAAGCTTTAAAAGTTATCTCACCTCAAGACTGAAGAACAAACTCACTTTCTCTTCTGCCAAACATGAGGCCAAACTCACCAGGGAAGAACATTTGGGGGGGGGGGGGAATCACAGCACTCAAAAGCAAGACTAGATGCCTGCTGACTTAACTCCATCTTGAGGGAACATGACCCTGAAAATCTCCCAAAGAAATGGATTCTCCCTGAGTTGTTGCCAACTGACCAGACGCCCACCAACCCCACCCTATGTCCAAATCTTCAACTCTACATGCCTGCCACCCAAGCCTATTGCCCCTTCTGCTACCTGTGATCTACACAGACTCGCCACCCTCCATATCAGGGGGTAGACAAATGCGGTGCCTGCGAGGGGCGATGGGAGCAGGAGGGCAAGACAGGCAGAGGGCACCCGCTTGGCTGGCCCACAGTCCAGCAAGCTGTGAAAAGGGAAACCCAAACGGTCGAGGGGAGGGAGCAACTATGCAGAAGAGGTTGCACTGTTTGGGGGTTTTTAGAGAAAAGTAGAGCAAGGAGTGACATGTTGGAATATTCAGGACAGATAAATGGAAGTCCTTCTTCACCCAGCGCATAGCTAAACTATGGAACTTGGGTGGCTTTAAAAGAGGGTTAGACAAGTCCATGGAGAAAGGCTATCATTGGCTACTAGGTACGATGGCTGTGCTCTGCCTTCAGAGCTGGAGAAAGCAATGCTTCTGAATAGCAATTGCTGGAAGCCAGAGGAGGGGAGGGTGTTCTTGTGCTCGAATCCTGCTTGCGGGTCTCCCAGAAGAGGCATCTGGTTGGCCACAATGAGAACGGGATGCTGGACTAGATGGGCCATTGGCCTGATCCAGCAGGCTCTCCTTATCTTCCTATTTCTGCCCAGTCAGCTCTTTAGACAACCCCACTGCCTCACCATCATTTTTTATTTGTATGCCGCCTTTCCACAGTTAAAAAAAAATGCTCAAGGCGGCTTACAGCATAACAAGATTTACCTAATTACAAAAGTCCTAAACAATAAATAAACCACATCAAAAAAAATACACAACCAATGGGAAACAATTTCCACATAAATCAAAATCTTAGATGTTATTGTTATTTAATTAGATTTTTTCCAGTACAGTGGTACCTCAGGTTAAGTACTTAATTCGTTTTGGAGGTCCGTATTTAACCTGAAACTGTTCTTAACCTGAAGCACCACTTTAGCTAATGGGGCTGCCTGCTGCCGCCGCAGCACGATTTCTGTTCTCATCCTGAAGCAAAGTTCTTAACCTGAAGCACTATTTCTGGGTTAGCGGAGTGTGTAACTTGAAGCGTATGTAACCTGAAGCGTATGTAACCTGAGGTACCACTGTAGTGGGTTGTTGTTGTTTTATTTGCACCCCACCCATCTGCGTTGCCCCAGCCACACTCTGAGTGGCTGTTGTTGTTGTAACCTGCCCTGGGGACCTTAGGGTGAAGAGAAGATGATGTTGATGATGATTTCCATTTGGCTGCTGAACAGTGTTCATCCATTTAGTGCAAGGGTTTCTACTTGGGCAGCAGGACTTTCCCCTCCCCTCTCACTCGCCAACATTCTCCCCCACCCTTCCCAAATCGGCTCCAGAGGGTTGTGGGGGGCTCCTGAAACAGATTTAGGGGGCACGCTGGAGAATCGAGCCCCCCAGGGGGTGAGCAGAGGGATCACCAAGCACCCCTGCTGACATTTGGCTTGGCAGAGCAGGCCAGCCAGCCAAGAGGATAAATGAGTTGAATTCCTCCCTTCCCCTTTGGGAAAAAAACAACACACACAGCCACCTATCTGCTTCTGCATACCCCCCTCCAGTTTCCCAAGGAGTCTTTAACGGCAGAGGCGGGCAGGGGAAAGGGATGGGGATGAGGCCATCCGCCCAAGTGCCTCCAGCATTTGTTGAAAGCAGAATATTGTCTCTCTAAGCAGATGAAAATAAGGTCCTTGAGCCTCCAAGCGGTTCTCACTCGGGGAGACAATTAGGGGCACTTCCAGCTGTCTAGCACTCGCTCAAGTGCGCTCTTCAACCAGGCTCTCAATGGCGTGTTGAAAGCTATTTGCGGCAGCAAAGCGTTATTAGCCAGGATGGAGAGCGCCGCTGATGAGAATTAAATTCAGGGAGGAGTGTGGGCGCGCGTGGGCGCAAACGGTTATTACGGATTTGCCAATCGCACGAGGCAAACGAGGCCGATTCGGGAGATAAAAATAAGGACGCCCAGCCAGGAGATTCAACAGATATTTGGGGCGGCAGCGAGGTGGGTGGGTGGGGGGGTTGTAATGTGAATCCAGGCGTCCCTGCCATTAACTAAAGGAGCCGAGCTAAATGGGAGGGGGCTCCCGCAACTCGGGGGGGGGGTCTCAAGCACTTGGCAGATTCCTAGTATTATCTCTTAAGGAGATCACTAGCTGGAGATGATGCAATGTTCTTGGAACCTCAAAGCAGAGAGGGCCGGGGGGGGGGGGGTCACCAGCAGGTCCCACCAGGCTGAAAAGGCACTCTGGTTTGGACAAACAGGCCAAACCCTACGCCAAAGGATAAATGGACATAAATCTGACATCAGGAATCGCAAGACAGAGAAACCAGGAGGAGAACACTTCAGTCTCCCAGGACATTCTATACAAGATCTCAAAGTAGCTGTCATGCTACAAAATAATTTCAGAAATAGACTGGAAAGAGAAGCTGCTGAATTGCAACTTACTACCAAACTTAAAACCATGGAGAGACCTGGTCTGAATAGAGACATTGGATTCTTATCTCATTGTACATGATAAAGCTACAGGTTTACCACATCTACCAGCCAATCAGCCATTCCCACCACCCTTCTGAGTAATACCCCTCCCCACCCTCTCACTATATATAAAGGTCTGGTGACTTCTGTTTCAGAGTATCTGAAGAAGTGTGCATGCACGTGAAAGCTCATACAAAGAACAGACACTAAGGTGCTACTGGACAATTTTATATATATATAGTTCTACTGCGTCAGATCAACACAGCTACCTACCTGGCTTCCCTCTGCTCACCCAATTAGGCAGATACCATCTTTTGGCATTATTTTACCTATTTTAGAGCAAGAAGCTTAAACAGCCATTTTAACTGCTACAACGCAGCGCAGTTAAAACTATGGAACTCACTCCCACAAGGAAGCTGGGATGGCCACCCATCTAGACAGCTTTAAAGGGTTGCCAAAGAGCATCAATGGTTGCTAGCTATTACGGCTATGCTGCCCACAGCTGGAAGCAGCAATGCTGCTGAGTGCAGTTGCTGGAAACTGCAAGAGAGAGAAGACTCTTCTGCTCATTAGTTTGCCAGAGGCAGGAGTTCTTGCACCACACAAAGGACCACTCACAGGCAGCTTAAACCTGCTGTGAAATTTTGCTTTAAGAGCATCCTTCAATCTGTCTGGATGTCTAAGTGGCGACAAGTTGTACTTGATGCATTTTTAGGCCTTTTAGAGAAAGGCTCAGCGGCAGCACCTGCTCTGCGGGCAGAAGTTCAAACCCCAGCAACATCTCTAGGTAGGCTTGGGAGAGAGTCACTGCCGAAACCCCAGAGAGTTTCCACTGCTACCAGTCAGTGTAGACAATGCTGAGCTAGACGGACCAATGTTCTGACTCAGTGTCAGCTTCCCGTGTTCCCAACTTCTCCTAGTTATCCACTGCTCATCAAAGCCTCTAGACAGCCGCTCCCGCTGCAATTTCCCCAAAAGAAATCTCCTCCATTTTTTATATACTCAAAGACAAACATCCACCAAGGAACCCTGCGCCTTGCTCTGCCATGCTAGTCTGGAGGGCACAAAACAGCATGAATCATTCAAGCGTCTACCCGATGGTGTGCAGATAAAGCTAATGCAGGTCACCTGAGAAGTCTGTTAGCTCAGAACCTCCTTGCTCAGCAGCCACACCACTATTAGTGGCTGGGATTTACTTGCAGGAGTATCTTGGCCAGAGGAGGAGCAACAGGGGGTCTTTTCATTCAGGCCTCCTATTTAACACCTCCTGGCTGGGTTTCTTCAGTGTGTGTGCATGTGCACACGCACACACACATGCACACGCACACAAACACATATGGCAGCTTGTGTTAACAGCTGTTCTCATCCAGCGGCTAAATCATTTTTTTCAAAGATTGAACCCTTCTCTCTTCCCACTCAGGATTCACAAGTACTAAAAGCCAATCAGTGACTAATCCTTAAACAGAGGCCATTCAAAGGCAGCCTGCAGAAAACCCATCAATGTTTTCTCATTTGATAAAATTTATACACTGCTTGGCTGTTGTTGTTGTTTTTTAAAAAAGCTCAAAGTAAGAAAAATTAACAACAATTTAAGGCATTTGAAAAGTTAGCATAGCAATGGACTAAAAACAGGTAAGACTTGCATCCAATTTCTAAACATCTGGGTAGGCTCAGCTGAACAAAACTGTTTATAGCAGGTGCTGAAAAGAGGACAGTAATGCACCTGTCTTATGTCAATAGGCAGGGAGTTCCAAAGTGTAGGTGCTGCCACACTAAAATATCAAGTTCTTTCTCTTCCTGCTGTCTGAACAGTTCCACACTGGATGAATTGTGATGAAACACTACAAATCCTCCAATGCCGGCTGTGCGATGATAGCCTTACATTTTTATGTATATAGGAAGATTACCCTAGAATTCCTTGACTGTTCCCCCAGGATATCATCCCCAAATTCATGACTTGCCAGATGGAATCCTTTGGGGATGAGCAAGTACTTGTATTACCAACAGACTAAAACACATA